>NC_064640.1:357201536-357574024 GCF_023864345.2 Schistocerca serialis cubense | reverse complement strand
TAGGTTAGTTAGGTTTAAGTAGTTCTAAGTTCTAGGGGACTGATGACCTCAGAAGTTAAGTCCCATAGTGCTCAGAGCAATTTGAATTTGAATCCTCTGATTTCCTCTTTGTGAACATCCTACGAGATGTATGTGGCAGGAAATAATACATCTTTCTCCGAACATACTCTGTCGGATTTTCTACAGTAAACCTTTCTGTGAAACACAACGCCACTCTTGTAATGTCTACCATTGGAGTTTGTTTAGAAAATCCGTGACGCCAACTAAACGATCGCATGCATGTCGCCCAACGTTGTATATGATTAAATAAAATTTAATGTGACCTGGGAAGGGTATATGAAGCTTTGTATTTTGCCATAGACAGAATATGTCAGATAACTGGTCAGCATTCAGTGACATGATGGAATGTATAATGCGACAGGAAGTTCGTGTGGATGTAATGTGCACTTTTATTGTGTGCAAGGGGTAGCTTTGACAGCTAGCATTGTGTTGACTAAAGTTTTCCTGAGCAGTTATTTGGAAGAAAATGATAATGGTGAAGAAGAAGGAGTGTTCTTGCAAATATTTTGTAGGTACACAACTTTGGTGGGGGAATCCGAATCTCAACTCGGTGTCAAAGAAACCAACCCATTCTTGATAGTGTATTGAATATGAAAACAAATATTCTTGTACAAAATCTTTATTAATTGTTGCATACATATTTACATGCAAGATACATTTCTTCCTTCATCTTTTTGGCGTAATTTTGATAATTTCTAGCTAATTTTAAATTACAATTTAATCTGCATCAGAATCTTCTCATTCTTTTTCCAACCAGTAATCAGATCCCGAATTGTAATACGTATGTAATGTTTTTCCTGTAAGAGAATTTATGCTGGACCGGCACTCGTACTCGAATTTCCCAATGATGACGAGCGGTCGCCTTAACAGCTTCAGCTATCAATGCACACTTCCCGGACCGACATAAACTTCCATATGTCACACTGTCTGCATACCTATACAGTGAAAGTTTGAGTCGGTCTATGAGGCACAGCTGATGGTAGGCTTTCTAATTAATTTCGGACGGCTGTAAGTCGTCATTAACGTCTATTCATCCAGACACGAAAGTAAATATTACATGCCACTGTGATCGCAAGGGTCTCGATTCCTCACAGTCTCGTCCTCACCGGTGCGGGAATACTGAGTAAAGCTGTAGGCATTAAGTGATGAATATACTGGACAATGTCATAGGGATATAGATAGCGGACATATGGAAGTATGGGTCCGTTCGGGAGGCGTGGGTGGATGGCCATAGTGGTTAAGGCGACTTTTCGCGATAAGCAGGTTCGAGTCCTTGTCCGGCACAAGTTCTTATATCTCACTAACAGATAGTAAGTCTATACCTAACACAGCCAATGCCAAGATATTTGCAAACAGTGAATTTATTTCGAATTAATTTAAGATGGCTTCCACTCTTTATTAATGTCTGCTCATACAGATGTGCAAGTAAATATTGTTAATGCACTCCACGTATTTTTTGATGTACAACTGTAAGTTTACAACGTTTTCAAGTGAACTACCATTAAATGTAGTTATTCCGTCAGGCTCAAACTCCACTGTGTTTCCGTAGCGGTCGTGCGGTTCCAAACTGTAGCGCCTAGAACTGCTCGGTCACACCGACCGCCCGCATCTCGTGGTCGTGCGGTAGCGTTCTCGCTTCCCACGCCCGGGTTCCCGGGTTCGATTCCCGGCGGGGTCAGGGATTTTCTCTGCCTCGTGATGGCTGGGTGTTGTGTGATGTCCTTAGGTTAGTTAAGTTTAAGTAGTTCTAAGTTCTAGGGGACTGATGACCATAGATGTTAAGTCCCATAGTGCTCAGAGCCATTTGAACCATTTTTTCACACCGACCGGCTAACATATTTAAGTGATTTACATTGCAAGATCACAGGTCAACACATGGAACAGTGACGGGGGTTAATGATAGACACAGACTCCAGTGTTTGGAAAGAAATGTAATATTTTTTTACAAAAAACTTTTTTCTACTGTCAGTCATGATTTTCTTTTTTTAAATATGGACTACAAAGCAATGATAGATGCATGTTTTTTTTTAACTACGTCATTACCGCCCTCTTTCTTTGCAGACAATCCAGTGGCAGGATGACAAAATAACTTTTATTCCTTGAGCTGTCGCTATTTTCTTTTTTAGATGCGGTGTTTGTTCCATGCACTCCATGCCGTTTTCTCCGAATACGATCATTCCTCTCTCGAATAACATGTGAGAAAGAATGAACTATGCGTGTATTAAACACATGAAACCTACCTTGAAGTAGCTCTAAGGGTAACTGGTGATAAATTATTGGTCTCGTAACTGCTTAGCGCCCATGCTGAATCACTCGCTGAACACTACCGAAACTTTGTTTACCGCGTTCGTTACAGGACTAGTGAGCACATTAAGCACAAAGCGCGCGAAATTATTCAGTAACAGAGGGTGGAGTGAAATCGATATGCTGGCACCCAGGGAATAGAAGAGTCTGACTCAAAAGACTCTGACAACAACATGGGCGCATAGGACACTCCTCAGATGACTGACAACGTTCCGACCAGCAACTAGTTATCACTGCTTGCTGAGGAGTGAATTAACGAAGAGATATGATAAAAGACGGCCATTGGGAGGCTACCCCCACCTGTCGATGCACGACCAGCAACTACGAGGAACTCAGTGAGCTACCCACTGGTCTCACTGGTCAGCTGAAGACAGCGTTCAAACGTAAAACGTTTAGGTTTCCGGCAGACACCTTGAAAGACAATATATTCCTTCTCCAAGGTTTTGGGAAACAAAGTTTCTAATTCTACATATATCCTACTGGACAGAAATACAAGATTCAGGTGGTCGTCCGTGACATCCGGCCTGACAGATCTGAAAACAGAGCCATAGTGGCAGCGCTTCCCGAGAACTTCACCGTAGACAGCGTGAAAGTCATGACCAAGTGTCCACCACTGAACGTCCAAATGAAGGTAGGATTAGGCAGCTCCGGTTCCTGGCGACCTAATTGAACAAACACAAGAACTTGTCGACCTACCAACTTATTGCACCTTAAGGTGACAGTTACGAACTACGAGGAATTTGAAGGTCCCACGCAGTACTAACGCTCTGAGGTATTTTATCATGACGCACAGCAGTGTCACGTGAAACCAGCGTGCGTAACGTACGCTGGGAATCACCTGTCTCGAAAATGTGTCACACTGAGGAATAACTCAGCAAACGTGAGTGCCATGTGGTGAAGCACATCGAGCACATTATAGCCAGTGCCAAATTACGTTAAAATATTGGAAAGTTGACGACATACCGGTACTGCAGCTCCGTGCAAGACACACTCACCACTGCAACACGCCTAACCATGTACACCTCAACCCCCGAACAGTTTCCCGCTTTAATGAACTGTCACCAGTCAGCAGCAGCGGCCAGAACGAGTCCGCAGCGGATTTAACGCCGAAATTGCTTCCCCACCCCACCGTTATCAAAACGACACAACTCCGGGGCCCATTACCAGCTGCAAATACCCTCAGAATTCGCAGGAACCCTGAAATAAATCAAAGATTTGTTTAAAGAATTTAGTATCCACGAGTTACGACGCAAACCATCACGAAACTACGGGCCCTCACTGACAAGTTTTCCTAGGTCGTCATTGTGGCTGACGCTGTCATAACTGTCTTCAGTGATGGCTCAGATTAGACTGAGGGCATTCCATACCCTAAACTGGATATCCACTAGCGTTTCTGACAAGAAGTACGAATTGGAGCACTTGCTTCGTCGCAACGGAAATGATGTAGCGTGCCTTTCTGAGCCGCGCATGACCGACACTGACAGAGTGACCATCCATAACCACGCATTGCATCGGGTCGACCGCGATGGCCGTTGAGGTGGCGGCGAAACCGTCCTGATGAAAATATCGACGCCACTTTAAGATACTCAGTCCTCCCCAGACTCCCCATATTGATGCCGGAATCGCTTTGGACACACCACAGTCCACATCGACAGGGGACGTCAAATTGATTCCACATAGTTAGATTTCCAGAAGGCTTTCGACGCCGTTCCTCACAAGCGTCGTCTAACCAAACTGCGTGCCTATGGAACATCACCTCAGTCGTGCGACTGGATTCGTGATTTCTTGTCAGAAAGGTCACAGTTCGTAGTAATAGATGGAAAGCCATAGAGTAACACAGAAGTATATCGGGCGTTTCCCAAGATAGTGTTATAGGCTCTCTATTGTTCCTGATCTATATTAACGACATAGGAGACAATCTGAGTAGCCCTCTTTGATTGTTTGCGGATGATGCTGTCATTTACCGTATTGCAAAGCCATCAGATGACCAAAACGAATTGCAAAATATAGATGATATATCTGCACGGTGCGAAAAGTTGCAACTGACCCTGAATAAAGAGAAGTGTGAATTTATTCACGTGAGTACTAAAAGAAATCCGCTAAATTTCGATTACGCGATAAGACACAAATCTTAAGACTGTAAATTCAACTAAATGCTTAGGGATTACAATTGCAAATAGCCTTAACTGGAACGATCACATAGATCATGTTGTGGGTAGAGCAAACCAAAGACTGCGATTCACTGACAGAACACTTAGAAGGCGCAACAGGTCTACTAAAGAGACGGCTTACACCACGCTTGTGCGCCCTATTTTGGTGTATTGCTGTGCGGTGTGGGATCCGCATCAGGTGAGACTGACGGATGTCATCGAAAAAGTTCAAAGAAGGGCGGCTCGTTTTGTACTATCGCGAAATAGGGGAGATATTGCCACAGACATGTTACGCGAATTGGAGAGGCAGTCATTAAAACAAAGGCGTTTTTCGTTGCGACGGGATCTTCTCATGAAATTTGAATCACCAGTTTTCTTCTCCGATTACGAAAACATTCTGTTGGCACCCACCTGCATATGGAGAAATGATCGTCACGATAAAATAAGAGAAATCAGGGCCTGCACAGAAAAATTTAAGTGCTCGTTTTTCCCGCGAGCCGTTCGAGAGTGGAACGGTAGAGAGACAGCTTGAAAGTGTTTCATTGTACCCTCTGCCAGGCACTTTATAACAGAGTAATCACGTAGATGTAGACGTAGATGTACGCTTATTAGCAAAAGTTCGAGGGTATTGCGTATCAAGCAAAATTAGTGACTGGATTGAGGATGTTTTGGAGGGAGCACGGAGCAGTTATCTTGGAAGCAGAGTCATCAACAGATGTAGAAGTAACTTCGGCTGTGCTCTGGGAAAGTGGGTTGGGACCCTTGTTATTTATATTGTTTATTAATAACACTGCGGACAATATTAACAGTAACCTCGCAGATGACAGTTATATAATAAAGTACTACCTGAAAGAATCCGCACAAACATTCAGTCAAATACTGATAAGATTTCAAAGTGTGCGAAATTAAACACTGTGCACTTCAAAAAACGAAAAAAGTTAGTTTTCTATGACTATAATATAAAAGAGTCACAGTTTGAATTGGTCATCTCATGCAAATAGCTGGATGTAACAGTATATAGGGGTATGAAATGAACCGATCACACAGGCTAGGTATAGCAGGCGTAATACTGCGCTGTTCACTGGTAGGATTCTGGGGAAATGCATTCAATCCACAAAGGAGACTGAACTGGCACACGTTTGCGATGGACGCAAACTATCCTGTGAAAACCCGTCTGGAAAGTTTCTAGAACCAACTTAAAGTGATGAATCGAGGAGTATGTTACAACCCCCTACGTATATCTCCCGTACATATTGCGAAGACAGTGTTAGACTTTTTACATCATGTACACAGGCATTTAAGCAATCGTTCTTCTTACGCTCCACGCATGAATGGAAATGGAAAAAGCGGTAATAGCTAGTACAATGGGACGTGCCCTCTGCAATGCGCTTCACAGTGTTTTGCGAAGTGTAGATACAGATGTAGAATGACGCATTCATGTGACGCAGTAATGAAAGTATATAGAGTTATTCACAAGCAGCTCCGTACCTCTACAAGACATCACAATAAAATGACGCATCAGAATATCCCTCCAAATTTCGATCAGTAAAACATGCCGTGAAGTAGTTGCAGAGTGCAGAGTGCAGTATCAGGGGGTAGGCAAATCAGAACATAAAATGATGGAAAAAATCGCAACATCAAAACATAATGAACGTAGATTGACGTACAGTTTTGCAGTCTGGGTGCGTAATATAACCGTGAGAGTGCTCCTGTTGTCATACGAAATCGCACCCGAGACCACAACTCCAGGTATAGGTCCAGCGTGTCTAGCACGCAGACAGATTGGCTGCAGGCCTGCCAACTTGCTTTTAAGTAGCACAACTCCTTCGTGTTGCGGTTTTTCTCCATCAGTGTAGATACTCGTAAACCATTCACTCCGGATTGTTGCATCGAATTTGTTTACGCCTGCAGATACGCAACCCACTGAACAGATATCCAAAGAGGACTGCTACCGTTGCACCTTCCCAAGTAGCAACGGCAGCAGCAACCTAAGTGCACTGCACGCACGTATTGACATTTGCCTTGCCACAAACTGTGCCCATATTTAGCATCTGTAAAGTGAATTTAAAACTTGGGAAAATGCTCTCTCCACTCATATGTGTCTACTTTCTGTATGTCTTCTGAAAACCCGGATGTACTTTAGAATAACGCTGTATAATTATAGCGAATACGAATGAGGAACCATTCTAGCGACGATATGAGCCGCAAGGAGAAATGCAGTGACGTAAGTGATTTTGACAAAGGGCAAATTGTTATGGAAAGTCGCCTGGAAACGAGCATCTTGGAAACAACGGAGCTAGTCGCCAGGTTCTATGGTATGTTATTAGCATATGCGTATGAAAAGTGGTTGAAGAATGGTGAAGCCACGAGTAGATGATGAGGTGTCGGTAGTCTACGCCACATCATAGAACATGATGGCCGGAGGCGTGCTCGCTCTGTATGTCACGATATCCGACGATATGTGGCAGACGATATGTTGGAACACGTGAGGCAATACTAACCTTACGACTTATCTTAGAAGAAAGATTAAGAAAAGGCAAACCTACGTTTCTAGCATTTGTAGACTTAGAGAAAGCTTTTGACAATGTTGACTGGAATACTCTCTTTCAAATTCTAAAGGTGGCAGGGGTAAAATACAGGGAGCGAAAGGCTATTTACAATTTGTACAGAAACCAGATGGCAGTTTTAAGAGTCGAGGGGCATGAAAGGGAAGCAGTGGTTGGGAAAGGAGTGAGACAGGGTTGTAGCCTCTCCCTGATGTTATTCAATCTGTATATTGAGCAAGCAGTAAAGGAAACAAAAGAATAATTCGGAGTAGGTATTAACATTCATGGAGAAGAAGTAAAAACTTTGAGGTTCGCCGATGACATTGTAATTCTGTCAGAGACAGCAAAGGACTTGGAAGAGCAGTTGAACGGAATGGACAGTGTCTTGAAAGGAGGATATAAGACGAACATCAACAAAAGCAAAACGATGGTAATGGAATTTAGTCAAATTAAATCGGGTGATGCTGAGGGAATTAGATTAGGAAATGAGACACTTAAAGTAGTAAAGGAGTTCTGCTATTTAGGGAGTAAAATAACTGATGATGGTCGAAGTAGAGAGGATATAAAATGTAGACTGGCAATGGCAAGGAAATCGTTTCTGAAGAAGAGAAATTTGTTAACATCGAGTATAGATTTAAGTGTCAGGAAGTCGTTTCTGAAAGTGTTTGTATGGAGTGTAGCCATGTATGGAAGTGAAACATGGACGATAACTAGTATGGACAAGAAGAGAATAGAAACTTTCGAAATGTGGTGCTACAGAAGAATGCTGAAGATAAGGTGGGTAGATCACGTAACTAATGAGGAGGTATTGAATAGGATTGGGGAGAAGAGAAGTTTGTGGCACAACTTGACTAGAAGAAGGGATCGGTTGGTAGGACATGTTTTGAGGCATCAAGGGATCACAAATTTAGCATTGGAGGGCAGCGTGGAGGGTAAAAATCGTAGAGGGAGACCAAGAGATGAATACACTAAGCAGATTCAGAAGGATGTAGGTTGCAGTAGGTACTGGGAGATGAAGAAGCTTGCACAGGATAGAGTAGCATGGAGAGCTGCATCAAACCAGTCTCAGGACTGAAGACCACAACAACAACAACATGTGGCAGATCTGAGTACAGAGTACAGTGATGATGCAGGCTCAAGTTCTTCAGAACACACTGTTGAGCGCACATTGCTGAACATAGGGTTCTGCAGCAGACGACTCCTACGTCTTCCCATGTTGATCCAACAACATCGTCAGTTATGATTACTGTGGGCAAGTTATCATCGAAATTAGACCGTGGATCGTTGGAAACGTGTCGACCGGTCGGATGACTCATACTATCTTGTGGCAGCTAGTATGCACGAAGCAAGCAATGGGCCATGGTCGCAGGCAGTATTATCCTATGGGGGACATTCACCTGGGCTTCCACGGGATCTGTGATAGTAGTCGAACACACGGTGACAGGTATGGTATGCGTGAACATTGTTATGGAAAACCTGTATTCCTTCTTGTTTGATGTCTTCACTGACGGCGACGATACCTTCGAGCTCTGTAACTGTCCTTGTCGCAACGCAACTTGACCGGCAAATTAGCTTGCTCTGAACCTGATGGAAAATATCTGGGATGCAGTCGAGCATCAGCTCCTCGCCCAAAAACCACCATCCCGTTATTTGCAGGAACTGCGTCACCTGTGGATAGACGTCTGTCGATACATGCATCAAGACACCTACCAAGTCTTGTCGAACCATGACACGCAGAATCGGCGGTGTATTGCGATCTACAGGTGGACCAACACGCAAGTAAACAAATGGTCTTAATGTTTTGGCTTATCAGTGTACATACTTACCTCTGTGTCTTATCACCGAGCCGGCCGAAGTGGCCGTGTGGTTAAAGGCACTGCAGTCTGGAACCGCAAGACCGCTACGGTCGCAGGTTCGAATCCTGCCTCGGGCATGGATGTTTGTGATGTCCTTAGGTTAGTTAGGTTTAACTAGTTCTAAGTTCTAGGGGACTAATGACCTCAGCAGTTGAGTCCCATAGTGCTCAGAGCCATTTGAACCATTTGAACCATCTTATCACCGCTTCAAACATAGTCAAGCTTGTGAGTTACTGCAACACAATGAATTTCACCCTCTGACTGTAGAACTGCAAGGATCAAAAGTACTCCTCGGAAATCATTACACTACCACTCTTCGTGGCATTTCTTAGTTACATCGCTACCTCTATACATTTCTTAGTCATGGAAAACCATCACGAGTCACAGGAAGCTACTGATCTTTGCCTTTCAATGCATGTTGAATGGGTAATGTGGTGCAGTGAGTAACCTTAACTCAAGCCCCTTTCCAGCCATCCTAGTCTAAGTTTTAGCTGGTTTCCCTTTAGGTAAATGCCGAGACAGGATTCTCAAGTAGGTCACATTTCTCACCCTCATTCTTTTCTAAATGATTTACTGCGCTGTCTCTAACGGCTTTAACGTCAATGGGTCGTTAAACTCTAAGCCTTGCTTCTTGTTCTCTCTGAGGCTGCTCCACTGTGCCTTCTTTTCGATACTGTTGTTTTATTTTCAGGAAGTGTGTCTTAGTCCCTAGAACTGCAGTTCTCAAAAATGTTTGGATGTGTGTGAAGTCTTATAGGACTTTACTGTTAAGGGCATCAGTCCCTAAGCTTACACATTACGTAACCTAAATTATCCTAAGGATAAACACACACACCCATGCCCGAGGGAGGACTCGAACCTCCGCCGGGACCAGCCGCACAGTCCATGACTGCAGTGCCTCAGACCACTCGGCTAATCCCGTGCGGCGAACTGCAGTTTTGTTTCTCGACAAAACTGTGTTCACAGTGTCTTTTCCTTGGTTTTCATAGTACTAGTACTTGGGAGAGCAGTTACTCTCCTAGAACCGAATTACCAATTGGATTCCACTAGTGTTAGCAATGTCAAACGTGCTGTTTCTGTAGCTCACTTCACGTCAGAGCAGCAGGAAAAGGCAGTTTGGTTTGCAAAACAAGTATTTATATGTTTGCTGCGGAAGATGGCCACACAAACAAACGCTGATACTGTTTCTAGGTAATGTTACGAAAGTCACCTAGTGCTGTCACTCCATTGTGCATTTTTTCTTGCACTAACATGCTGCAAATGCTTACATCTAATTTCTGACCTGCTATTCTAGTACTTTGCTGTGGATAGCTTCAAATATAGAAAATTACTTATCATATAAGTTACCGCAGGGCTGTCACATACAAATCAATTTCTCGGAAAACTGGAAGGCTGTCATTTTTTCCTACAAAGCACGTATGAAAATACAACAGCGGAGAGAAATCAAATCTGAACTTATTTTGACAGAAAATGTACATTTTCAGCTCAGTATAAGGATGCATTAAAGGTACTACAGGTGACAGAGAAATGAGTACAAATTTTTTTCCCCCTTTGTTGTATTTCAATTCCCCATCGGGGTGGGCTGGCAGCAGCATATGCACTGCTCTTCAGCCGAAAGACATAGAACAAACAATAGAAGACATTTAAAAATATAAAAAGGAGAAAACATGATGAACATAGATTTAAAAAAGGGTAAACATCATGGAAGACAATAGACAAAAAAGGGGCGACTGTAAAATGGAGATAAAAACTGTAAAAAAGTAGTGCACACAAAAAACTACACACTGGGACAGTTAAAAGAACACAAGGCATAGTATGACCAGAGCATAAAAGTATCGCCGGATGGCGTAGCACAAACAAACACTGACAGTGACACGAAGTACAATGCCAGCACACAATTAAAATCACACCTCTCGACGCACAGGAGAAACAGCACTAAACACAACACTGACGTGGTACTCTGACGATGATCAAAACGGTGGATCTGCCAGGCGCAAGGAGATGAGGGAGACCGGGAGGGTGGGAGGGGAAGAGAGGGGGGGAGATCGACGGGGGTGCGCCGAAGAGGGCCAGGTAGGGAGGGATGTGGGAAGGAAAGAGGCAAGTATGGGGTGCAGGGTCTCAGGGGGGGGGGGGGGCGGAAGGAGGAAAATCCGCTCTGGGAGAAGGAGGGAAGAGGAAAAAGGGGGCCCTGGGGAGGTGTGGGGGGCAAGGCCAGGTTATAGTTGGAAGGAAGGGTAGATGTTACGGCGAAGTTCATCATCCGGGAGGGGGAGGCGCTGGAAATTGCCCTGATGAAGGAGATGGAGGCTGTGGAGGTGGAGAGAAGGAGGGATACAGTGATAGAGGCGCGGCAATGGGCGGGGGGTGAGTACAAATTTTTAATTATGGCAATATTTGTTTCATTCGTCTTCCTTATTTCGCTCTAGCTACTCTGAGGTAGTGAGACAGAAAAGCTCATTCTAAGTGGAATCTTGTTCTCTTTCTTTGTTTATTTTAATAAGTTGTAACATAAGAGGGGTGTTAGATAAGCAATACGACACTTTTTTCGGCCAATTTCAGATGAAAAAATGTGGAATTTGTTGTGGGACATTGTGGAATATTCCCGCTTCAGCCCATATAGTTCATGACGTTCCGATAGATGGTGCCCCTGTACGCAACCTTCTAAACTATATCGGTAACTGACCAGGAAAGTACTTGGGCTCGAACAAACAGATCTGTATGAACGTTTGGTTACAGGACCATTATGTACCACTGAATGTGCTGGTGGGTGTCGTTTTTCTGCAAAACTCTGCAGTCATGCTCTAGATATCACTGTAGATGTAATTGTAGATGCCATACGCAGTGCAGCAATCTAAACTATAAATGTAAATGCGGAATGTCAATAAAATGCTCCGAGCAATACGAATGACAGCAAAACGCACAGTGAAGAAATGCAAGTTGATCGCATGGCGTATTTGCACATTCTATAATATCAGTGTTGAAGGCCACGTCAGTGACACTTTTGAAGTTGTTGGATGGTTCACCAATATCGTAGCCAGCGTTCTGCCACGTGTAACGAAGCTTTGGTCTGTATACTCCCGCAGATAAGTTATTGTAAATGACAGAATGCATATTCATGATAAAGAATCTGCTGTGCAATTTCGGCTGCATATTACTGGAACGTAGTTTAATGTAGTCTGTTATTGTCTTGGCATATGTTTTATATTGCCTGAAGAAATACACATCCAGAGGTTGTGCACATTTTGTAGTTTTAGGCGGAATGATTTTTAAATCTACATGTTTTCCACCAGGTGCTTCCAGTAGTACTCGTTCATCCTTATGTCCAGACCAGGAGTCACAAAGTACTAATGACTTTCTCGACAAATGTGGATTCAAAGCTGACAGAAAAAACGTCTTCAGATGTTGTTTCGTCATATTCCCAGTCACACTTGCACCGACGACGACATTTGGAGGGCACCGCGTTTCTATTTCCCTTGACACGCGGGGTCCAAACTTTCCACTGGATTCGTGGAAGGAAATATAGAGTTTGTCTGCCAATCGTCCGTCCATTGATATAGCAATATCGATCGTGTAACTATGTGTTGCACAGTTAACTGATTGCAACATCGCGACAGTGTTTCTCTCCCCTTTCATGGATAGTGTTCTGTCACAAGAAAGTTCATAGCTGAGCTGACTCTGATCACAGTTCCATACAGAACTAATATCGATATTTTCTCTCGTGATATGCTCATTGACGTCAGCAACAAACGTTTGAGCTCTTTCAATCAGCTCTTCTTCGTCATCCTTATCTTTTCGTGCTTGGAGCACAGTGATACGGCGTGATGTTATCCTAAACTCCTTTTTCAAATTAGTAATAAATCCTAGTGAAACTGTAAAGTTTCTACACCCGAGATTTCGGGCTACGTCCAATGCCCAATGTTGTAAATGCCAATAGTGAACGGCGGAAACGCATTCTCGCGCTTCATCGAATTTCGCCATTACACGCTCCTTGATGGTCTTGAACAGCAGTGTACGATTTCCTTTGAAAACTGTATTTCCTTCTCTTTTCTTTGCCACGTAATCCAGTATGTTTTTAATATTGCTTTTAGACTTCAGTTTAGGGTACCTTTTCAGAAGCTTGTCGTATGTGTCGAAACCTCTTACGTAATAATCATCGTATATGTTCTCCAGTGTGTTGTCATCAAACGCCGTGATGATACTTGCAACTTTAACCTTCTGCTTGGGAGACAGTTGGTATTCACTGTCACTGCTTCCATCGCCTCTTCCCGCACTTGCCGTAGCACTACCGTTTGCAATGAGTTGTTCGTCATTATCATTCCTATCATCATCATTTTGTGTTAGTGTTACAACAGTATCTGTTTTTAACTTATGCTCGTATTTCTGCACTATAACAGATACCAGAAAACATGCGAATGATCGTCTTCTGCCGGCCGGGGTAGCCGAGCGGTTATAGGCGCTACGGTCTATAACCGCGCGACCGCTACGGTCGCAGGTTCGAATCCTGCCTCGGGCATGGATGTGTGTGATGCCCTTAGATTAGTTGGGTTTAAGTAGTTCTAAGTTCTAGGGGACTGATGACCTCAGAAGTTAAGTCGCATAGTGCTCAGAGCCATTTGAACCATTTGATTCGTCTTCTACACCAGTACCATCTTCACGAAAAAGGGTTCTTCGTAACTTCATCTCAACCAATCGCAATACATTAGCAGGATTGATTACCAATCGCCGAGCCATCTGACGCTTCAATACACAAATAATGTCACAAAACGCAACTTCAGAGGTACACCGCACCGTCCCTACTGGTCCCTACTGGCGTACCGGCAGGTCAGTGTGCAATGCGGCATGGCATACGCAGAGGCCTCTAACGGACGACTGCAGAGTTTTGCAGATGCGGGAGTATCACTAGTGCAACAACAGACCTTTACATTATTTCTCACACGATTTTGGTGTATTTGTGTTTGTTCGGGCCCAAGTACTTTCCTGGTGAGTCGCGTTCTAAGCAGAAAGCTGTCACTGAGTTTCTTTTGGCGGAAAACCAGAGCATCGCAGATGCTCATAGGTGCTTGCAGTATGCCTACGGAGACCTGGCTGTGACTAAGGCACGGTGACTTGTTAAGCTAGGCATCTGTCATCATCGCAACGAGGTCGTGCAAAGCTGTTTCATCTCATCCGTACCGGCTAACCGCACACATCTGTGACTCCTACAATACTGGAACACGCAGACATTCTCATTCGAGGTTATCGACGGATCACAAACACTTCGCTACTCAACTGAACGTCTCTGTTGGTAGTACTGACACAGTTGTCCACCATCTGGGGTACTCAGAGGTTTGTGCCCACAGGGTTTCGCGTCACCTAATAGAAGACCATAAAGAGCTTCCATCTATGGCTAATGATGGATGCACTCCACAGGAAGCAATACGTGGGTGATGTGGAGGTTATGACACAGCAAGACGTTGGTCCTAACTTACACCAGTGGAGTGCTACCATGGGAGCTTACAGGCCCTCCCAGTAGGGTGGCGTAAGATTACCGCATTGAAAGGAGATTATGTTAAAAAAATAGGGTTATATAGCCAAGAGAGTGGAGAAATAATATGGTGTATTGGAATCCCGAATAAAACCAACCTGCTTTCAGAAAAAAATAAGTTGCTTTACTTACTGAACGTCCCTAGTATTTAATAAATAAAGTAACAGGACCACTGTTTAAATGAAAGTATTGTAATTTTCTGATTTGCATAGAACATAACTCTATTATATGTTTATGTAACAATTCATTACAAGTCCTTTGTTGGTGTACTTTGACTTCAAACAGGTCATACTTCAAACACCTCTACACAGAAAAGTGAAGCGCCATCTGGGTTCAATAGAATGCCAGCCGACTAGTGGGTAGCCTCCCTTCGCAGACGGGATCCAGATTTGCAGCCAAAATGTTTCCTGGACTGGTATTTTCTTGTAATTCTATTGCACTGCTCTAAGATCTAGGCTACACTACATTAAACAGAGCTAAAGTACAGCTGTGTGAACTGACATTCTACTCTGTGGTCACAGGTGAAATTTTCTCGGCCTACCACAAATACGACTTACATATCAATGACATTTTGTATTTCTTATGTTAATACGTGTAAGTTGAATATGAACTTGATATGCAGAATTGTTCTTTGTGCAGCTTTTTATAGCAGTCGTACATGTTTTGTTGCAGTTGTTGAAATGGAATACTGGTTCACCGTAAATGTTATAGGGTTAATCTTTCCTACTATTTTAGAAATCGGCAGTGGCAATTCGTCTAAGATTGATGAAGGCTTATAAGGACTGAGTTTCTTCATTTTCAAGGGATCAGGAGTAAACGACTGAATTCAAACGTGACCATACTACTTCTAAAGATTATCTAATGTATCGAAACTGAACCACAGTTGAAAACATCCATATAACGTGTAATTTGAAGACTGGCAATGAAAGGTGAATGAAATATTTTACCTCATATGTATATGGTGTAAAAGTGGAGATTATAGTTTCAGTGGAAAACTGTGACAACCTTTATGTAATGCTAGCTGAGAAACCCAGCATTTCTTGGGTATTCATTTACACCTGTGCCCGAGACTTCGTACGTGCGGAATTTTTTGTCGCATAAGGTTTCGATGTTCAAATACACACACACACACACACACACACACACACACACACACACACACATGCCCGAGGGAGGACTCGAACCTCCGATGGGAGGGGCCCTAAGGTGAGACCAGTGAGCTCAAAGAAGAAAAATCTAGATCCTGCAGCAAGTCCCATTTCGTAATCTTCACTGGATTCTTGAGACCGTTTTCAGAAAGACTCGACCGTTTTCGTAAACAAAACGAAATCAAAATGTAATGGTTCAAATGGCTCTGAGCACTGTGGGACTCAACACCTTAGGTCATAAGTCCCCTAGAACTTAGAACTACTTAAACCTAACTAACCTAAGGACATCACACACACCCATGCCCGAGGCAGGATTCGAACCTGCGACCGTAGTAGTCCCGCGGTTCCGGACTGCAGCGCCAGAACCGCCAGACCACCGCGGCCGGCAAAATGTAATGAGTACCCAAATCACATAGCAAATTTAATAAATTCGTCTTTCCTAGCAAAGAACGTAAGTCAAACCTATCGAAAGAAGCAAAGCAATATCGTTCAGTTTTAAATTCACAAACGGAAACCAGTAAATCCATATATACGTAGTAAATTCGCTGTTGATTTGTATTTGTAAAGATGAGACTGTATCGCGTAACTCTGTCACTGACCTGAACTTCTGAAAATCAAAGCCAGCGAGATATACGGGCCGTGCAACGAACTTGGGCATCACACTAGTAGTCTTGCTTGCCAAACTTCGGGACACTCGGCTCCGTGCAGGGCCCACGGGAAATCAATATTTAATTGAAAAGATACCTACTATAGTCCTAATTTTGTCGTGTGCCATCGAGAACTTACATGCATTTTTACGCGCAGTTAAAAAGAAAGAAAAAAACTGACAGCACCATCTATTGGTTCTTTGGTGTACAACCAAACTAACAGCGCAGTCTATTTGTTGTTTGGTGTACTAAACCGTGATGATTTAACATCCGAACTCCTAAGGTGAGACAAGTGAGCTCAAAGAAGAAAAATCTAGAGGCAGCACAATTAATCCAGTCAAATTGCAGATATACCTTGCAAAAGGTGGGGTAGAAGATTTTATTTTTTTAACTCCTTCATATTGTTGGAAAGGTTACAAAACCAAGTGTTGCCAACAAAATTACTCTTGGGAAAGCTTTCTGCAGTCAAAAAACTTCGAAAATTTCAGACTTTTTTCAGTTTTTTCAAAATATCTCAGTTTCATTTGCTCCTATCGCTTTAACGTCTATTTTCTTTTTTAAAGAGCACAAAATTCTCTACAAATTTGATTCTTACCATTTTTTTCTACTCCCAGTATCTAAGGCGCTACAGCGCGTCAAAAAATGCCAATTTTTCAAATTTTGAGCATAGTGCCAACATACCTTATTTTTGAACACTATTTTTTCAGTTTCTGTTTGTGTAGTATAAATACACGATACATCGTGCTATATGTTGGAATTTACCACCTCACTTTCAGGTATTCAATATCTCTGTATGCAACATGAGGATTGCTGGGCAACCAACTATTGTGATTCTTACGTCACTACCTGAAGTTCACTATGGGCCACCTCAGCCCTGGTATTTGTAAAACTATAAATATAAATGTGCATCATTAAAGACACACACACACACACACACACACAAAATAAATTGTTTCAGGAAACTGAACTATTATTAGTGCAATAGGCAACCTAATTAGGTAGGTAATTATTCTTGTGTATAAAGGCCACACAGTTGACATTAAAAATAAGTAGCTTTATTACAATTAAAATACATTGTCAGTTACTAAAAAATGTTGACAATTCTGGGTTTGTAATACTTGTAATATCGCACTTTAGCGCACTTGACACAGGTATGAGCATCACTTCCAACGTTTTGATGGGCCAGGTTCCTCAGTGTCACCAGAAATACTTTGAGTTACGGATTCAGGGTCTGTACATAGAGTTGATCCCAGATTGACCTCTTCTTTAAACAGCGAGTCAGCCTCAGCAAGTTCGTTGATTTCGTCAGCGGTTTCCTCAACATCCTCAACATCTTCTTCACTGTCTTCATATAAAAATTTTGGCACGTTTTCGCAGTGGACCCCAATACACTTCTTGCAAATTGAAGAACATTTCAAACCCGCTTTTCTGCAGGAGCGCGCTTCGCCACAGTTCAGCTTGCATGAGCATGAAACAATGTGAAGAAGTGCTTCAGGTGCTGGATCTTGGCTCATTATAACGAATATTGGACCGTGGTCACTGTGATTCCAGCCCCATTTCTCAGGAGGTTTCCAGTTTCCCATCCAACTTTGGACTTGTTGGTAAGTCCGCAACGAATGATGTTGTGCAGCATCTTGTGTAGATGGCAACCGTGCAAGGTTCAGTTTGCTTTTTGTGGCAGACTTGGCGAATAGCTGGTACCGCAAATGGTCTAGTGTGTCGGAACTGCTGACACCTCCACTATACAATGCGATAGTAACCTGTTCTCCTGCTGTTATTATTTCTTCACTGGTAGCATGTGGTTTATTGAACGTGCAAAGTGCTGAGGTTAGGTGTTCATTTTTCGCAACAATATTGCAGCACTTAATTTGTCCTTGACCAAAAAAAGCGGATGTTGCACCACATCCGCTAAAGGCGTGAGTGAACAGAATATATTCACTGTCAAATTTGTAAGATGCAGTGGAAAACCACTTGTCTTCTGCATTTCCTCTTCCGGGCTTTAAGAAAAATAAGTTTTCAATGCCTTGCCCCAAACCGGTCATGAGCAAAAGCAGATCAACATCATCTCCTACAATGACAACACTTCCAAAATCTTTGGTTCTTGAAATGCCAGATGTTACAATCATAACGTCAGCATCTTCTTGTGCCTGGCTTTGAAGCTGTTTCAGCCATCACCAAATCGTCACCATATTTCTGGAAAAGGCGAGCCTTGACAGTTCGAATATCAGGACGAGATGATGTGGGTATTTGCTCTAACAGATCGTCCATAGAAAACTGACATTCTTCCGTACTGGTTTCCAGGTAGGCAAATATAGCCTCCATGCCTTCATCTACTTGTGTTGCAGGTCGGTTACCTCGATTCCGTCCAGTAGCTGAAACACGGTGAGAGAACTTTCTGTAGCAAAATCTGTGGTATCGCCCATCTGCAGCAACCAAATCATTTACATTTTCAATCCGCTCTATCACTTGTTGACCAAATTCATCACCACGTCGTTTAGCCTGTTCTAATACTGTCGATTGCACTTCCAATTTCATTACTTTGTAAACAAAATTTCGTATGGCATATGGCAATCTTAACTGCTTGGTTAAAAAGTCATCAGAATTGCCTTTTGCAAATAAGAAGCATTTCTCTTAGAAATTGAACTGACCTTTTTCCTGCGACTGACGTAGCACGCCTGTTGGTTCCTGAGGATGTAGAAGGCTAGCTGCTATCATTCTCTCATTAATGTACTTCTTGTAGCATGCTTCACGCAACATCACTTCACTGAGCGTTTTCAAAAACGGGTGTGGGCAGACTCTCTGCGTTTAGCACTACAATCGATAAGTGTGCTCAGTCCTTTCTTTTTCACAAATCGTTCAAATGGCTCTGAGCTCTATGAGACTTAACATCAGTCCCCTAGAACTTAGAACTACTTAAACCTAACTAACCTAAGGACATCACACACATCCATGCCCGAGGCATGATTCGAACCTGCGACCGTAGCGGTCGCGCGGTTCCAGACTGAAGCGCCTAGAACCGCACGGCCACACCGGCCGGCTTCTTTTTCACATTGCGTCCACCACTCACCACAGTTTTTTCGCAAATGAAACACAAATTCATGACAGACATACTCATTTTCAGCACCACAACATATACTGAATGGAAGCGACTCTAAACTGTAAGACCCTTATTGTTGTGTGCTAATAGCTGTCAGCGCGCTGTGAACAATCACCAGAGATAATTGCCTTCCGCCCGCCAAAGAATAAATACGCTTTTGCCCGCTAAAGAACAATTCCTACATACTTTTTCTTATAACTGATCATTAACGTCAATCAACTGTAGAAAATGTACGGCACCTGCATGCAATCGTATTACATATTGTAACATAAATAAACTTCACGCAATCCGACGTGAATGTGTTCGTAGTTACTGAATATGATGCTGTTTGTCCTGGCCCTGCAGCAGAGTGAGATGGTAAATTCCAATGAATAACATGATGAGTAATATGTTTATACTACACATATAGAAACTGAAATAACAGTGTTCAAAAATTAGGTAATTTGCCACTTTGCTCAAAATTTGAAAAATTGGTAATTTTTGACGCGCTGTAGCGCCTTAGATACTGGGAGTAGAAAAAAATTGTAAGAACCAAATTTGTAGAGAATTTTGTGCTCTTTAAAAAAGAAAATAGACGTTAAAGCGATAGGAGCAAATGAAACTGAGGTATTTTGAAAAAACTGAAAAAGTATGAAATTTTCGAAGTTTTTTAACTGCAGAAAGTTTTCCCACGAGAAATTTTGTTGGCAAAACTTAGTTTTGTAACCTTTCTAACAATTTGAACGAGTTAAAAAAATAAAATCTTCTACCCCACCTTTTGCAAGGAACAGGCTTTTTTCTGACAGTTCTACTGGACTATATGTGTTACGAAATCTTGACGCTCGACATCTTTAGCCGCCATTTTGCTGAACGTATATCTGTCTCTCCCTATCCAACTGTCAGTATACAGCTGTCCCGCAAGTAAACGAGTAAAATTTTATTTTGCCATCATTATGTGCACAAAACATCGCATTTTATCTGAGGAGTTTCTCAGAGTGACCAACCTTCCGAACAGGAGTGAAGATCCAGACGAGGTCACCAGACTGGTAGACAACAGGGCGGTGGCTTGTGTCATACATACGGCGATCGTTTTCTTGAGCCTGCAACGTACGGAGTCTAGCTAACTGCCGAGCTTCCTCAGCTCTGTTTATTATCTGGCCGATGTAGACGTCTTCCACGTCATCAGGATGTAACGGAAACACAGTGTCGATCGTCGTAGTCGCCTCACGCCCATGCACCAGGAAAAATGGCGTAAATCCTGTGGTGTCTTGTTTGGCGGTGTTGTAGGTAAACGTCACGAAAAGTAGCACCTAATCCCAGTTGCTCTGCTCAACATTGACGAACATTGATAGCATGTTGGCCAAGGTCTTATTAAGGCGTTCAGTAAGCCCGTTAGTTTGCGGATGGTAGGCAGTCGTCATGTGATGAGTAATGCACCGACAGTTTATCTCTGTCACAAGATTCGATTGAAAAACTTTCCCTCGATACGTAATTAACGACCTTGGGGCACGGTGTTTCAATACAATGTCTTCTACGATGAATTTGGCTACCTTGAATGCTTCGGCTGTTTTCACGGCTTTTGTAATGGCATAGTGCGTCAGACAATCAGTGCAAACAACAATCCATCTACTGTCACAAGCAGACGTTGGAAATCGTCCGAGGAGGTTCAAATGGCTCTGAGCACTATGGGACTTAACTGCTGAGGTCATCAGTCCCCTAGAACTTAGAACTACTTAAACCTAACTAACCTAAGGACAACACACACATCCATGCCCGAGGCAGGATTCGAACCTGCGACCGCAGCGGTCGCGCGGCTCCAGACTGTAGCGCCTAGAACCGCTCGGCCACTCCTGGCGTCCGTCCGAGGAGGTCAAGCCCAATACGATGGAAAGGCGTTTCGGCTGGTGCAATTGGCGTGAGTCGGCCAGGTGGTTTCTGAGGAACTGCCTTTCTCCTCTGGCACTCGCTACAGTGCGACACATAGTGACGGACACTCCTAAATAAACCCGGCCAGAAAAGTCTCTTGCGGATCCTATCGTATGTCTTAATAAATCCTAAATGTCCGGCCTCAAGTGTGTCATGGAATTTCGTAGAACATCTAAGCGCATGTGTTTAGGAATCACTGGTACCCACCTCTTTCAAAAACGGATCAAAGTTTTTCTTGCAAAGTAATCCTTTAACTACCTTAAATTGTCCTTTCACATCCTCTGACCGATTTAAGGAAGCATAATTTGAGATATCTTGGCGTCCTTCTTCTGCTCAGCAGAGAGATCCTAGAGTGCAGCGAGACAGTCATTATCTTCATCAAAGTCTTGATGGTCTGGCACAGGGCTTCTTGAGAGACAGTCGGCATATTGGTGTTTTATCCCACTTTTGCACATTATGGTAATGTCATATTCTTGAAGTCGTAGTGCCCACCTGGCGAGTCGTCCTGTTGGATCCTTAAGATCTGTCAACCAACAAAGTGAATGATGGTCTGTAACAATTGTGAATGGCCTTCCGTAGAGATACTGTCGAAATTTGCACATGGCCCAAATCACAGCAAGATATTCTCTTTCTGTAGTTGAGTAGTTTCTCTCGGCTTTTTTAAGTGTCCTAGACGCATAGGCTATAACCTTCTCTTTTCCATCCGAAATCTGCACTACAACAGCACGGATCCCATACCCACTGGCATCTGTGTGTAGTTTTGTAGGTACTCTCTCATCATACAGATCAAGTACAGGGTCAGTCGTCAGAGCTTTTTGCAGCAAATCGAAAGAATCTTGTTGAGCACTACCCCAGATAAATTTAGCATCGGCTTTTAACAAGTCTTGGTGTGGCCTTACTTTGATACAAAAGTCTTTGATAAAACGACGGTAATAAGAACACAATCTGAGGAAGCTTCTCACATTTCTAATACTTTTAGGGATAGGAAATTCCGTCATAGCTCTCACCTTTTCTGGGTCTGGCCGTACACCTTCGTTTGACACAAGGTGTCCAACCATTTAGATTTCTTTTGCTCCAAGGGACACTCTCTTGCATTAAGTTTCAGTTCGGCTTGTTGGTACGGTCTGGCTTGTTGGAGGCACTTAAGAACGGCCCTCAGTCTTTTTATGAATTCATCAAATGTCTCTGAGAACACTATAATGTCACCTAATTGACAAAGACACATCGTCCACGTCAGGTGCCTTAGAAGATTATCCATCATTCGTTCCAAAGTTGCTGGTGCATTACACAGACCAAACGGTATTACCTTAAATTCATACAGGCCCTCAGGGGTGATGAATGCAGTTTTCTCACGATCAGCCTCATCTACTTCGATTTGCTAGTATCCCGAGTACATGTCCATGGTTGAGAAAAACTTAGCCCCTTTCAGACAATCTGGTGTATCATCAATTCATGGAAGAGGGTAAAGGTCCTTTGTAGTTATTTTATTAAGCTTCCTGTAATGAACACAAAAGCGCCAACTGCTATCTGTCTTCCTGACAGGAACCACTGGTCACGACCATAGGCTCTGCGAAGGCTGAATGATGTCATTCTTCATCATTTTCTCTACTTCGTCGCAAATTATTCGACGTTCCGTTGCTGACACACGTTATGCTCTCTGGCTTATTGGTTGATGGTCTCCAGTGCTAATCCAGTGCTTCACTGACGATTTGCCTAATTTGCTCTTCACCTGTGGATTGAAGCATTCAGAGAACTCATGAAGAATGGTAGTTAGCTTCTTCTGTTGTTCCTTAGTGAGATCTGGTGATAGTCGAGCTAGAAGATTTTGTCTCGTAGTGGTAGCGCGAAAGTAGCGCTAATTTCGCCCACAGACCCGGCCTGGGAAGTTTCTATGACGCTCAGCTGTTCTGCAATTAACAGCTCAGCATTTACTACGCACATGCATCTTGGAAGGATCTGCGGTTCTCGGCGACACTTAACTATCCACAATTCACCGAATCCGTTCTTAAACGAGATGCCAGAGGCTGGGATGACCAAGTTATTCTCCAGTGGTTTGCTTCTCTTACATTCCACTCAAGATCCATTGGTTGATGCATGGCATGACACATGACAGCTACCTTTCTAGTGCTGACTGTAGGAATGATCACTTCATCCAGCACACATAGTCTCCACACACTAGGATGCGCATCTTCCTGTCCGGAGTACCTCATCTCATCTACCATAATCTTTGAGCTACCACAATCTATAATTGCTTGAGAAGCTATCAAAAAGTCCCATCTGAGAATGACGTCATGATTACACTCTTGGAAGACGATGAATTCTAACAGCTGTGTATGGCCACTTATACCCACATGAATGACACATCTTCCTGTAGGTTTTACATATTTCCCATTAGCCTCCTTCAGCAGAGATGTTTTGCTGTCGACGAATACGGTTTTCTGCAACTGGCGATGGTACTTCTCCGAAATGACTGATTATGATGCTCCAGAGTCCACAAGAGCTTGGGCTGGTTGGCCATCCATGAGGACATCGACGTAGTTTCCTATCATTTTCGTAGTGATCGACGGCGGAGGATTTTTCTCTTCGACAGTCTCACCTCCAAGGAAGGTCGCACTCTTTAGTTTTCCAGGTGGCGGCGGCTAGGTGATCGGCTGTAGCTTCTAAACGGCGATGTGGACCTTGATCGGCGTGTTGGGGAGCGTCCTCTCCAGCGGCTAGCTTGCGGCGATGGTGACCTACGTCGTCTGGCGCCCACCTCTTCTTGTTCATCTTCGTCGTCCCGGAGTTGGCGACGGCTAAGATCGTTCTGCTGTCTTTTGGTGTGGGCTCCATCAAATATCCTTTCTCGACAATAACGCATCACATGTCCCGGTCGTCCGCAGTGGAAACATACTGGTCGGTTACCCTGGGTCCTCCAGACATCAGTCTTCCTTGGTACCTAAACAGGTTCCTCATGCGGCATTGTAGAAACGTAACTTCGCCTGGGTCTCGACTTTTTTATTGTTTTAAAGAGAAATGAAGGACGAGAGATTGGGTTCAATGTCCGTTCCACTTCCTCCCTTATGACCTCTTGAACCGTCTCGGTTTTTTGCTCGACGTGCAATCCAAGTGCCTTATGAACTTCCTCTCTCACTATCCGACAACGAACACTTGTTAAATCAGTTTCTTCCTCCATCACAGACATCGATACGACGCTTGGAAGCCGTTCAAACTTCTTGCGTGTAATTCTTTTTTGATGCATTGTCTCGATATACTAGCACCATTTTATCAAGTCGTCTGCTGTCGAAACCTCCTTCAGGAGTAGGGCTTGATACATGTCCTCAGCGACACCCTTCATGAGATGTGCAACCTTATCTTCCTCCTTCATTTGAGGATCCACTATTTTACACAGCTCCAAGACGTCTTGAATGTAGGATGCTGTAGTTTCTCCTGGACGCTGTGCCCTGCACTTTAATTTATCTTCAGCCTTGCACTTCTGTCGTTGTGTGTCGCCAAAATACTCGCGCAGTTCCGCCTGGAATACTTCCCAGCTTGTGAACTTCTCCTCGTTGTTCTCATACCATTGCTTGGCAGTGCCCTCCAAGTAGAAAAATATGTTAGCCAAACACACGGTGTCATCCCATTTGTTAAATTTTACTATAAACTCGTATACCTTCAGCCACTTGTTTGGATCTTGACCATCGTCACCAGAGAACCCGGAAGGATGTCTCATGTGATGGCACACAGTTGCTGTTATCGTGACGTCATCTTCTTCTTCTGTCTCTAATAGATTGGGATCTATAGAATATGCCTCAAACTCGGGTTTCTCGCCACGTAAATGGCCTGATGGGAGCCACTGTGTCGTCGACAATGTGTGGTATCACAAGTTCCAATACCCAGCGCCTCCACCAGAGTAATGTCACGCAGAGGAAGGTGTTAGGAGATGAATGACGAACACTAACTTTACTTATCGAAGGTTTATTCAGCACTTGCACATACAAGAGCGCGGAGTGAACTGCCTCCAGCCAGAACACATACAGTATATATACTGTTACAGAACATTCCGGTACAATGATTCTTGCCGTTTGTGGATACTTCTAGAATAGCAATGTTTCAGTTTAGGTGAGTTTTGAACTCACGACCCTCCATGCAACAGTCTAGTATCATAACCACTACACTACAGCGGCTGCACTACTCAGCTTCTTCTGCAACAATATTTTGAACAATTAATTCTGATAAAATACAACCTGAATACAAAATTAACTATTTTGTGAAATTGTCCCCTATGTGTATATTACTATCAGGAATGGTATAAGAACAAGTCAATAGTTCCACCTTACTCCATTACTGCTAGTTCCAATATAAATCAGTGTTGAATTTCCCACATAGAAGTGTTGATTTCTTGCATAGCTATGGATGTAAGCAACAACTGTATTTGCATATATCTCTGTGTATAAAGAATTTTATAATAGCTTTCCATTTCTACTCTTTTGTAGTCTCATAACTGCTTTTACACAAATAATCTGACAGTATGTAGCCTCATGTAGAAATTGAAACTAACTCATCTACCTATATCCAATTTTCTGTGGGGCATAGAACACTAATAACACTTAGTTCAGTACTAGTACTTGGTGTTGCCTTTTTCATACTACTGATATCTTATCATACCAGGTTACTTCCACAAACTTTGTAAGTTTATTCAAAATCATTTACTCTCCCCATTACATAGATTTCTGTCACGTCTGGATGTTTCTGAGTCATAATCTCTACGTTGCCACAGGAGGGCCCTGTTTACGGTCCAAGGGCCACTTGAAGCACCAGGCTGAGGCACACTAGAGGTGCCTCTTGTGTAAAATTCGACACAGAGTGTATCATAATTAGTAGCAAAACCAATCCATTTCCATGTTCAGTAGATTTAGGTTTATTTTGACAGGTCTCATGAAGAGCCCAAGGAATTGCAGCTTGGCAGGTAATGTACGTGCAAGGGAAGTAGAAGGGAAAGGGGGCATGAAATGTTTCTTGTGTGGAAAAATGGGAGGGGGGGGGGTGGCAAATGACATATTGTCACTTGTGTGGAAAAATGATCCTTGTCACAGAATTTGGTAGAAAGATGTACCTATTAATTTTCCGGTTTCTTTCAATCAGTGTGGTATACTTGTGTGATATGGTAGTTTTTGTTTGAACTTTTCTGGTCTGTTATAAGCTGAGGTTTGATAGGGTCCCTGAATGTTCATCAAACCAGGAACATATGCTTGCAGACCTGTGAACATAGCTGCTGCCATCATGAAAGATGGTAGTGTCCATGACATATCACCATGAATATATAGAAGAAGGGAAGATAACTGTTTGGCAAGAATGCTGAAATATACATCCGTAGCCTGAATGAATGGGCTCAAGCCATGGTACAAAAAAATCATCCCTTGAAGATCACAGGACCACCTCCATCCTGACTTACACCCTCAGTGCATTATAGTTTAAATGCCTCATTGAGCCACCAATGCACTCAGCACCTTGTATCATTTGAAAAGAGGAAAAACTATGACTCATCAGGCCACACTATGTGCCTCCATTCCTCTGTGTTGTTTGGCTCATTAAGTAGATTTATGTGCATTTGTGAGTAATGGCCTTTTGTGAGGTACCACCCTACGCTAAATGTCCATTGCACTCCCTTCACAACTTATTGAGATGAAACTGCATTCACTGATGCCATTTCCTGGCAAGTTTGAAACTGATCATCATTGACATCCCTGTTAGTTAAGACCTTATCATGACCATAGTTAAAATGCTGTTACTTGGCTGTGAATAGTACACTATTCCCTGTAAACACATTCGACATTCCACATTGATACACTAACAAACTGGGCAACATCAGTCACAGTGTGGTTATATGCACATCCAAATACAATATCTCCTTTTCCATTCTGTCACATCTCCTTCTCAACCTAGCTTACTGCAGTGATTCGTACAACTGAAATCACTTGCCTGAAATGATTTGTCAATGGTGGATGGTCACATGAGTGCCTGCTACTAGTTCTATGTCATCTACAGAATTCCAAAGTGACAATAGGGCTCTTTTATGAGGATAGCTGATATCTTTCCCCATGAGCTGAACTCTTTGTGGACAGAATTATTGATCAATAAAATCAAAATATTGTATGTGCTCTATTTGTAATATACAAGGGTATGATATAAGATATTTTGATATTTGATAAAAAGACATATTGGTCAAGTTTTTTATAATATATTATGCAGTGTTATTTATTTTTTACAGAAATGATTTTACAGATGAATTAAATGTTGGCTTCTTAGTAGTTATATATACTGTCTGACAAAACAGTGAAGCACCCAGAAGACATGGTCGGCTGTCAAACATATAAAACACCAGTGTTTGTGTAAAAGATTATAGTCGCAATTCTCTGTGACAGGTAGAACAGCCACTGTAGTTCATTAGTGCATGAAGCACACTGTAACCCCTCCACATCTGTGCCTGCCATACAAGAACAAGTAATGGATTCCCTGCAATGTTCTGTATCATCCTGCATCATTCAGTAGAGATTAGCAGCAGCCAGACTAGGGAACTACTTTCCCATATGTAGGCTCCCATTAACGCCACAACACAAACAGCAGTGTTCGGAGACGTGCCATGAACATGGAACCTAGACTGCTGATGAAAGATGTCACATTGTATTCTGCAATGAATCATGATTATGCACTAGGCTAGATGATCATCGTCGACAAGCATGGTAGTGACGTGGGAAGATGTCCCATTCTTCCAATGTTTTGAAGAGGCATAGTGGTATTAGTCTTGGCATCATGGTGTGTAGAGCCATCGGGTATGACTTTACATCGTAGCTGGTACTGGTTACAGAACTGTGATGGCAAAATGGTACATAACAGACATCCTGCATTCTCGCATACTACCACTCGTACTACAGTATTGTGGTGCTACTTTTCAACGGAACAATTCTCATCCATGCATGGAAAGTGCCTCTGTGAAGTCTCTGTGTGATGTTGAGGTATTCCTGTTCTAGCAACATCAAGATTTGTTGTTGATAGAAAATGCTGAGGACCAGCTGAGACATCAACTCTGTCAAAGTGCCAGTATCCAGGATACCAAGGAATGACTTGCCATTGGAGAGGGTACAATGGCTTTATGACACCCTTGACAATTGTATCAGTAAATAAAGCCAGGCAAAAGAGAGTGCAATGTCATACTGATAGGTGGGTCCACTTTACTGTCAACTTCTTTGTAAATTTGCCCCAATCTTGTAATCACTGAAATAATATCACATACCCTCTCAACCCATGAAGTTTCGTTTTGTTCCCTCCTCCCCAACTGGGTGCTTCACTATTTTTGTCAGGCAGTGTATATACATTTTTCTGACACATGGAAATACACAATAATGAGATACTTGTGACCTGTATAACCATTATCTTTTGTGGAAGTCCAGAAAACAGTTCCTTATTGTCTAACATTGTCTTGATGGACAACTCATCTCTGAGAGCTACATAAAAGGTATACAGAAAATTAGTATCGCAGAAACAATTTTAAATAATGCTGCAGAGCAAATATGGAGATAAAAGCCAAAACCTTACCATTTTGAGAAATGTTTCTTGTAGCTCACCTATTTGTTAGCACAAAACAGCTGCAGTATAATTAAAGGAGCCACTCAAGTAACTGTTGCCACCCTCTCCATCTGCTCTGTGTGCCACACAAGCAAATACACTACTCTTCTTTGCATAAAATTCTGTAGGGCTGATTTTATATAAAAACAACTTTTCTTGTGAATGCCTAAGTTAACAAATTTGTAATTCTTAAAGAAAATAGTCACAATGTTTTGGAATAATATCTATCATAGTAATTTTTTATCCAGATATTTCTCAAAATTATCCACTTTTTGTAGAATTTCTTAAAAGTTCACAGCTTACCCTTTGTAAGATCATTCATAATAAGTATGAAGAGCTGAAACAAATGTTTCCACATTCCCAAGATGCAATTGCTCAAGTGATTCAACAAATTGTCACAGCACTATTTTACAATGTATTGGAAGCTTACAAACTTGTTAAGCACAACCATAGAGGGTTATATCCTGTCATTAATATTCAGTAACTCATATCTGTATGGTACAGTTTATAATATAGTTTTAATGTCGCTAAGTTTGGATTTTTTTTTTTTTTTTACTAAAAGTAGTTCTGAAGGAGCATACCACCACAGCCACACTTTTGACATGAGCCACTTTTAGTTAAGGGACAGCACCATTTCTTACTTAGTGATTCTTAAACTGCAATGCATCTCCTCCATTACTGGCAGTTCATGAAGCCATACTGTCACATGCTTTCATGTTTTCACTGTGTTTGATGGTTCTTCATTGACTAAGAGTTTGTTACATTGTCCTATGTTTAAATTGACCCTCACACAGTATATCACCTCTTCTAAGATGGTTTAGAAAGCTATTCATTAATGAAAATGTGGTTAAGATGTGTCTGAATTTGGAATACCACAAATTTTGCAATGACTGAAAATGTGGAAAGATAGGAAAGAAGTACCATCAATATTTTCTGAAAGTTTGAATCATAAATGTGCTTCATAATTAATTCTTATAAACAAAAATGCATACCATAACTTCAGTTTCGAGCTAGTTGTCATAGTATTATATTAGTGAATATCTAAATTCATTACACATTTAACAATAAGTCATTACAATTTCACCAAGTAAATTTTTCATTAAGACTTTTGACTTCTTTCATTGTAGCCGATCCAGGAAGTCTCATTCAATGGACCGCACTCCATGCCTGACAAAGCGGTCACATCCTGGAGCAGCAGTGAGCGTGAAAACACAAGAACCTGTAAGACGGAGCAATGAGGGACCGCCTTCATTACCATCTGCAATACCTTCACAAGATAGTGATTCTCATGAAACCCCACCAAAAGTGTTCCAGGCTGCCCAGTATGAACAGCATCTTGTAGAGACACTTGAAAAGGATATCATTCATAGAAATCCTAATGTGCAGTGGAACCGTGTTGCTGGGCTGAGCGAAGCAAAAGCAATACTTCAGGTGATGAACAATATTCAGTTACACACTTATTTTAGACAGTAATATTTTGTTGAGTTACATGTTATTACTAACACAACTCAAGAATAATCAAAAATTTCAGCAAAATATGATGAAAGTATTAAAAAACCAGAAGAAGGTGTACATGAGAAATGTTTCTCTACTGCTTGAATAACTTTTTGTATTTAAAATACACTTTGGATGTGTGGTATCAGAAATTATGTTTTATATCTCCTGCTTAATAAAAAGAACAGTTTAATACTAAATCATTGCATCAGACATGAGAGCAAATACCCTCACCTCAGGTGCCCTGGATATTGATTGACATCTGCACTCTTCATGCCACTGGTTAGTGGCTGTCAGGTACTGCATAACACGACCACCATTCTCTTCCTCCTGTGTTCTATATGTAGAGGAAGCATGATGAGACCTATGTGTGTCCTACTGCTTCTTATCTTGCTCATGTGGATTTTTCCTTACAGGTACAAAAACAACAAAGTAAAACCAAATTCCATAACACACCAGTGTTCAAAAGTTTCCTTAACAACTTTCCACAGAAAGAACATCCAAAATTTAACATTCTATGTTATAAATCTTCTGAAAGACTTTAACTTGGACCAGACATGCTATTGGGAGTTACAGTATTCATCTCTAAATTTCATGTATATGCTTTGCCAATGCAGCCTTGCCAGAGCCATACTCAATTTTAATCTCCTGTATATGCTGAATTTTATCAGTAGTATTTCATTGAAATGGGATACGCCATTTCCTGTCTCCATAATTAAGTACATAACATAGTTAGCCTTCCACTACTACTTCATGTAATCATCACTAACTAGCAAGACAATGAATGTTTCTCATGATGATGTGCAATTATGTAGAGACAGCCACAATTTGCCTTTAAAAATAGTACTGAGTGACAGTAAGGTACACAAAAAAATGGAGATTTCCACTTGCTGAGTGGTAAGACATCGTTTCCTCAAACAAAAAGGTTATCAGGAAGATAAACATAATTTTGAGGTTGCTGATATATTGCTTTGGATACTGGAACAAAATAAAAACATAATATTTAAATAAATATCAAATTAAATAAATACTAATGTAAAAAGTGAGTTACACACATAAAATTTAGAGGTATTCAGAAAAATATCAGTCTATAGAACCAATGTTAGGGAGGACTGGAATAGTAATAGGAAGAAAAAAGAAGAACAGTGTGACAGAGTCAGTGGTGTGAAAGCAGAAGGAGCTAGGCAGATTACATAATATTGTTGAAGTTCAGACAAAGGATAATGTAGGAATGTTGGGTGTTCTATATGGACATTATCCATTTATGTAGAACATTTTGCATCTGTGTAAAAGATCTGTCCTTTAGTTGGAAGTTACAGATGGTATGGGTTCTGAACACGTTGGAGTCTCACAGTTTCATAATCTTGCTACTTTAGGAATCATATCAATTTAAACATTAATTTTTTTCTTCGGGAATATATATATGTTAATCACACATAAGACGCATAGGAATTTCTGATAGTATTCTAAGCATACTGGTTTAAAAAATCCTTATTTTTTCTTAGATGCAGAATATTCCCATAATTCATAATGAAGAATAGGTTATTGAACTGAAATCACTCATGTATAAAACAATGGAAACACCAGGTTGAAATATCAGCTGTATAAGAAAAGGATAGATTGCTACTCACCATAAAGATGACATGTTGAGCTGGAGACAGGCACAATGAAAATATTATTACACATTTAGATTTTGGCCAAAGCCTTTTTTAATAAGAAAACACACACACATTCATTCACACAAGCAAGCACACCTCACACATACATGACAGCCATCTCTTGCAGCTCAGACTTGTGAATAGTTGCCCCATAATCACAAATACTAATGTATGGTGCTTCACCTGGAAGAGTGACCTTCTCCGTTCTCAACAAACAGATAGATCTCATTTCTTCACGGAATAATAGTAAGCTAGGGAAAATAGACATTTTATACTACTCACAGTTCTGCATGTAATTACTTCAGGCTGATCAGACTACAAAATTTATACTGAAACTAACTTTTTATCAACTGAATATAATGTTGATGTGATCCATACTTCATTCTTGATAACTCATTCGATAATGAATATAGAAAGCTGCTCTTGCTTTCTAGGTGACATGTAAAAACATGATATGTCATATAGCTTAGACTAGTCAGCATAAATTAAATTTTAGTGTTTTTCAACAATATGGCAATAGCAACAGAGAAAAAAATTAAACATTTAGTGTGAAATTATTGTTGCAGATGACAGTCCTCTGAAACTCTTTGGCAGTGACTAAACATTTATCAGTGTTTACAGCAATATGTAGGTAAAGTTCCTATACCTACCAAGTGAGCAGCTCGGTGTATCAGAAAAATCAAAGGACATCATATCCTACATTAACATATTTGTAACAGGATTGCTGTTTATTTAAACATTATCTATCGTCTTACACTGCCAGATTCATACATGTTAGGGAAAACTGTCTTTCATGGTAATTTCTTCATGACACATGCACCATGTAGCATAAATTGATTGTGGTGGATATTATGTAAAAGCTTACCTAGACCTCTGTGAGACCTATGGTCATTTCAGAAAGTAACATAACTACTATGAACTGTGTCAATATTACTGCTAACATTCATGGCTGACACATACATTTTGAACCCTAGCCAGGTATGCGTAGTCTAAATTTGCACTTATTATTAACCACAAATAATGTTAGGAAGTAAATTTATTGGTGCACCAGTATAAAAATCCCAGAGTCTATGAAGAGGATTCTGCAAAATGCTTGGTTAGAAACTTTACAAAATATTTTAACTGCATGTGCCCTTAGAAAAAATACTTTTTTAACCTTTCCTGCACTGTCCCAGGAAATTATGTCACTGCACCATAGTGCAGTACTGAATGAAAGTATGTAAACACAATCTGCAGATTACACAGTGGTAGGGATTTTCAAATGCCAAGCAGACAGATAGGAGCTTTTTGGAGAACTTACCCTTTATGCTGGTTCAACTCAGTTTATTATCCATCTGAATGCTTAGACTTTTACATAGAGTTTCATTTATTGTATTCCCATTGACATCTATTTCTAACCAGTAGCTGTAACATTTTTAACTGATTTCAATTGCATAATATAAGATTTGTAAGATAAAGTAAAATAATGGTAAGAATATCATGGGAGATTGTCAGTTCACCTGCCCAACGAACAACATCCTTGCATAACATGTGTCAGTAGACATCGAGTTATAAACACAATGTTTGTGTCTGGCATAGTGGTTAAAAGAAAAATATGCAGTAATACATTTACAAATGTGTAAAAAAAATCAGAAATTTTAAAATCTTTTGCTGTTCAAAATATCAACCCTGGTGTGCAACCTCAGTTATTAAATTAACAGAATATACACTGAAGCACCAAAGAATATGGTAAAAGTGTGCATGCTCAGGTACAGAGATATGCAAATAGGCAGAATACAGTGCTCTAGTTGGAAACACTTATATAAGACAACAAGTGTCTGGCGCAGTTGTTAGATAGGTTACTGCTGCAACAATGGCAGGTTATCAAGATTTAAGTGACTTTGAATGTGGTTTTGTAGTCAGCAGATGAGCAATGGGACACAGCATCTCCAAGGTAGTGATAAAGTGAGGATTTTACTGTATGACCATTTCACGAGTGTACTGTGAATATCAGGAATCCGGTAGAACATCAAATCTCCAACATTGCTGCGGCCATAAAAAGATCCTTCAAGAACAGGACCAACAATGACTGAAGAGAATTGTTCAGTGTGATAGAAGTGCAATCCTTCTGCACATTGCTGCAGATTTCAATGCTGGGCCATCAACAAGTGTCGGTGTGAACCATTCAATGAAACATCACAACACAAAGCTTTAGGACAGTCAGTACCGACATTGGACTGTTGATGATTGGAAATATGTTGCCTGGTCAGAGGAGTCTCATTTCAAATTATATCAAGCAGATGGACGCCTATGGGTATGGAGACAACCTCAAAAATCCGTGGACCTTGCGTGTCAGCAGGGGACTGCTCAAGCTGGTGGTGGCTCTGTAATGGTATGGGGCATGTACAGTTGGAGTGATATGGGACCCCTGATATGTGTAGATACAACTCTGACAGGTGACATGTACGTAGGCATCCTGTCTGATCACCTGCATCCATTCATGTCCATTGTGCATTCCAACAACACCCAACACATCCAGAATTGATACAGAGTAGCTCCAGGAACATATCTGAGTTCAAACACTTCTGCTGGCCACAAAACTCCCCAGACATGAACATTATTGAGCATATCTGGTATGCCTTGCAACATGCTGTTCAGAAGAGATCTCCACCCCCTTGTACTCTTACAGATTTATGGACAGCCCTGCAGAATTCATGGTGTCAATTCCTTCCAGCACTACTTCAGACATTAGTCAAGTCCATGCCACATTGTGTTGTGGCACTTCTGCATGCTTTTGGGGGGCCTACATGATATTAGACAGGTGAATTGGTTTCTTTGGCTCTTAAGTGTGTTTAGTAGCACTTGAAGAAAATAAGTAAAGGTACAAGAAGCTGCTTTCATTTTAGAAAGTATGGCATAAAGTTCCTGGTGTTTCAGATGACAGGCTAACATTTCAGATGGTTAACTTTGCATATAAGCACAATACAGCAAAAATCCTAATAATAAAGTTTCGAGGTTAACATCTATGATCACGATGAAGAACTAAGATATAGGAGAACAAGTGTGGAGGTACTTAGACATTCACATACTGTGCATTATTTATTGTTTATGAAGATGTATACATCATTGAAATAGACACTGAAGAGTAATGGAATGATACACATTTCCTTAGTAACATACAGTACCATGATGATGGTGGACACTTGTAATGGCATGGGGTTTGCAAGAGACTAGTTGCCACATGGACTCTTACTGATTGATGATTCACATCTAGTGGAAACTAGTCTAATGATGTGTAGAATCCCAGGCTTGCTCAATAGGACTGAAATTAGACCATACTCTAATATCCATAGAGCACCACACTGACAACATTCAAGAGTGATGTGATGATGTGGGTATTTACACACATCATAAAAAGTTTTGTGTCAACCCAGTTCCCAGAACTCCTGAAGATAGTCATTGACTGTGGATATTGTATCACAGACACAGTCTCTTTGGCTGTTCAGAGATGTCACTAAACCTGCCTGAAGATTTAAACGACCACGCACGAGCAGTGACTATTAGATGGAGGGGGTCCGACTGCCGATCAGTTCCAGTCATTCCACCAGGAAGGAGGTACACGGCTCATGTTGTCTGTAGTTTGTAATAGAACATATTAAAGGGTTTACTTTACCGAAGTATGTGATACCCGCCAAATTCAACCAGTTTAACGAGTATTTATGATTATAGAAAAGTTATTGTGTATGTTAACAATGATTGCACAACATGTCTCCATAAACAGTCAACCCATTAAATCATACTGAATAACTGACCCACACGAAAGTTAATATCACTTGATCACTGATACAGCAAATGTCATCATGTAAAAACACTAAGTTTATCTTAAATAATTAATATGAAGTACGAAAAATAGTAGCCAACTTAGGTATTTTGGATCTCCTTAAATAAAAATCACCCAGTGAAACCTATTTGTTCGCTAGGAGTGTTTTCACTCAGTATTCACGTAATCAATCCTATTTTAGACGAAAACCAATGTAATTCTTAATAATTCATGTTACTTACTTATTTATGCAAATTAGAGAAGTCAATTGACAAACTTCTAAAAAAATGGCCTTTTTGTAACAGAGAATTATTCTGTCAAGTAAACAAATCTGTCTGTCATTTTCATAACATGTTAAATTATGTCACTCGATGCAAATTAATAACTTATCTGCACAAATTATGATAACAGATGTACATGTGACTTATAAACTATATCTCTTTTTAGTAGTTCTTTGACAATGTTATAAATACAAGCAGCAAGAAGGGTCGAGGAGGCAGTCGGAATGTCACTCTGGTAAAGTGTGTTTGTGTGTTATTGTTTGAGGTGGATAAACAATGCAAAGATCATGTAATGGAAGTACTACTTTGTGTTGTGTCATGGTCTTTGGTAGACAGTGGAATTAAGATGGCCACCATAATAAATATTTGAAGGTTACATATTTGTTGGTTTCGCTCGTTCTTTATCATCAAAAGCACATAAAAAACATGGGACCTCATGTTTTTAACCCTAGACAACCAGATTTAGAGCCAGCATCAGCATCGAGACACAGCAGCGATCCAGCAAGCAGCAGCGATTACTACAACGCATTTTAATGGTGCCAACCTAACATCAAGTGCTAACAAGCTCCGTAAATGGGAGTGAAATAGTGCGATTACAGCAATTAGCTATATCAACGACTAGGCGACCATTACAAGTTCAACCAAGCCTAGATGGTCAATGCCACAGTTTGATCATGTCCACATTGTTACTTTTAGCCAGGAAGGGTTCTCAACAAGGAAAGTGTCCAGGAGTCTCAGAGTGAACCAAAGCAATGTTGTTTGGACATGGAGGAGTTACAGGGAGAAAAGGAACTGTTCATGACATGCATCGCTCAGGCCACCCAAGGGCTACTACTGCAGCGGATGACTGCTACCTATAGATTATGGCTCAGAGGAACCCTGACAGCAACGCCACCATGTGCAATAATGCTTTTCATGCAGCTACAGGACGTCGTGTTACGGCTCAAACTGCACGCAATAGGCTGCATGATGCGCATCTTCACTCCCAATGTCCATGGCGAGGTCCATCTTTGCAACCATGACACCATGAAATGTGGTACAGATGGGCCCAAAAACATGCTGAATGGACTGCTCAGGATTGGCATCATGTTCTCTTCACCAATGAGTGTCGCATATGCCTTCAACCAGACAATCGTCGGAGACCTGTATGGAGGCAACCCAGTCAGGTTGAATGCACTCTGTCCATCAAGTACAGCAAGGCAGAGATTCCCTGATGTTTTAGCATGGCATTATGTGGGGCTGACATACACCATTGGAGGTCATGGAAGGTGCTGTAATAGCTGTACGATACGTGTATGCCATCCTCCAACTGATAGTGTAACCATATCGGCAGCATATTGGCGAGGCATTTGTCTCCATGGACAACAATTCGCACCCCAATCGTGCACATCTTGTGAATGACTTCCTTCATGATAATGACTTTGCTCAACTAGAGAGACTAGCATGCTATCCAGACATGAACCCTACTGAACATGCCTGGGATAGATTGAAAAGGGCTGTTTATGGACAACGAGACCCATCAACCACTCTGAGTGATCTACACCAAATCGCCATTGAGGAGTGGGACAATCTGGACCAACAGAGCCTTGATGAACTTGTGGCTAGTATGCCATGACAAATACAGGCATGCATCAATGCAACAGGACATGCTACTTGGTATTAGAGCTACCGATGTGTACAGAAATGTGGACCACCACCTCTGAAGGTCTCGCTGTGTGATGGTACAACATGCAATATGTGGTCTTTATGAGCCTCTATATGCCTCAGCGATACAGATAGCCGTACCGTAGGTGCAACCACAACGGAGGGGTATCTGTTGAGCGGCCAGACAAACGTGTGGTTCCTGAAGAGGGGCAGCAGCCTTTTCAGTAGTTGCAAGGGCAACAGTCTGGATGATTGACTGATCTGGCCTTGTAACAATAACCAAAACGGCCTTGCTGTGCTGGTACTGCGAACGGCTGAAAGCAAGGGGAAACTACAGCCGTAATTTTTCCCGAGGGCATGCAGCTTTACTGTATGATTACATGATGATGGCGTCCTCTTGAGTAAAATATTCCGGAGGTAAAATAGTCCCCCATTCGGATCTCCGGGCGGGGACTACTCAAGAGGATGTCGTTATCAGGAGAAAGAAAACTGGCGTTCTACGGATCGGAGCGTGGAATGTCAGATCACTTAATCGGGCAGGTAGGTTAGAAAATTTAAAAATGGAAATGGATAGGTTGAAGTTAGATATAGTGGGAATTAGTGAAGTTTGGTGGCAGGGGGAACAAGACTTCTGGTCAGGTGACTACAGGGTTATAAACACAAAATCAAATAGGGGTAATGCAGGAGTAGGTTTAATAATGAATAGGAAAATAGGAATGCGGGTAAGCTACTACAAACAGCATAGTGAACGCATTATTGTGGCCAAGATAGATACGAAGCCCACGCCTACTACAGTAGTACAAGTTTATATGCCAACTAGCTCTGCAGATGACGAAGAAATTGAAGAAATGTATGATGAAATAAAAGAAATTATTCAGATTGTGAAGGGAGACGAAAATTTAATAGTCATGGGTCACTGGAATTCGAGTGTAGGAAAAGGGAGAGAAGGAAACATAGTAGGTGAATATGGATTTGGGGACAGAAATGAAAGAGGAAGCCGCATGGTCGAATTTTGCACAGAGCACAACATAATCATAACTAACACTTGGTTTAAGAATCATGAAAGAAGGTTGTATACATGGAAGAACCCTGGAGATACTAAAAGGTATCAGATAGATTATATAATGGTAAGACAGAGATTTAGGAACCAGGTTTTAAATTGTAAGACATTTCCTGGGGCAGATGTGGACTCTCACCACAATCTATTGGTTATGACCTGTAGATTAAAACTGAAGAAACTGCAAAAAGGTGGGAATTTAAGGAGATGGGACCTGGATAAACTAAAAGAACCAGAGGTTGTACAGAGATTCAGGGAGAGCATAAGGGAGCAATTGACAGGAATGGGGGAAATAAATACAGTAGAAGAAGAATGGGTAGCTTTGAGGGATGAAGTAGTGAAGGCAGTAGAGGATCAAGTAGGTAAAAAGACGAGATCTAGTAGAAATCCTTGGGTAACAGAAGAAATATTGAATTTAATTGATGAAAGAAGAAAATATAATAATGCAGTAAGTGAAACAGGCAAAAAGGAATACAAACGTCTCAAAAATGAGATCGACAGGAAGTGCAAAATGGCTAAGCAGGGATGGCTAGATGACAAATGTAAGGATGTAGAGGCCTATCTCACTAGGGGTAAGATAGATACTGCCTACAGGAAAATTAAAGAGACCTTTGGAGATAAGAGAACGACTTGTATGAATATCAAGAGCTCAGATGGAAACACAGTTCTAAGCAAAGAAGGGAAAGCAGAAAGGTGGAAGGAGTATATAGAGGGTCTATACAAGGGCGATGTACTTGAGGACAATATTATGGAAATGGAAGAGGATGTAGATGAAGATGAAATGGGAGATATGATACTGCGTGAAGAGTTTGACAGAGCACTGAAAGACCTGAGTCGAAACAAGGCCCCCGGAGTAGACAATATTCCATTGGAACTACTGACGGCCGTGGGAGAGCCAGTCCTGACAAAACTCTACGATCTGGTGAGCAAGATGTATGAAACAGGCGAAATACCCTCAGACTTCAAGAAGAATATAATAATTCCAATCCCAAAGAAAGCAGGTGTTGACAGATGTGAAAATTACCGAACTATCAGCTTAATAAGTCACAGCTGCAAAATACTAACACGAATTCTTTACAGACGAATGGAAAAACTAGTAGAAGCCAACCTCGGGGAAGATCAGTTTGGATTCCGTAGAAACACTGGAACACGTGAGGCAATACTGACCTTACGACTTATCTTAGAAGAAAGATTAAGGAAAGGCAAACCTACGTTTCTAGCATTTGTAGACTTAGAGAAAGCTTTTGACAATGTTGACTGGAATACGCTCTTTCAAATTGTAAAGGTGGCAGGGGTAAAATACAGGGAGCGAAAGGCTATTTGCAATTTGTACAGAAACCAGATGGCAGTTATAAGAGTCGAGGGACATGAAAGGGAAGCAGTGGTTGGGAAGGGAGTAAGACAGGGTTGTAGCCTCTCCCCGATGTTGTTCAATCTGTATATTGAGCAAGCAGTAAAGGAAACAAAAGAAAAATTCGGAGTAGGTATTAAAATTCATGGAGAAGAAATAAAAACTTTGAGGTTCGCCGATGACATTGTAATTCTGTCAGAGACAGCAAAGGACTTGGAAGAGCAGTTGAATGGAATGGACAGTGTCTTGAAAGGAGGATATAAGATGAACATCAACAAAAGCAAAACAAGGATAATGGAATGTAGTCTAATTAAGTCGGGTGATGCTGAGGGAATTAGATTAGGAAATGAGGCACTTAAAGTAGTAAAGGAGTTTTGCTATTTGGGGAGCAAAATAACTGATGATGGTCGAAGTAGAGAGGATATAAAATGTAGGCTGGCAATGGCAAGGAAAGCGTTTCTGAAGAAGAGAAATTTGTTAACATCCAGTATTGATTTAAGTGTCAGGAAGTCATTTCTGAGAGTATTCGTATGGAGTGTAGCCATGTATGGAAGTGAAACATGGATGATAAATAGTTTGGACAAGAAGAGAATAGAAGCTTTCAAAATGTGGTGCTACAGAAGAATGCTGAAGATTAGATGGGTAGATCACATAACTAATGAGGAAGTATTGAATAGGATTGGGGAGAAGAGAAGTTTGTGGCACAACTTGACCAGAAGAAGGGATCGGTTGGTAGGACATGTTCTGAGGCATCAAGGGATCACCAATTTAGTATTGGAGGGCAGCGTGGAGGGTAAAAATCGTAGAGGGAGACCAAGAGATGAATACACTAAGCAGATTCAGAAGGATGTAGGTTGCAGTAGGTACTGGGAGATGAAAAAGCTTGCACAGGATAGAGTAGCATGGAGAGCTGCATCAAACCAGTCTCAGGACTGAAGACCACAACAACAACAACAACATGAGCAATAAAAAGGGCAGAAATTATGTTTATGTTGATCTCTATTCCAATTTTCTGTACAGGTTCTGGAACTCTTGGAACCGAGGTGATGCAAAACTTTTTTTGATGGGTGTATTATTATCATGCTGAAAATACATATCTCCAGTAGGACCCTATAAATCACAAATATAAACACATGATCTGCCAGCCACTACCTGAATCCTTAGCCTATGAATGATAGGAGTACATGCACCAGAGGTCACGTTCAGTCTCATATGAATTTAATCACATGAAGAGACTACCACTTATTAGACTGCATCTTGATCGTTATAGGATTACACACACATTTAGAAATATGCAATTCTGTACTGGAACTCATCTGCCTTAGTGACCTTTTCCTTTTGTTGAGCATCCATTTGCAGTGTTTTTGCCCTTATGCTAATTGCTCTGGTCTGCGAGGTGTGGTTTGCAAATTGTTTATTGTGTGATGGCGGTTTTTGTACCTTATGGTGATGTGATAGGTCTTGATGGTATTGTTTCCCAAATATTGTGTACAAAAATAGCAAGTGATCTGGAGGGCTGTGGTTTGTCTATCTAAGGTTAAATTCTCAGCCCAGTGATGGAAATCCCTACCAGCTAAATTTTGATAACTGTAGTTGCAGTATTACCTGGATCAACATAGCCACTGTATATACAGGAAATTGTGGCCAATGAAAGCTCCAGTACCTGTATAGCTTCAGGGATGAAGCTGTCCCTCGCATCTGACTTGTGTCACTTGTCAGTCAAACATCTTGCCTTTCTGTGTGCAGCTGTTCTGTGTACAGCCAGTGCATGGTCTGACTACATTTCAGTCATGTACCATACTGAAACACTCAATTCAGTGAAACAACAAAAGTGCTATTACTCCAATGTGGTAGCAATCAGTTTCCCATCAGCATATATATCTGACCTCATACAGATGCAAATATTCTGTTGTAGAAAAACTGGCTCTGTAAACCTGTGCTATTAAGAAATCTGTTTTACTTACTTTATTTTAATTGAGTCATATTTTTAGTTACTTAACTGAGTAGGACATACAGTGAGAAAGTTGGCGTAACTAATTTAATTTTGAAGCCAAAAAATCCACTATGAGAATGTTACAAATATTCTTTCCAAGATCCTCAAAGAACATGCATCAGTCAAGTGAAATTATTTCTATTTCCGGAACATACATTGCCATTAAATCTACTTTATTATTAATTTACAAACTCATTTCTTTCTGATAAATGGAGAACTTCCTTAATGAATGTTCTATATAATCATCAATTACTGACCAGTGAATGGCATATTGACATTTACATAGGCTGAAAAAGCACTCTATGTTTCAGGAAGCCATGGTACTCCCAATGCTGATGCCTGATTTCTTCTGTGGAATAAGAAGACCATGGAAAGGAATTCTTATGGTGGGACCTCCAGGAACAGGAAAGACTATGTTGGCTAAGGCAGTTGCAACTGAGTGTGGTTCAACATTCTTCAATATTTCTTCAGCAACACTTACCTCAAAATACCGTGGAGACTCAGAAAAGCTTGTGCGACTATTATTTGAAATGGTACGCTTATACAATAATGGAAATTCACTTAAGTTTTCACTAACTGCATAAAAATCACTTTTAATCAGTCAAAGTAGCAATCTGGTTTTAGAAGTCAGTATAGCACAATCAACCATTTATAAGTCATGAAAGTAGTTGCACTTTGCCTACGATTCAGAGATTTTGAGAAAGCTTTAAATTTAATGTCAGTAAATTCTCTTCTGACAGTCCTTGACAGACAATACATTGATTCAACCTATGTTATTATGCTGATGAATTCATAAACCACTGCAATAACTATCATTAGATTTAACCAGGATAACGGGAATTTTAAAATTGAGAAAAGAAGCATGTACAGAGTTTTGTATCACCGATGCTATTCACAGCAGCCCTAGGTGATGTTTTCAGGTACATATGGTGAAAAATATTTGTTAATGGAATGTAACAGAACAATCTTCATTTTGCTGATGACATTGTGTTGTTTGCCTGCAAATGATTTGTAATCAGTACACAGGAAAAAAATTGTACAAATTAACAATGAAGTTATAGAACCAGTTGAAAAGCTGTATTTCAGACATTTGAAGACAATGGCAGTGTATGCAGCATAAGAAAAAAAAAATATAGGAACAAAAGTGGCCTGGGTTGCTTTGGTACACTAAATTTCGAAAGTAAGCATCTGACGTGTATGAAAAGTAAAGCTTGCAGTTTGTGTATTTATCAGTTATGCTTATGTTAGTGAGATAATGCAGAATCTGTACAAAACTTGAGGGTTTTTCAGAGAGCAATAGGAATATGCATACCATAGACCATAATGGTCTAAATAAAGTAACTTTCCTTTTTTCCAGTTCATGGATAATAATTTATTTTTTAGAAGTAAGCAGATTTTTTAAAAAGTAGTGCCCTCTTTTGTATATGGGTAAATACTCATTTGCAGTTGTCCTAATTATATAAAGAACAAATCAGTTCTATCACTGTCATAAAAGTAGACTGTCATTAACACTACATATATTTACATTTGATATTATAATGAAGAATCCTGTCTTCAACACATCTAGTAGGGAAGACAGCACTGTTAGTGTTACAGAGCCTGAGGAGATTATAGAGCATATTTCTACAAACAAACCATGCAGCACAGTATGTCTTTTTGGAGTTGGTTTGGTATAATTTGCTATTAATCTCAAGAACAGGACAGTTGAGTTAAAAAACTGAAACTGTGCAGATTCTAATAGTACATTTTAATACTCTCTACTCCATTTGCATTCAAGCTGGAACAATCTAGATCACAGTGCTGGCAAAACTAAATTATTACTCTGTAGTATAACATTTATTGCAGAGAAATATTCCTGAAAGGTTAAAATTATGTGACTTATGTGGAAGGCAAGCAAAGATCTATACTCAGGTATAGATATAAACTAATATTAATAATTCTAAACTGAAATGGAAAATTGACACTTATGAGGTTCCAGTAGAAAAACACAAGAACAGCAGATGATAAAGATAGTAGACTTTGGAATCAGATGTTCCTTTATTGACTAAAATAGAAGAAAGGGCTGAAAGAAAAGGGGCAATTTAAGAGATATGCAGGAGACCCAACCAGGTTCCCAAGTCAAAAAAGTCATATTGTCACAGGATAAGAAATAAATAAATAATGAAACCAATGGATAAGATTTAAAAACTAGAAGACGAAAGTGGTGGAGAGGGTAGCCAACAACTCAGAAAAAAGTGGAGCATAGTGTGAAACTAGAAATATAGATAATCAAGTTTGGCAACTCCAGATTGAATATTAAGAAACTAAAGAGGATATTCATTGTACACCTAGACTCTGATACCCATCGTTAGGAAAATGCTCAGTGCTACTGTCCTGTCAGACTGGATATAAATATCAAAAATTTTAATTATTTAAAAATAGTTGAGAGTAACTTTGACACAAGCATCTCCACATCATAATGCTCCATTAAAGTGTCTCTGTAAAGCAGTGTTTCAGGAGATCCACTGCATATGCTGTGGCCTGTACTTTATAACAAATAATTCAGTTCATATGATCACATAAAGCTAATTTGTTGCCTACATGTTTCAATATTGGTAGAACAAGTTTATCTAAAATATATGCCAATCAACTCATTTCTTATAATATACTGTATATTCTAGGCTAACAGCTCATACTGCTACATTACAAATACACAATATACATTTCAAAATATAATGACATGTAGAAAAAAGGCAATATGATTGGAATAGTGATTGAATACTTGTATTAATTTTTCAAAGTGATTTTGTTTTCTGGGTCTCACTCATACCAGTTTTTCAACTTGAACATTTTAATTTGCTGCAATGAATAAGATATTTCCTTAATAATATGCATTATATTTCAGGTTCACTTTTATACCCCAAGCACTATTTTTATAAATGAAACAGATTCACTGTGTTCACAACGTCGTACAGATTCAGAACATGAAGCTTCCCGAAGATTTAAGGCAGAACTGTTGATTCAAATGGATGGTCTTAATTCTAACAGGTATGAACACCATATCTACTTCAAATGGTAAAGAAACATCCATTAATTAAGTTATATGGACAAGTGTTACCTGTGTGAATGAAGATATAAGTTGGTTGACACTGCAATCAGTGTTTGAGTAGAGTCTGAGAAAAGAAAAAGGTTAGGGTACAGGCACATTGGAAGATTAATAATGCAGAGATTGTGAAACATATGTAGTCCCTAAGCCATTGTTGTGAATTCCAGATGAGCTGACAGTGTGAAAATTTTGCACATAAAATACAATAAGCAGTTCTGAAACATGCACACACACACACACACACACACACACACACACAGAGAGAGAGAGAGAGAGAGAGAGAGAGAGAGAGAGAGAGAGAGAGAGAATGTAACTGTTTATTATTGTGTCATTCCTCAGCATACTGTTTTGGCACTAAATAGATTCCTGTCCTCATCTGAGACTTTTTTTAACTGATAAACTCTCAGATGACATGATTCAGGGTGCCGATTTCTTGATACTCTCAAGAATCTGTTGAGTGTTGATGTATTTTTAGTAAATACAAGGGATATTAAATATAGCCTATATTTTCCCAGGTAGTGTATTGGATTTTTGGGTGTCCCAGCTGTTATGCACTCTTGGTCACTACAACTGCTACTCTATAAATTAAAGAATATCTGACCAGATTTTTTCCTTGAAACAAAAAGTGCTTCATTCTGTCACAGAAAATGCCAAACTACTCCACTGGTGTTTAAAACTCAAAATAAGAACAAGTTTGAAAACACTCTGAAAAATAACAGACTGTGTACTGCACGTGTCCACTATTTTTTAGTTAGTTAGCTGAGTTTGCTATTGAGTGTAACCCCAGAAAACAAATTCTTTCAGGAAATCAGCAGATTTTATCCCAGGTTTTTCTTTTGTCATAATAGAAATGTCTTCCTTGGGTGTTAATTGATTCAGTTCTTAATGGGCACTTGTAATACTTGTAGCATAACAAATCCAAAAATTAAACACAAATCAGCAAGCTTCATTTAAAGTTATAAGTTTACTCTTTTGTGAAACATTCCATGAGTCACAATACGCTCAACTGCGAATGTTGTTCTCAGGCCTGCGATGAGTTACTTACTGTTTGTAGACAGCTGGAAACAGATCTGACAACTGGTAGATGACTGGAGCTGCACCAAACAGGTGTACTTGGAGGGCTACAGAGAAACATGTACCAAAGATACCAATGATACCTCGAATACAATCCTCCCATTGTTTCCTCTACAGCAAGTACAGGATCTATCACTACTCGCCATTGTGGATGGTGTGATAGGTCTCAGGGCCCTGTACAGAGGAGACAGGGACCAGAGAGAACTCAAGGTTTTACAGCCACCCACCCCACCCCCAACCAATGAATTCAAGGTTCTGTCTTTCACTGAAACTGAAACTGAGCCAGTAAGACTCACTTCACTTATTTAGGAATCTGCTGTGTATCATGTCAAGGGGAGAAAATTTAAAAGAGTATGGGGTCTATTAAGCACTGACACTTATAACATACAGGAATACTTGTACCCTTAGAAAAATTTCAGCAAAGGATGGGAAGGATCACCACACGCACTCCACACGTATGCCCATTCAACATTCTGAGGAGGCCGTTCCAGCACCCATTGAAGGAACAGACAATTGTGTATTGTGGAGCATATTTGAACAAACAGTGCTTGTCAGGCAAGCTTCAAAATCATACTTGAATCCTTCCACGACTGGAAGGAAAGGCTGAAAAGAATAGCCATTTTCACAGACATACATTCTGCAGCATTTCCCCTGGTTCTCAGTTGAGAAGGCGGCTTGAATCACTTTGACTTTGGAGGTTCTGCGACAAGTTAGGCTACAGATTCTTAGAATTGCACCATAGAGTAGAGAAATCTAGGGTCTGTCTAGATGTGTCAGGTGTGCACTACACATCAGAAGCTGTTACCAAGACAGTTGATGGTTTGTGGGGTGCACAAAAGATTTTTTTTATATTACCTGACTCTTCATGCTGTCTGAGTAATGACACCTGTAAAAGCATCAGTGTAAGGTCAAAATTAATGCACTCCCCTTGCCACCTTCCCCCTATCCACCCAAAAAAGTATAGAAGTCCTAGTTATCAGTATCAATTGCTGAAGCACTTGCAACAAAGCACCAGGGTTAATAGCACTCCTAAAAAGCAGAAATGCTGAACTCCAGGAGTACTATCCCAATTTAATGCTTGCACCACTGCCAAGATTGGTGATATTGATATTAGGGTCACTACTATTAAGAAAAAATTTAAACCGCTAAGACTGAATGAAGTTCCATGACCTGATAGAATTCCTATTAGATTCTATACAGAATTTGTGGCTGAGTTAGTGCCCCTCGTAAAAATATTATATACCATAGATCTCTCAAACAAAAAAAAACTGTGTCCAGTAGTTGGCAGAAAGCACAGCTCTCACCCATCTACAAGGAGGATAGCAAAAGTTATCTACAAAACTAATGTCCAATATCATTGACATGCATCATTATAGAAACTTAGAACATATTCTGAGTTCAGACATAACTAGGACTTCAAACAAAATCACCTCTTGCAAGGTAACCAGCATGGATTAAAAAGCATTGTTCATGCAAACCCAACTCACACTTTTCTCACATGATATCTGGAAAGTTATGGAGCAAAGCAGTCAAGCAGATGCATTATTTCTTGAATTTTGAAAAGCATTTCACTCAGTACCTCACCTAAACTTCTTATCAAAAGTATGATTCTGTGGGATATCAATTGAAATTTATGACTTACTGAGGATTTCATGGTGGAGAGGATGAAGCATGTTATCTTGGCTAGAGGGCCATCAACAAATGTAAAAGTATCTTCAGGCAACCCATAGGTAGGTTTCTTGGGATGCTTGCTGTTCACGTTGCATATTAATGACCTATCAGACCACACTCATAATAACCTCAAACACTAACCATTGTGGCCGAGCGGTTCAAGGCACTTCAGTCTAGAAGCGCGCGGCTGCTTCAGTTACAGGTTCGAATCCTACCTTGGGCATGGATGTGTGTGATGTCCTTAGGTTAGTTAGGTTTAAGTTCAAATGGTTCAAATGGCTCTGAGCACTATGGGACTTAACATCTGAGGTCATCAGTCCCCTAGAACTTAGAACTACTTAAACCTAATTAACCTAAGGACGTCACACACATCCATGCCCAAGGCAGGAGATTCGAACCTGCGACTGTAGCAGTCACACGGATCCGGACTGAAGCGCCTAGAACCGCTCAGCCACCGTGGGTGGCTAGGTTTAAGTAGTTCTAACTCTAGAGGACTGATGACCTTAGATGTTAAGTCCCATAGTGCTCAGAGCCATTTCTTTTAACCTCAAACTTTTCACAGATGCGTTTATGTGTAATGAAGAACTGCCTGAAAAAATTGCACAGTTACTGAGATAAATCTTAATAAGATTTAAAAGTGGTGTAAGGATTCACATCTTGCTTTAAATTTTCAGAAATATAAAATTGTGCATTTCCCAAAATGAAAAAAGTCGTATCCATCAACTTCAATAACAATCAGTCACAACTCGAATCAGTCAACTTGTACAAATACAAGGTTGTAACAATTTGTAGTTATATTACATGGAGAAATTGCCTAAGCATAGTTGTAGATAAAGTAAGTGGCAGACTTTGTCTCATTGGTAGTACACTAAGAATACATAATCTGTTTACAAAGGAGGTTGCTTACAAAACACTCAAGCTATGCAGTAGTTCTATAATGCTCTTCCATGGGTCTAATAAATCTGTGACCATTTGTGCTGTCCTTGGTGTAAGGACAGTATGAATGGTCACAGATTTGTCAGACCCACAGAAGAATTGTTAATGGTACAATGTTAATGATATCTTAAAGAAGCAACACTGTTTATCTTTGATTTGTGTTATCTACCATTTTTAAATGCTTTCGCATTTTCTGTTTATTCTGTGTTTGTATTGTTGTCTGCCATTAGTTGTAAGCTGTTACACATTGCAATAAACTCCGTACAAATGGGCTTATTTTCATGGTTCATTTACTGTTCCTGATCACAGGTTATGGTTCTAGGTGCATAAGTCTGTTTTCAGTGTAGTGGCAGAGAGTTGTTTCCTGGTGTCATGCGTAACAGCAAAACTTTTAATGTCACCGGCATAGTGTTGGTGTGGCACAATGGAACAATCTACACATCAGTTTCATTTAATATTGTCTGCAGGGGACAATTAGGTGGTGTAGAGATTCCAAATGGATGTGATATTAAGAGGAAAAGACCTTTTAGATACTGCCAATAGCATTGTTACTCAGTCACCACAGGAGAGAGAAGCAGAAGTAAAAACATGGCAGGAAAAGGACACAAAAACACAGGAGTTTATTGTGACCTGGATGGAGGTAGCACCACTCAGTCATCAGCTGGCATGTGGACAAAACTGAGACTGTGTATGAAAAAGAGTCCACAGTATTTACCTACTTCAGCAAAAGTGTTTCTTGCTCCAGTTTGATGATGACGCAGTGGTTACCGTTGTGTCGAAAATACAAAAAAATCAACACAATATTGAAGCAAGTGGGAGAACCACTTTCAGATAAAATGATCATAACAAAAGTGGTAATGTCATTGAGAAGGAAATGTTTAATGACTTAATTTCAAGATTGCTCATTGAGGAAGAGAGAAATAATCAGTGCAATCAGCCGGAGGTAGCTTTAGTCAGTCTAAGCAGGCAATAAAAAATTACCTGTTATGCTTGTGGTAAGACGAGCTACTACGCAAAGGACAGCAAAAGTAAAGCAAATATAGAACTAAGAAGTTGCAATTATTGTAAGAAAAGATGTCATTTGAAGTCAGATTGCAGGCTGTTGAAATCAAAGGAAAGCAAAAAGGCTCAGAATGTAAATGCCTTTATGTGTATGAATCAAGGAGTTGACGTAGAAAATTATTGGATGAGGTGCTAGCGAGCATATGTGCTGAGAACTGTTTACAAAACTGGACAGTGTGCAAAGCTCAATGAAAGTTACTGTGGGTGACAGTAAACTTCTTGATGTGACTGAGCATGGTACTGTGGAACTGTATGCATGGATCAGAGTTAAATTTATCAAAACAGTACTTAGTGGAGTGCCTTTTGTTCCTGAACTGAAATTCAATCTGTTTTCTGTAAGAACTGTGTTACACAAAGATATGTGTTTACTTTCAAACAAGGAACAATGTGAAATCTTGAAGAGTAAAGGCAAAGTTTGTGCATTATTCAAACATGTCAACAAAATGTATCATACATTGTTTTCACTAAACGGAACACAGTCACAACTGTCAATGGTTCCTTTTATGCATGTGGATGAAACACACACTGTGGTTGACAGTAATAACATGTCAATTTGTCTATATATATTGAAAACTTGAGTGTCTGGCACAAATAATTGTAACATCAGAGCATTACGCACATGAAAGAGTTTCTATCATATAAAGGAGTGAGATTCATTGAAAACATTTGTAAAGAATGTTTAGTATGTAAACAACATCACTTGCTTTCCCTGTCAGTTCCTCTGGAGCTAATGCCTCACTCGAACTGATTCGTGCAGATGTCTGTGGACCCATGGAGATGCATTAGCTTGGAGGAGCTGGTTCAAATGGCTCTGAGCACTATGCAACTTAACATCTGAGGTCATCAGTCCCCTAGAACTTAGAACTACTTAAATATAACTAACCTAACGACATCACATACATCCATGCCCGAGGCAGGATTCAAATCTGCGACTGTAGCAGTCACGTGGTTCCGGACTGATGCACCTAGAACTGCTTGGCCACTGTGGCCGGCTTCTTGGAGGAGCAAGATATTTTTTGCATTTGAAGGATGACAACTGTGGTTAACACAAAGTATTTTTTATGAAACAGGAGAATAAAGTAAAATGTTTGATTAGGTATTTAATGCAAACACTGAGAGAGAAAATGGTCGGAAAATTAAAGTTCTAAGAGGTCATAATGGACTGGAGTTTATGAGTACTGACTTAGGTACATTTTTGAGTGAAAATGGCATAGCCCATCAAAGATGTGTTGTGTACACTCCACAGAAAAATGGAAAAGCTGAAAGGGAACTGCACACCTTGGTTAAAGCTGTTCATTCAATGATTTCAGGAATTCCCAAACATTTCTGGGCTGAAGCAGTTAACATGGTGGCTTATTTATTAAATCAAACTGGTCCAAGCCCTATAGAAAGTAAAACTCCTTTTGAAGCTTTTTATGTTAGAGAATTGCCCTTAGCAGATTTGAAAATATTTGAAACGCATATGTCGGTCCCCATACCCAAGGAAAAGTGACTGAAACTAGGCCCCAAAAACAAGATAGATTTATTTGTGGGTTATGATAATGATGTGAAGGGCTACAGAATATTTATACCTCCCACAAAGAGAACTGAGATGCAGCAAGACATTATTTTTTGCCTCCAGCAGTATCCAAAAGGAAGAAGAAAGCTGATGTTCATGTAAAATAGTCAGATACTATTCATTGTGATAAAAAGAACATAGATGAAGCTTCAGATTTAGAGGAATGGAAAGAAGAAATGAGGACTGATGTTGTGGAAGAAAATAAAAGTCAGCCTAGAGGAGAACAAGAAATCAGTGAAGACAGTGAAAACATAAATTTTTTTAGAGGATGCAGAGGACAAGAACACATACAATCTTAGATCCAGGAGGAAAATTCAACACCCAAATCAATTGGAGGATTATGTGTCAGAGCTGTTGACAGCAGTGATTGACAAAGACCCCAGCACCTATGCTGAAGCAATGTCTAGCAGTGAAGCTAAAAATTGGAAAATGCTCAACCAAGAGAGCTGCAAGCCCTAGAAGAAAACATCACATGGTATTATGTATGTAAGCCAAATGAATGTGATGTTATTGACAGAAAATGGGATTTTAGGCAAAAAAAGGGGTGAAAAGGGTAATGTTGTTTCTCACAAAGCTTGTCTTGTAGCAAAGGTTTCCAACAAAGCTTGTCTTGTGACTCTTCAAGCTTTCCTGGTGGATGTGTTGTAAATAGTCTTAGACAATTTACAAAGCTTGTCTTATTTAGAGGTATACAGTGCAGTAGCAAAACTGGTTTCATTGAAATTTTTTCTGGTTAATTTTAATGAGAATAACTTTTCCATCTATCAACTGGATGTCTTTAGTGCATTTCTCTATGGAGAGATAGTTGGAGACTACTGGTTATTGCAGTAAAATTAATGGCAAAGTTTGTAAACATACAAAAGCTCTGTATGGTTTAAAGAACTTACAAATAACTGTGCCTGATGTTACATTTTATTCTCTCATGCTAAAAAAGTACTTTAAGTAAATAATTATTCTTAATTTTACTTTATTTTCAACATGATTATTTTAATCCATTTTGTGGTACTTAAAATGACAAAATACCTGTAATTATTCTGTACACTTACAATTAGATGTTATGAGACAATAAAGTTTCTATTCTATTCTACCAAGCAAGGAAAAAAAAAAAAAACATGGCTCTGAGCCCTGTGGGACTCAACATCTATGGTCATCAGTCCCCTAGAACTTAGTACTACTTAAACCTAACTAACCAAAGGACACCACACAACACCCAGTCATCACGAGGCAGAGAAAATCCCTGATCCGCCAGGAATCAAACCCAGGAACCTGGGTGCGGGAAGCAAGAACGCAACCGCACGACCACGAGCTACGGACTAAAAGTTTCAATTCTGCCATAAAAACAGGTAGCCTATTTATGGGGATTATGACAGTCAAATTGAAAGAATGCATTACAAATTTAGAAAAAAATGTGGGCTTTATAAGACATAAGATTTTGCATGTAATAAATGAAAATTCTGAGCTGCAGAACGTTTCCCCATCTTGGCGTTAAGCACCAACAATCAGTCGAATTGCTCGCCAAACAAAAGTAAACTATGAGCAAATACGTGTTGAACATGCAAAAAAAAAAAAAAAAAAAATCAACATATTTAGTGACAGGACGTGTCTAGCTTGCACTGTAATATCAAAAATTATGGAAAAGAGGCATGTAGAATCAGAGAAATTCGAGAGTACAGAAGCGAACAAAATGCGACGTTAAGTCGAAGAGTTTCAGGTCTTTGCTACTGTGGAAATCGTTCCTTTAAAGGAATTGTGTGCATCAAATATAAAACTGCTTCATTTCTCTTGTGCAAATGTGAATTCGAAATGGAAGATATGGTTGTGCATGGAAGATGAGCTAGGACTAAATTTTAATAACAAAGATGGTACTTACATTTTTTATCAGTATGCTCATTGATCAAGTTAAAGATTTAAGAAGTAAAATCGACGAACTCCGTTGACAGAAGCTATAAAATGATGGCGAAATATGCAGAGACAAAAAAATTGGCGCTAAATTATGCAAAAACCAATTCCCTGCAAAGAAAACCTTTACGAGAACTGAACAATATATTATGACTAAAAAAACATTTAAAACTGTGAAAAGAATTGCGAATGATTCTTCCTTAATTATTACAATAAGCAACAGGTTTCTAGCACTTCAAAAAGGATAAAATCACTAACAACAAAGTACCTGTACTGAAAATACGGTATTAATTTTACAACTGAAGCAAACAAAATAAATAACAAGAAATATTCACACAACAGAAACAGCAATGGCATAAGCAGCAGTCACAGTTGGAGTCAGTCCATTCATCCTATTATGTGGGTGTAATAATGTGTTGTGATAATGTAACTGGCCAGAAAATGTATAGGCCTAGGTAAAATGCTATCAGTTTACAAAGGTGACTGCTTCCAAAACACTTGTGTGTTCCACAGCACAATATTGTTGAAGTGTGTGGAAACCATACTAAACAGGACTTATTGGGGATACTGAACTTATACAAGTGGTCACATGTTTGTTTGACTCGAAGGAGACCATCGAAAATGCTGAAAAACTTGAATTGGCAGATGCTTTAAAATGGAGACCAAGTATCCTGTGAAAGCCTATTCACAAAGTTTCAAGAACTATTAATATATATGGAATCTAGGAATGTATTGCAGATGCCTAAAAGATTCACTCATATACCAACTGCAAATACAAAATTAGTTTAATTGGAATGTACACAAAGTCATTCTTCCCACACTGCATATGCAAATTAACTGGGAAGAAACTGTAGTGTGTGATACTGTGAGAAGTACCCTCTGTCATGCATGTCACAGTAGTTGGCAGAGTGTGTGTGTACACGTATATTTTTTGGACAATTCCATTTATACCATAGAAGAGTTGAATAGACAATATTTATCAGAATTTTGAGACACATCTGGTTACTGTGGTTATGCAAGCCTATCCAGTTATGTCTCCAAGAGTGACCCAAAGCCTCAGTATGATTGCTATTCCCCTTGTATTTCTTCTGAACATTACAACAAGAGATTCTTCCAAGGCATACGTGGTAGCAGCATCACAGGGGTAATGGACATTGTACCCTGTACCACCAACCCAAGGACGTTAACATCCATGGAAACATTGAAAACTACGAAACAGATTCATTAATCAAATTACTACTGTATTATTATTTATGAGTCTAATTTAAATCCAGGTTCAAGTACTAGTCTGTTACAATTTTTCTGTTGTCACAATAGAAAAATGATTTTGCAGGAACTGAGTTAATTAACTGATTTCATTTTTTAATTTCAATGTTTCTATGGAAATATATTATGTATTAATAAATATAGGTTAAAACCAATAAGTAAACAGTGCGCATCTTTTGTGAAATAAAAGATAATTGTAGGGCAATGACTGAAAAATTAAGTTATTTTTCTGTCTTTTATTATACCAGACAATAATCACTGATTGTGTTTATACAATTATTGATTTCAAGTGTGATCTACAGCCATCTCTAAATCAGTATTGGAGCACAAGAAGCTTTTTTACACAGTGATGCAAATGTAGCATATTTTGCTACATGTAATTCTCTTTGACCATGTGATCAAACTAACAAGAAGAATTGTCACTACAAAATGTGCACTGTAACCTTTTACACTGTGCTAGGAGTAATGGAGAGGATTATACCTACTCCCCTGCTTCCTGCATCCCCCATGTAAAATGCCAAGTTACATTGCACATATATTAAATAAAGCCTCCAAGCACACAAAAACTTCACTTTTACCTTGCATATAATTCTTCCAATGATAACAAATATAAATCTTCTGATCAGGGTACAGCTGAAGATCAAATATGGATACATAACAATCTTTAAATCAGGTCTTAAAGGGCATTATAGCCATAGTGGAGTAAATATCATACCTGTCCATTTGTCTTTTCATGTGTCTGCACGTGCATCAAGTCTATGAGCATTTCTTAGGTGTGTGTGTGTGTGTGTGTGTGTGTGTAATTCCTCCATCATACAGAAATAACAAAAGTGCTCTCAAAAATTTTTCAGTTCAGATAACAAGGTGATAATGGTACTAGCAGCAACCAACCATCCATGGAACATTGATGAGGCATTTCGCCGAAGATTTGAGAAAAGGATATATATTCCTCTTCCAAACGGTAAATCTGCATTCATAATTCATCATAATAATGGTATTCATACAGCTGTGTATTTGATTCACAGGGGTGTACTTAAACCCAAATCATTGAGCTATGACACACAGAATTGTTACACATACTCTAGCATCACTTGATGGAAAGATATTAACTTTCTCCTTATTATATTCCTAAAATCAATACACATATACACTCAGATCTACATATAATGTACAACTGTGCATGTACATGCAATATCAGTAACTGAAAATCCAGGAATAGAGATAGTATGTATGTAGGATAGAACACTGCCTGCCAAATAGAAGCAATTCTGAACAGTAGGTAATTGCTTATAAAAGACAAAAATGCTTTATTTTTGGAGAATGTCCTTTATTAGGACTACCAATGCACATGCTCAACTCAGCACAGGCTCTTGTATTGCAATGCTGTTTATCTAAATGAGGTCAGCAATGATGTCAAATGGGATAAGTGGTGGGCGAACAGAGATATATGTAGAGTGAGGAGATGGATGAATGGTACAGTAGGTGGGGTGGGGGGGGGGGGTTATGAAGGATAGTGCTAGGATGGAACATGTAACTGTTTTGCAAGGTCAAGTTAGGGATAGGTGTGCCAGGATGAAAACAGAGAGGAAAATGGGAGAGTACTGGGGTAACAATACAAACTCGTAGATACATATAGGAGATATCGAAAGGTTCAAAGTTATGAGTAAGGATGGAGTAGTAGATAGAGGAAACAGGAAAAGTAAGAGCATGTTATGGGAACAATTGGTGACATTAGTTGATGACATGAAGGGAGAAGAGAAGGAGGACAAGTGTGACACAAGAGTTAGCAAATATTGAAATCTTAACTGGAATGAACGATATGTAGAAGGGAGATTTCCCACCCACAACATTCAGAAAAACTTAAGGCTGTTGGCAAGAATCCAAGTAGCATGGCTTGTAAAATAAATGCTGAGGACAACCACTTGCATAGCATGCTAACTTTCAGTCACGGTTTGACAATATCTGTTCATGTGAGTGGATAGTTTAGTGCTCATATCTACATAGAATGCTGCATAGTACTTTCAACATAGTTATATGCTGTGACTGCTTCCATGTGTGGCTCTAGTTGTGATGAGTGATGCCAGTGATAGAATTGGTCTAGGAATGGTTGGCAGATGTATAGGACAGGTCTTGCATCTGGGTCTTATACAGGAATGTCACCCAGAGGTCAAGGGATTGAAAACAAGATGGCCATAAGGACACACAAAGATACTGCATAATTTTGGTGGACAACTGAATAGGGGTAGAGGAGTTCTGTTTAAGTCAGGGTTGGAAGGGTTGATATACTCTGCTGATGCTTCAGTACGATCCTCAGTACCCTAGGAAAAGAATTGCTTGTCACTGAAAATTTGGTATCCACTGGTTGCCAGTCTGTATGGGGGAGGGAGGTGAGACGTTTTTTATATAAGACGGGTAGCAGCTGCAGAGTGGATGTACTCCTGGTGAGTGATGGGTTTAATTTAAATAGTCTGAAAGTGGCCATCAGTGAAGTGAAGGTGGCTCTAGGGGCCAAGGAGGACAATATAAAACAGGTGGTAGACCGGTGTTAAGATTTTGAATGAATGACAGTGGGATGTCTTCATTGGGTCTCTAAATCATAAATATGTCATCAGTAAATCAGAACTAACTAAGGGTTTCAGGACTGTGAGTGATTAGAAAGGATTCCTCATGAAGGCTCTTGAACAGGTTGACACAGATCATGTAGATGTAATATGATTTTCCGAACATCCTTTGACCATTGATACAGGAATGCTGAATATGGGCAGAAATAACTGCAGGTCAAGCATGGAGAAAGGAGGAGATGCCAGTTACATTAAGAAGGCATGAAACTATAAAAACACTGATACCCATATACTTTACAGTGATCAGTGTTTTAAAACTTATGCTGCAAAAGTAGATTTTCTTGGAAAGTTAATAATAATAATAGCATACAGGACTCCATCTGTTAATTTTGAATTATTTATGAAATATTGATGCATTATTAAACTTCTTGACTTCCAAGCAAAATAAGGTAATATTATGTGGAAATATAATTTTTCAGAGAACACCTGTTCCAGAGCTTTACTTAAGTTCCTTGCCATTTTATGTGATCCAGCTCCTTTATGCAATTTGCAACAAGAATTATGGGAATGAGCACTACTGCTACTGACCACATTTTTATAGATGCATTGAGATTACAAAGTGCTATTGAAATTCCCATAGTTAATGGCCTCTCAGAATATTATAGTCAATTGCTGATGTTTAATATCAGAGTGCACCACATAAATAAAAATAATTGGAAAATACAAGGGTGATAAATGGACAAGAAATTGTCAGATACAAACTGGAAAGATATGTACAACATTCCTGGTGTTAATGAAAAACATAATGTATTCTGTAACATTGTAATAGGCTACTAATAGAAACTGCATTCCTAAGAAATTAAAATATGGAAGCAGATTAAATGCATCTGAACCTTGGGTTACATATGTAATCAGAATATCATGCAGAACTACGAGAAAACTCTACTAGTCATCAAGGGACATGGATGATGATAGGATTAAAGCCCATTTCAAACTGTGCTGTAAAAATCCAAGTAAAGTCATCTGAGTGCCAAATGGTATGTATTATCAATAAAAAATAAGCTCCTTAAAGAACAAGATAAGAACTGTTTGGAACCCACCAAAAAAATGAGACAGGAGAAAAGAATCCAGAAAATGGAGAAATTTCTTTAAAAAATGAGGAATTCTGCATAAATTTATTTGGCCAATAACAGATAGATTAGGTTTGAATATTTCCATAGAGTACTTTCCAAAACAAGTTACATAAAATTCAGCATCCTTCTACATTTCCAAAATAAGTTTCCAAATTTTATTAATTCTCTTACAAATAAATGGTCAAGTGGTTATGAAGAAATCAAAAGTAAAATAATGAAATGTTGTTCAGCTGAGCTTACAATTAGTAATATATTGGCTTACTTATGCAACTAATCTTTTCCTAGAGAGACAAGCGTTCTGTTTTCTGCAACTTCACAAAAAAAGGGGTCAAGACACTATTCCAAATTACCAATCTGTCTTATTATTGCCAGTATTTTCAAAAAAAAAAAAATTTAGAAGATCATATAAGTTGTAAACACTTTTGTTTGTTTATTTATTTGTCCATCTTCAAGCATCTGCATGCAAAGGATGCCTAGACATTTGTAAGTACACTCTATTTTATTTAGTTGAGTTGTATGTATTTCTATTTTTAATGTTTGACAAGAATTATCTTGGTGTACAGGTTGCCTTAGGCTATTCCTTCTATAATTTACTTCTATATGCAAGAGGTAACTGCATATGGAGAGAAATAAACTGTTAATATATTTAACTGTGTGGAATAAGGCCTATAAGGTATTTTAGTCATGGAAATTCCAGATGTGCACCTGTTGGTCTTGTTCAAACAGATGCTCCCCCCCTCCCCCTTTCTCTCCCTCTTAATTTTTCTCTCTTCTTCTTTTTCTTCCTCAGGGAGAATCACCCTAAAATCAATACCTTATTTTAAATGAAAGTGGAAGATATCATAATAGGAACTTAGTGATAGTTGTTTAAAAACATATGTGCATTGTTTCCCCAACAAATAAATAACAAGTGACAGAATTATAGATATACCGTCCGTGTGACTATTTGAAGTAAATTTAGTCTCGAAATGTATGCCAAGGAGTTCAGCAGATGTGCACTCATTTCAGCATAGGATTAACTGAAAATAATGTTCAGTCTTTTCCTTGGTATACAATATACTAGAATCAGTAAAATAGAAGCTACTACCATTGGGAAATTTTGTGACTTAGCTAAGGGAACCATAGTATTCCCAAGGAAATGCTTAAATATTATGAAGTAGTAGACACAGCAGGTTCCTGGTTTTTATCTTATGTGAATGACAGAAAGCAATGTGTATTCCTGGTTTTTATCTTATGTGAATGACAGAAAGCAATGTGTATCTGTTGCCTGTCAGTCACTTAACAATAGGCATTCAGAATTAGAACCAATCAGACATGGTGTACTGTAAGGTTCAAGTTTGGGTCCTCTGTTGTTTCTGATCTACCAGTACATAAACAATCCTTCATTTGCAGTTTCAAAAAGTACAAATTTTATTATTTTCTGTAGATGATATAAGTGTAGAAATAAGAGGTAATATCAATTTCCTAAGTGAAAAGGCAGCTGTTGAAAGATTAGAAAACGTCATCAGTTGTTTTAACACAAATGCAATGCAATGTAATGATATTTGTGCTATGTTGTGTACATTCAGTTCAGTACATCTCATATAACTCTACAAGCTACAGAAATAGTCTACTGAAACAATGAAGTACAAGAAATAGAAAGTGTTCACTGTTTTGGATCACAACTTTAATTGGAGGACTGTGGCCTGGAATTATTTTAGTGCATTAGTTCGGCTATGTTTCAATTCCTACTGCCATACGTAATTTAAAAATGAAGAAACTAGTTTTTTCTGCACATTTTCATTCAATAATGAGTTATGGGATCATTTTATGGGGATGCTCTACTTATATGAGCAATATTATTTTCAGGTGATGGTAGTGTGTTATAAGAATTATGTATGGTGTTATCAGTGCTCCTTCAATAAGGCTGCTTTTATTTTTATATACATCATTTCCTTCTCTGATTATGACACAGTTTACATCACTTTTTACTGCAGTTTCACGGTTTTTGAGCACTTCTTGTAATCGAGCTCCAGGCTTTCAAATTCTATTCACTTTATATTCTGACTTAATATCAGATAAGACTGTGGCTAGTCCCCTACCATGACTCATTGATAGTACATATGTTTCTTCTTTCTTATTCACTGTCTGGTTTTCTGCACTGCATTTAATTTCATCATTTGTTGCACTAATACAATTTTTACTTCTAATAGTACTGTACATGGTGGTAATGAGTTTCCATTGGCAGTTTTTTGGTCAATAGATTTTTCTGAGCAGTTTCCTCTGACACTGAATTTTTTTTCGACTTTTTTGGGCTGCCTGCACTTCGAACCCTGTACTCGCTCATTAGTGGAACACGAAAAACGTTTGTTCTTAACACAGGATGAGAGAATTTCTTATGCCTAATATATATAGTACACATTCTTGTTTGCAGCTTTGCATCTCCGTGGGAATGTCCACAACTGCATCAAATTTTTCAACATACTGTCTGGCTTTACTCAACTTGTTTTGCAGCCCTTCCCCCACAATTACTTCAAGTCTGGTGTATTACTTTACTGTATCTTATATAGACCTATTCAGTTGTCTGTACAACCTTTAGGGCCTACTGCTTGTTAAATCTGGACCAGTAAAAATACAATACAATACAGCACAATGAAACTGGTGGTATGCTAAGTGAACAGATGTGCTAAATAAAACATACCGGTAGTTCATAATGTGTTGTAAGAAAGACATGAACGCTTTGTCCCTTAGAAAGCAGTTTCTATTAGAAGTATATATAATTCCTAGCAGTTGTGTTCATAATGACAACAGATGGGATCCTGTCCCATTGTTTGTTTTTCTGTCTAAAAAATTTTTTTTGGCCAAATTACATACAGTGTGCCACCTATAACCCACTTTGTAACCTTTCCCAGAAAGTTTGGATACTCACTACTACCTCCCAATATGTTTTCCACATGATAGTCATAGTGGACAAATTGGTGCACAGTGAAACTAAGAAATACACTATAATTACAACACCAGAACATAAGCTGACCAGCTTGTGCGCTGCTGAAACTAAGTGTTGTCCAGTGCATACAACAATATCATGTGACCATTCATGAAATTTTATGTCATAACAATGTGTTATTCATAAATGATTGTTGTCAAGATAGGACTATTACACTGAGGTGACAAAAGTCAGTGGATAGCAGTACACATGTCCAGAGGGTAGTAGTATTGCATACACAAAGTACGATCTGTTGTAGAATTTTAGAACATGTTTTTTGCTCGAGTATCATGTCGTTTTTGGAAACCCAGAATCTACTATGTAGGAATCAACATGGATTCCGGAAACAGCGATCGTGTGAGATCCAACTCGCTTTATTTGTTCATGAGACCCAGAAAATATTAGATACAGGCTCCCAGGTAGATGCTATTTTTCTTGACTTCCGGAAGGCGTTCGATACAGTTCCGCACTGTCGCCTGATAAACAAAGTAAGAGCCTACGGAATAACAGACCAGCTGTGTGGCTGGATTGAAGAGTTTTTAGCAAACAGAACACAGCATGTTGTTATCAATGGAGAGACGTCTACAGACGTTAAGGTAACCTCTGGCGTGCCACAGGGGAGTGTTATGGGACCATTGCTTTTCACAATATATATAAATGACCTAGTAGATAGTGTCGGAAGTTCCATGCGGCTTTTCGCGGATGATGCTGTAGTATACAGAGAAGTTGCAGCATTAGAAAATTGTAGCGAAATGCAGGAAGATCTGCAGCGGATAGGCACTTGGTGCAGGGAGTGGCAACTGACCCTTAACATAGACAAATGTAATGTATTGCGAATACATAGAAAGAAGGATCCTTTATTGTATGATTATATGATAGCGGAACAAACACTGGTAACAGTTACTTCTGTAAAATATCTGGGAGTATGCGTGCGGAACGATTTGAAGTGGAATGATCATATAAAATTAATTGTTGGTAAGGCGGGTACCAGGTTGAGATTCATTGGGAGAGTGCTTAGAAAATGTAGTCCATCAACAAAGGAGGTGGCTTACAAAACACTCGTTCGACCTATACTTGAGTATTGCTCATCAGTGTGGGATCCGTACCAGATCGGTCTGACGGAGGAGATAGAGAAGATCCAAAGAAGAGTGGCGCATTTCGTCACAGGGTTATTTGGTAACCTTGATAGGGTTACGGAGATGTTTAATAAACTCAAGTGGCAGACTCTGCAAGAGAGGCGCTCTGCATCGCGGTGTAGCTTGCTGTCCAGGTTTCGAGAGGGTGCGTTTCTGGATGAGGTATCGAATATATTGCTTCCCCCTACTTATACCTCCCGAGGAGATCACGAATGTAAAATTAGAGAGATTAGAGCGTGCACGGAGGCTTTCAGACAGTCATTCTTCCCCCGAACCATACGCGACTGGAACAGGAAAGGGAGGTAATGACAGTGGCACGTAAAGTGCCCTCTGCCACACACCGTTGGGTGGCTTGCGGAGTATAAATGTAGATGTAGATGTAGAAGGGCAGTGCACTGGCTAAGCTGTCATTTGTACTACGCTAATTGATGTGAAAATGTTTCTGATGTGATTATGATCACACAACAGAAATTAACAGGCTTTTAACGTGGAATGGTGGTTGGAGCTAGAAGCGTTGGACATTCCATTTTGTAAATCGTTATATAATCCAACGTTCCGAGATCCACAGTGTCACCAGTGTGCTGACAATACCAAATTTCAGGCAACCCCTCTCACCATGGACAATGCAGTGGCCGATGGCATCCACTTAATGACTGAGGGCAGTGACGTTTGCGTAGGGTTGTCAGTGCTAACATATGAGCAACACTATGTGAAATAACAACAGTAATCAATGTATGATGTATAAAGAACATATTCGTTGGGACAGTATGGTGAAATATGGCATTAGTGGGCTATGGCAGCCAATTAGATCCTAGAAGTCTGGAAGACCATGGCCTGGTCCGATGATTCCCGATATCAGCCGGCAAGAGCTGACAGTAGCGTTTGAATGTGGTGCAGACCCCATGAAGCCATGGATCCAAGTTGTCAAGTGCTGTGCCAGTTGGTGATGGTTCCATAATGGTGTGGTCTGTGCTTGCATGGAACAGACTGGGTTCTCTGGTCCAACTAAACCAATCATTGACTGATAATGCCTAAGTGTAGCTAGTTCGAGACCATTTGCAGCCATTCATGGACTTTATATTCCCAAACAATGATGGAATTTTTGTGGGTGACAATGCACCATGTTACTGGGCCAAATTTTTTTGCGATTGGTTTGAAGAGCATTCTGGACAATTCAGGTGAATGATTTGACCACCCAGATGACATGAATCCCATTGAATTTTTATAGGATACAGTCAAGAGATCAGTTCGTGCACAAAATCCTGCATTGGCAACACTTTCGCAAATATGGACAGCTGTAGTGGCAGCATGGCTCAGTATTTCTGCAGGGGACTTCCAATGACTTGTTGAGGCTATCCCATGTCAAGTTGCTGCACTACACCAGGCCAAAGGAAGTCTGGTATAATATTAGGTAGTATCTCATGACTTTTGTCACCTCAGTATATGTTGTTGAAGAGCAACATGGCTGCTGTATCTCATGGTGTTTTTATGCAATATATTTCCAAGATTCTCTCTGGGCAGGCAATTAAAAAATTAAGCGCTAAAACATGTGCAATAGAGGTATTACAAGAAACATTATCAGACTTAAATTTAATACATGTTGCCTCTCGTATGGTGTAATGCCATTCTGTGCAAAACTTAAACTACATAGTGTTTCAACTGTTGCTCCCGAGATCAAACATTGTTTTTAAATAGCTTTGTCCTTTGAGGACGGCCCAGTGGTCGAAATGCGTAAGAAGTGATTGAAACATTATTTGTAGTCAAAACAGAAGAATTGTATTATACAAGCTCTGACACGGCAACATCTTACATGAGTCAGTGTTATGAGAGTTTTATCCCCTGGTAAAGAAAATTTTCTACCGTTATTACTCAGACCCTGTCCCGCCAAATTTATAAATTTAGTGAGAGAAGAAAGACTCAGAACACACCTGCCTGCTTCCTTAATCCCAATTTTCTCATTGTTACGACATTCACATGAAATATGAGCACCAACTAAGAGAGACTGGGAAGCAGATGGAGATGATCGAAGTCATTTGCCTTTTACGTTATTCACAGTTTGGATAGGATAGTGAGACACGAAAGACAGGTGTGGCTAGACATGTGGTGGTTTGACAGGTGACCCAGCTCGATGCATCAGGAGTGCCAACACAGATGCGCGTAGTCCGTAAGGAGTTAGCATGTGGAGCTGTCTGTCTGAGCAGCAGACCATACATCAACCCCTGCTACTGGAACAGTATATGAGTGCCATGAAATGACCCAGCTGTCATAAGGGCACCAAGTAACCTGAGGGGTTATTGTCGACATCTACACTATATTCTGCAAGCACCCTCATCATGTTTGGTGGAGGGTACTTCGTGTACCAGTGACACTTCCTTCTTTTTCTCTTGCAGTTACAAATGGTTCGTAGGAAGAACATTTGCTGGTTAGCCTCCATGTTGGCTCAAATCTTTCTGATTTTATCTTCATGGTCTTTTCATGAGCTAAACGTAGGAGGAAGCACTATATTGGTTGACTCTTCAGGGAACATGCACTTTTGGAATTTTAACAGTAAACTACACTGTGATCCAAAATTACTCTCTCGCAGTCCCTGTGACTGTTGGCTGAGCATCTCTGACACTTTCAAGCTTACTAAATGAACGTGTAACTAAATTATCTGCTTTTCTTTGAATCTTTTCTGTTTCCTCTATTAGTCCTGTTTGTCACACATCTTAGACTAATGACAATGCGTGTTCTTTGCAGTGGTTTGAAAAGTACAGATATAGATGTTTAGATTAATTCAAGTGTTGGTCAAACGAGTGTTTTGTAAGTCATCTTCTTTATCGATGGACTACATTTCCTAAGAATTCCTCTAATGGGTCTGTCTGGCATCTGCCGTACCCAAGAGTAGCTGTATGCAGCAGTTCTACTTCAGATTGCTTCCTACGCATATCGCTTTCCAGTGATTGTTCTGCATTTGTGTAATCATACAATAATGGGTCTTTCTATGTATTCGCAATATGTTACATTTGTTTATGTACGAGGCCTAGCGCCGATCCTCTGCAGTTCCTCCTGCAATTTTGCTACAGTTTTCTAGCTTTATGACTTCTCTGTCTATAACAACATCATCCACGATCAACCTAACAGAACTCCCGACGTTATCTTCTAGGTCGTTTATATATACTGTGAGAAGTAATGGTCCTAAAACACTTCCTTGCGTTGCGTCCAAAGTTACTTTTATGTCTGTAGATTTCTCGTCAGTGAGAATGACATGATGTGTTCTGTTTCCTAGAAACTTGTCACTACAGTCACGCAATTGCTGTGATATTCCGTATGATCATATTTTGTTCACTAAGCGGCATTACGGAATTCTGTCAAACGCCTTCAGGAAGTCAAGGAACACGGCATCACTTGTGCGCCTCCATCTACTACTTTCTGGGTCTCGTGGACGAACAGAGCGAGCTGGGTTTCACATTATAGCTGTTTCATTCCTACAGACAGGAGATTGTCGGTCTCCAGTGATGTCATAATATGCGAGCATAAATTCTACAACAGACCGGCGTCAGAGATATAGGCCTATAGTTCTGTGTATTTGATCGACGACCTTTCTTGAAAACGGGAGTGACTTGTGTTTTTTTTTTTTTTATTTCAATCATTAGGAACGCTTTGTTTCTCCAAAGACCTACGGTAGACTGCTAGAAGAGGGCAAGTTCGTTTGCATACTCTATGTAGAATCGAACTGGTATTCCTTTAGATCCATTGGTCTTTCTTCTGTTTAGTAATTCCAGTAGACTTTCTATCGCATGGTCACTTATTTCGACATCTGTCATTTTGTGCCACGATTTAAAGAAGGAACTACAGTGCTCTTTCCCTCTGTGAAACAATTTTAGAAAAAGTCATTTCCGCCTTTTCTGTGTCATCCTCCGTTTCATTCTCATTACGCTCACAGTGTATCTGAACAAAACTTCTTAGGATTTTCTGTCAAATCGGTCAACAGAATTTTACTTTCAGATTCATTGAACTCTTCATTCATGGCCCTCCTGTGCTGATTTTGGGTTCGTCTAGTTTTTGTTTGTGTGTGAGGCTTTTGCTGGTTTTAAATTTGCAGTCAAACTCTCTTTGCTTTCGTAATAGCTTTCTAACGTGGTTGTCGAACTTTGGCTGGACTTTTCCATCCCTCACAACTTTGCTCGGCATGTACAAGTCTAAAGCCTAGGCCTATTGTACAACAGTGGCGGCTCGTGATTGGGAAGTTAGGTGAAGAGCTATCAGGAAAGAAAACTATACCTAGATTCATACAAGCTTATCTAAATAATTGAATTTATTTCTTTGTTGTACTCCAAATCAATTCTTGGATCCTTTAAGGGTGGCAGGCCGGAGTGACCGTGCGGTTCTAGGCGCTACAGTCTGGAGCCGAGCTGCCGCTACGGTCGCAGGTTCGAATCCTGCCTCAGGCATGGATGTGTGTGATGTCCTTAGGTTAGTTAGGTTTAATTAGTTCTAAGTTCTAGGCGACTGATGACCTCAGAAGTTAAGTCGCATAGTGCTCAGAGCCATTTGAACCATTTTGAACTTAAAGGGTGCAAACTTGTCGGTGATGTCTTCATAGAATGCTGTGTTTATATTAACTGCAGTAGAAGTTCCTTCTGAATTGAAATATTCGATAAAGAAGAAAGTCTTTCTTCTGAAACTGCATTCTTCGTGTACGTTTTTATACGCTTCAGACAAGGAAAGCGTGTTTCCGTAGATGCCGTAGTAGAAGAGATGGACAGAATGAAGGAGAACGCTTCATAAGTAGCCGGGAAAATATCCTTAGCCTCGTTAAGCATTTATAATATCCTTCCTGTGGGAATCTTTCTCATTGCCATACAAAATAATAAAATACATACTGCATCATCAGCGGGGTTCAGATTTAGTACATATACCGCCAAATGCATTATGCGTGCTCCACACACACAACAAACTCTGCATTACAGCCTTGAGCTGGAAGCAGCCGGGAATAAAATTCCCATCTACATCACTGCATGCCGCCTCCACAGAAAACCTCAAGAAGGTGACATCTTAGTTGCTATAGTAACCATACGATCACGCTCGACCTGATATGTGGCTCTGTCCACGAGGTTGAGCTCCAGGAAACGAAGGCCACTGCAGTTCGCCTGGTCCGAATCGTGTGCTTGCTGCTAGAAGAGAATTCCACACAGTATAAAACATGGAAATGCATTTGGAGTAATAACCAGCATACGTGGTAAAATAAATAAACTTTTTTAAAGTGTAGCAACGGTTGCGGATGCAGGGGGTGGGTTAAGTGGCTCAAGGTTCCCCCCTCCCCCCCCCCCCCACAAAATAAAGCATCAGGGTCTACCCAGATACAATACTTCGTATTGTCCTTCTTTCTTAGTACAATTTTCATTACTTATCCTAACGTAATCGATTTTAAGTAGGTATAATATGTTATCAACTTTTAAATTACTTAAGAAGCTGTTTACATAATGAGTCTGTAATTCGCACGCTACTCATTGGCGATGCACCAACAGCGACGCCCAACTGCTACCGCCGCAGAGCCGCCCGCGACGGGGTCCCGCGTGGTATATGAGAGAGTAGTGTGCAGTAAACAATGAGTGGTTTTCTTACTTTTTTTTTTTTAACAGCAAAAGAAGAGGCCGAATCGCGCGAAAATAGACCAATATTACCCGAAAACAATGCCAGCTACTTCTTATTGTCAACACAAACGTTCATCAGGTGCATCCTTCTGATTATTTTGTATGTTTTCAATGAAATTCATATAAACGCGATTAGTCGGGTTTGTGACTTTTTGTTCGGTTGATTTCGTTGATCTTTCGATAGGTGTGGTGTGGCTGCCTGTGGACACGAGTCTGAGCACTCGTTCCTCCCTGCTGGCCCTACAAGGGACAGCGTGAAGTGAAACTTAATGTAAATAATGTAATACAACATAAATCATCGGGTTTCTTCGGTTTGTAATTCTTTTTAAACTAGCTTCCTTCGCACGCCTGCAACTGCTCTGAATTTCATAGTTTTATATTCTATTATTTACCTAAAATCGGTAAATAATCTTTTACAGGTTAAAGTACTCATCCATAAGAACAACTTTTACTATCGGACCTACTTCGAAATCGCGCAAAGCACCAGCTATTTCATACACTTCGGTCAAGTAGGTTATCAGATGTGTAACTTTTGTGCAGCTGATTTTTTTCGGGATTTCGAAGCTGCTGAGTATTATTCTAACCCATTAAAAGGAATTTTGACTATTTTTAAATAACCCTGTAGAGTAGCTCCGCAGAGTTAGTTTAGTTGGTAAGTTGTTGATTTCATCGTGCGTGCGGGCCGCTGGTGGCCGAGTGTTTCTAGGCGCCTCATTCTGGAACCGCGCGACCGCTACGGTCACAGGTTCGAATCCTGCCTCGGGCATGGATGTGTGTGATGTCCTTAGGTTAGTTAGGTTTAAGTAGTTCTAAGTTCTAGGACACTGATGACCTCAGAAGTTAAGTCCCATAATGCTCAGAGCCATTTGAACCATGTGAATCATCGTGCACGATTCTCTACTTCGTGTACAAGCATCAGTTTGTTGGCTGCTGTTAACAGAGCCCGACCCAGTGCTATAGGGAGTGGCTAGTACATACATTACCTGACCTGAAAATCGTTTCGATATTTCTTATGTAACAGGAAAAGCACTTAGCGATGAGGAAAAGTATTAACATCTGACACAGTCTTCAGAACCACCTCGAATTATGAATATCCAGAGTAGACAAGAAAGAAAGTTTCAATTGGATTGGCTAAAGAAATACTGTCTGTAGCCAAAAACAGAATGGTGCATAATGTTTGTCTTGCGTACTATTTTCTGGTCCAGGTGGTAGGGGAAAGCATTCTGTAGCGCTAGGATCTTTAGCCACTCGTCCACTTTGCAAATACACTCTAATATAAAATGAAAAAGAATCCTGAATATGACAGAAATCGGTAGATGTTCTGTGCATCTACAGACAAACAAACCATTACAGTTTCAGAACATTTGGACGATTTATTCAAGAGAAAGCGCTTCACAGATTTAGCAAGTCAACAACGCATTGGTCCACCTTTGGCCCTTTAAGCAAGCAGTTACACAGCTTAGCACTGATTGATAAGAGTTGATATATGTCCTCCTCAGCGATATCATGCCAAATTCTGTCTAACTGGCGCGATAGATCGTCAAAATCCCGAGGTGCTTGGAGGGCCCTGCCCGTAATGCTCCAAACATTCTCAAGTGGGGAGAGATACGGCGACCTTGCTGGTCAAGGTAGGGTTTAGCAAGCACGAAAATAAGCAGCTGAAACTCTCGCTATATGCGGAAGGTAATTGTCTTGGTGAAATGTAAGCCCAGCATGGCTTCCCGTGAAGGATAACATAACGAGGCCTAGAATATCGTCGGCCTACAGCTTTGCTGTAAGGGTGCCGCGATGACTGCCAAAGGGGTCCTGCTATGAAATGAAATGGCACACAAGACCATCACCCCTAACTGTCGGGCTGTATGGCGGGTGAGAGTCAGGTTGATATCCCACTCTGTCCGCGGCGTTTCCAGATACGTCTTTGCTGATCATCAAGGCTTAGTTTGAAGCGCGACTCATCACTGAAGACAATTCTACTCCAGGCAGAAAGTGGCTGACACCACTGCAGACAGGCTTGTTGGTGTACAGAGGTTAATGGTAGTCGGTGCAAGGAGCTCCGTGAGCTCAGCCCCCTTTCTGTGAGCCGCCTATTGATGGTCCTTGTGGTCAATGAAGCACCAGTTGCACGTTGCTTCTATGATAATGATGAATCCGTGGTTCTGATGATTGCTCGGTCCTCATGTTCTGTCGTCTGTTCCTTCTTGACATCGTGTTCTGCCATGGTTAATCCATTCCTGCCAACATCATCGAATAGTAGCATCGCTCCTATCCGAACGTCGAGCAATTCATCGATTACTCCAACCAGCTTCTTTCAGAACAACTACACGTCCTTTCTCAAATGCTGATATCTACGTATACTGTTCGCGCGCCCATTTACGAGGTACAGTTGCTGTCTAATTGAATCCACAGAATGAAACTCGCAAAGATTTTATGTCCTAGTATTGACGTGTCCCCTGATTATTCTCCTTGCCAGCTGCGCAGTAAAACCGTGCTGCAGTGTCACACATTCATCCACCAGCAGTCAAAGTTTACAGTTTTGCATTTTCCTTCGATACATTGATGAATACCAATTTGTGAGCAATTTACATAACTCCTACTTGGTGCGTCGTTTCTTTGTCTGGTACACATTTCGAAAGTTCATATGAAAACCCTGAAAAGGCTGCCAATATTTTAATCGAAACGGAGAGAAACTGAAAATGATTAAATCAAAGAGAGTGTGGCTGATCCCTATAGTAAATACTATTATACTATGTTATCGACAAAATATACCGTTAAGAGGCCGCCGAGATGAAGTGATGAAATCGGCCAAGGAAAATTTCAAGCCGTTTTAAAATTTCGCGTTGACTCAGTTGATTCATCTCTCCAAAAAAAAATTAGAGACAGCGCTGCAAAATGCTACATATCTGAGCAAAAAAGCTCATAATTAGATGATTGATTGTTACCATTCTGTCATAATAAGAAAGGTACTCAACAAAGTCGACGAAGCTGGCCGAAGTGGCCGTGCGGTTAAAGGCGCTGCAGTCTGGAACCGCAAGACCGCTACGGTCGCAGGTTCGAATCCTGCCTCAGGCATGGATGTTTGTGGTGTCCTTAGGTAACTTAGGTTTAACCAGTTCTAAGTTCTAGGGGACTAATGACCTCAGCAGTTGAGTCCCATAGTGCTCAGAGCCATTTGAACCAAAGTCGATGAAGCGAAATATTATGCTACCCTTGGCGACGAAATAGGATACCAGTGGTGCAGGACAATTTAGTGTATGTATCAGGTATTTCGATGTACTAACAGCACAGTGCATGGAGATTTCATAAGCTTCCTGTCTGCAATTGACTTGACTGGTGCTGCATTAAGCGATCAAATCGTTCAAGTTCACAATTTGAGATGTGAAGGTTATGACGGAGATGCCAACATGTCTTGAAAGTTAAGTGGTGTACAATTTCGATTAAAGTAACTCCTGCTTCTAGCGACTTTTATGCATTCTGCATAACATAAACTAAACCTAGCTACCGTGGAGGCCTGCAGCTTGCCTAGTGTTCGCAGTATGATGAAAGATGTAAGTAGTATTACCAGTTTTGTAAGTGAGTGAGTCAGCAAAAGGGTTGGAACTTATCAAGCGAACTGTCCTTGAAATCATCCGAAGGCAAAAATGGTTTCAAAATCTTAATGATACACGCTGGCTTCAAAGTCTGATGCACTCCAATTCAAAGAGCTCTTTCACTATAGTGTACAGCTTTCTTTTTTTTTTTTTTTTTTCTTTTTTTTTTTTTTTTTTTTAAGTAATTGACGGACCTTCTCCGCAATCGGAAAGTGCAAGTCTTCTGGTTTCTATTCGACGATGGCTTACCTTTGACGGTAACAACCCCTGTATTTGAGATTACTGTTTCGCTTTCACGCCAACTTTAGGCTGTTACATTAGACCTTAACTTTTGCTATGAGATGGTAGACGGTGTAATAAGAACTCTGGAGAGGTACAGAGAAACTTAATATCAAGAAATTTCCCAAGAGGCATGTCGCACTTGTAGAAACTTTGGACATTCAATTGCAGGCTCCCAGAAAAGCCAGACATTCAATTCAGCGCTGAAAAATAGAAGCTCCAGATGCTAAGTAATACTAAGGTAAAAAAAGAACCTTTAATATACAGGGTGGTCCATTGATCGTGATCGGGCCAAATATCTCACGAAATAAGCGTCAAACGAAAAAACTACAAAGAACGAAACTTGTCTAGCTTGAAGGCGGAAACCAGATGGCGCTATGGTTGGCCCGCTAGATGGCGCTGCCATAGGTCAAACGGATATCAACGGCGTTTTTTTTTTTTAAATAGGAACCCCCATTTTTATTACGTATTCGTGTAGTACATAAATAAATATGAATATTTTAGTTGGACCACTTTTTTCGCTGTGTGTTAGATGGCGCTGTAATAGTCACAAACGTATAAGAACGTGGTATCACGTAACATTCCGCCAGTGCGGACGGTATTTGCTTCGTGATACATTACACGTGTTAATGATTGTACCTTAGCATATGGCAAAATCTAAAAAAAATCATCTGACATGACAATACAGAGAGGATGATTTCATCACACTGTGTTCCTGATTATACTTCTTGTGTATATTTCACTCTTTGAATTGCATTGTGAATATGTGCTCATATTCTTCTTTATTTTTGCATGCATCCATAATATTATGTGGAGTATTTGATTTCATGTTTATTTTTGTTTCATGTAGGACTAAAATAGAAACTGTTTCATTGGATAGTGTAGTATGTACTCATGTAAATTTGTTCCTGCTTACTAATCTGTGTGTGCACTGCTCAGTTTAAAGGTATTACAAGTTTGTTGCTAGTATTCTGCTTTACTTTAGATTGCATCCATTTTTATACTTCTCACATTTAATGGAATACTCCATGTTACCAGCTTTTGACATAATTGGTAGTCAGCTTTATTACATCTGGTCATGAAGTAAGTATGTATTTCTGCTTTGTATAGTATTGCTTCTTGCCATTAAGTATCCTTTGTGGACGTAGTAACGGACACCTGTAACAGGGACTACTGACAATACAATGCACTACAATCATCCTTCCACACCAGTGAAAATTTGATAGGAAATAACACAGACACAAACACACACACACACACACACACACACACACATACACACACACACACACACAAACACACACACACACACACACACACACACAAGCTTTCATAATTGGATCTACTAGTGAATCCTCTATAACTAGAGTTTGCTAGATGCAGTAGTATTCAGTTCAGTGAAAGTGTTTTCAAACTATAGCACACAATCCGATGTACAAATATGTACTTCGACGTAGAATAATTTTTCTAGTTATAATATATGGCACAATAACTAAGAACTCTGTCACTAATATTACAAAACATACTAACCAGTAAAGTACTTGGGCTCGAACAAACAGATCTGTATGAACGTTTGGTTACAGGACCATTATGTTCCTCTGAATGTGCTGGTGGGTGTCGTTTTTCTGCAAAACTCTGCAGTCATGCTCTAGATATCACTGTAGATGTAATTGTAGACGCCATACGCAATGCAGCAATCTTAACTATAAATGTAAATGCGGAATGTCATTAAAATGCTCCGAGCAATACGAATGACTGCAAAACGCACAGTGAAGAAATGCAAGTTGATCGCATGGCGTATTTGCATATTCTATATCAGTGTTGAACGCCACGTCAATGACACTTTTGAAGTTGTTGGATGATTCACCAATATCGTAGCCAGCGTTCTGCCACGCGTAACGAAACATTGGTCTGTACACTCCCGCAGATAACTGATTGTAAATGACAGAATGCATATTCATGATAAAGAACCTGTCGTGCAATTTCGGCTGCATATTACTGGAGCGTAGTTTAATGAAGTGTTTTATTCTCTCGGCATATATTTTATATTGCCTGAAGAAATACACATCCAGAGGTTGTGCATATTTTGTAGTTTTAGGCGGAATGATTTTTAAATCTACATGTTTTCCACCAGGTGCTTCCAGTAGTACTCGTTCATCCTTATGTCCAGACCAGGAGTCACAAAGTACTAATGACTTTCTCGACAAATGTGGATTCAAAACTGACAGAAAAAACGTCTTCAGATGTTGTTTCGTCATCTTCCCATTCACACTTGCATCGACGACGACATTTGGAGGGCACCGCGTTTCTATTTCCCTTGACACGCGGGGTCCAAACTTTCCACTGGATTCGTGGAATCGTCCATTGATATAGCAACATCGCTCGTGTAACTACACTGCTGGCCACCGTAAATGCAACACCCTGAAGGAAGCATCCGAATCAAGTGAAATTTACACCGTGGAATTGCAGTGATGAGATATGCAACTGATTAGAATTTCAGCGCAGACGCACATCATGCGCGCCTGTGGCGCCACCTCATAGCGCCATTTAAGGCTTGGCGATTTCGACGAGTGTACGTTCGGCACGTGTGTTTACCTTGTGGTTGTTTCACAAGACGATCAGTTATGCCTCGTAGACAACAGCGAACATCGTTTGATCAAGTATCCGAGTTCGACAGATGAAGGATAGTGGCTTACCGAGATTGTGGATTATCATACAGAGAAATCGCTAGTCATGTTGGACGAAACCAAACAACTGTAATGCAGATATGTGACCGTTGGGTGCAGGAGGGTACGACGGACCGACGTGGTCGATCGCATTCACCTCGGTGCACCACTGCACGTGCTGATAGGCAAACTGTGCGCATGGCAGTGACGGATCGCTCAGTGACATCCCGAACCATAGTACAGCACATTGCGTCTGTAACGCATCATCCAGTGTCTGCGTGTACCATTCGACGCCGTTTACAGCAGAGTGGTCTGTCCCCAAGACGTCCATTGCTTCGTCTACCATTGACGCAGAACCACAGACGTCTCCGTCGCCAATGGTGTGATGACAGACGGATGTGGACGGCAGAATGGAATGACGTTGTCTTTACTGACGAGGCACGCTTCTGTCTGCAGCACCACGATGGTCGAATTCCAGTGTGGAGACACCGTGGAGAGGATGCTGGACAGCTGCATTATGCACCGCCACACTGGTCTTGCACCGGGTATTATGGTATGGGGCGGTATTGGATATTACTCTCGCACGCCTCTAGTACGCATTGCCGGTACTTTAAATAGTCGGCGCTACATATCCGAGGTGCTGGAGCCAGTTGTCCTTCCTTACCTTCAGGGCTCGGCCACAGCCGTATTTCAACAGGATAATGCGCGACCACACGTGGCACGCATTGTCCAAAGGTTCTTCGTCAATAACCAGATTGAAGTGCTTCCCTGGCCGGCTCGCTCTCCGGATCTTTCGCCGATAGAAAACATGTGGTCCATGGTTGCTCAACGAGTGACCCAGATTACATCCCTAGCTGCCACACCAGATGATCTTTGGCAACGCGTGGAAGCTGCTTGGGCTGCTGTACCCCAGGAACACATCCAACGTCTCTTTGACTCAATGCCGAGACGTGTGGCAGCGGTGATCTCCAACAATGGCGGCTACTCTGGCTACTGATTCTGGCAGGAACCACATGTCACAGACGTCTGTAAACGTAATCATTTGATACTTGGTCAACATGTTATCTACAAAATAAATTTTGTTGTGCTACCTCTTGTCTTTCTTGGTGTTGCATTTACGGTGGCCAGCAGTGTATGTGTTGCACAGTTAACTGATTGCAACACCGCGACAGTGTTTCTCTCCCCTTTCGTGGATAGTGTTCTGTCACAAGAAAGTTCATAGTTGAACTGACTGATCACAGTTCCATACAGAACTAATATCGATGTTTTCTCTCGTGACATGCTCATTGACGTCAACAACAAACGTTTGAGCTCTTTCAATCAGCTCTTCTTCGTCATCCTTATCTTTTTGTGCTTGGAGCATAGTGATACGGCGTGATGTTATCCTATACTCCTCTTTTCAAATTAGTAATAAATCCTAGTGAAGCTGTAAAGTTTGTACACCCGAGATTTCTGGCTACGTCCAATGCCCAATGTTGTAAATGCCAATAATGAACGGTGGAACCGCATTCTCGCGCTTCATCGAATTTCGCCATTACACGCTCCTTGATGGTCTTGAACAGCAGTGTACGATTTCCTTTGAAAACTGTATTTCCTTCTCTTTTCTTTGCCACGTAATCCAGTATGTTTTTAATATTGCTTTTAGACTTCAGTTTAGGATATCTTTTCAGAAGCTTGTCGTATGTGTCGAAACCTCTTACGTAATAATCATCGTACATGTTCTCGAGTGTGTTGTCATCAAACGCCGTGATGATACTTGCAACTTTAACCTTCTTCTTAGGAGACGGTTGGTATTCACTGTCACTGCTTCCATCGCCTCTTCCCGCACTTGCCGTAGCACTACCGTTTGCAATGAGTTGTTCGTCATTATCATCCCTATCATCATCATTATGTGTTAGTGTAAAAACAGTATCTGTTTCTAACTTATGCTCATATTTCTGCGCTATAATAGACACCAGAAAACATGCGAATGATTCGTCTTCTACACCAATACCATCTTCGCGAAGAAGGGTTCTTCGTAACTTCTTCTCAACCAATCGCAATACATTAGCAGGATTGATTATCAATCGCCGACCCATCTGACGCTTCAATACACAAATAATGTCACAAAACGCAACTTCAGAGGCACGCTGCACCGTCCCTACTGGTCCCGACTGGCGTACCGGCAGGTCAGAGTGCAATGCGGCATGGCATACGCAGTGCCTCTAACGGACGACTGCAGAGTTTTGCAGATGCGGGAGTATCAATAGTGCAATAAGAGACCTTTACATTATTTCTCACACTATTTTGGTGTATTTGTGTTTGTTCGAGCCCAAGTACTTTCCTGGTCAGTGGCAAGAAGCAACACAGTTCAATGCAGAAATACATACACATTGCGTGAAAAGATGTAATAAAGTTGAATAACATTACTGTCAAAAGCTGCTAAATGGAGGTCCCCATAAACCCATTGGATTATACAGCTTATACAGCTGTGTCACAGCCAGCCACAGGTTTCAAGTCCGTCATTACATTGCTAGCTGTGAGACGGACCGAGCAGCTATAGCGCCTCCTTAGTGTTTCTTCTTCGCTGTTACTAGATGGCATGAATGTAATATACCATTGGAAAGTTGAGAAATCGGTCTGTTTGGTGGTGAGTACCACACACGATTTCTTTCGATATTTTACGAGTTTTAAGCAAACACTTTCAGGTTTTGTTTGGTTTATTCTCCCCAATCCCATCAAGAAAACACCCCCCAGAAGTTGTGCAGTGTGTAAAGCAAGGAAGAAGAAAAGTGATACACGATATGAATGTGAGAAACTCTAGTGGCGTTGAACATGCCTGCATTTTTCGGGTATATCACACCAACAAAAACTTCTAAAACAGTGTTATCTTCATTCCTCAACAATTCAATAAATAGTGAGGATAGATTTATAAAGAACTGTAATCAAAAATATATATAGCTTTGAGGAAAGTTTGTAAGACAACATATGATGATTTTCGTAAATTTAAATAGTAAATGTATGGTCAACTGTGGGAAAAATATTAGTAAGTCACTGGGTGAAATGGGAGAAAGATGAAGAATGGATGTGAACTAAAATAAAGTAGGATATGAGAAATATACTTAAAATGCACTTAAACTGGGCAGTTCAGATTCGTATTCGTAGGCAGGAACAAATGTCAACAGAACACTATGCAGCAAAACCAATTTCTGTTTTATATGAAACGAAAACAAATATGGAATTATTTACTCCAACAATCAATACAGATGCAAGCAAAAATCGAGCAGAATACAATCAGCTTATTCACAGTGCAGTTCAAAGAGTGCAATACACACGGGAAGTCATATATCAGGAACACAATGCGATGAAACCCAGTTCTGTTTACTGCGAAACGAAATCAAATACGGAAGACATTAAATCACTCGATAAGAAAGCGAGATGATGTACTGATAATTTTGCAGTGCTCCAAATGTCATGGCAGAGAATCGAGGTCATGTTACCGGAAGTCCCCCTAATGTGAATTTCAACCCCCACCCCCCCCCTCCCACTACACACACATCGCTCTGCTGAGACTACCGGACATTGACTATGCGAGAACTGTCTCCAGTGTTCACGAGATCCAAATTGAATCACATAACTGTAGTGCTTATGACGGGGCAAAACTGCACTAGAATGTTGGCTCCCACAAAGATAATGCACTAAGATTTATACAAAAAACCTTAAGATAGTAAACACTAGTCTAGAAAGTAAAATACAAAGGTACAATTCACTTTTTCGAAGAAATACGTGGGAACAAAAATTAAACTATGCACTGTGAATAAAACAAACTAATATCGCTCCAGGTGCGTCTGTGGAAGCGGTGCCGCAAAAATGCGTGAAAGGACCAGAGCTGTCACGACGGTCCCACGTGGCACGCACACATGCGAGTCAGCAGAAGAAGCAACGGCAGTGCGAACTGAGCTGTCGTATAGTACAGACGCGAATTTCGAGATTCTGTAATTTCAGTCCGCGGATCAGGAGGGTCGAGCTTAACGCGAGCTCCCCACAGACTCATAAGGATCTTTGTTTTTCATTCTCCCTTTGCTTCATCATGTCTGCGAAACACACAGCACCCCCACGATCACGAGAAAAAGATTCGTTTTGTTCCGGACATGCTTCCACTGTTCTCCTGCCCTCACACAACCAGACGACACGCTCGTCACCGAGGAGGGTACACCGTCTGGGGTCGGTGTTCGAGCGGAACTGTTATGCAAAGACAATTATCGCGATCGACGGTTAATGGACATTGCGAATCAATTTCATTTTTGTCACTTGTTCATTTACTCATTTGACAAAATAATTTTCGGAAAGTGTACTTATCAATTTCCTGTTACCACACCGTCGAACAAAGTGCGTGGGTGTCAGTAAAGTCGGATCACTCTACAACTGACATGTAAGCGGCGATACCCACACGTTCCCGTTTCACTGGTGACCCCAACACGATCGCTACGCTAAATACGCGGTGATGAACTTTCATCAGTGTGAGTGATGCAGAACCACAAGTGATCTAACGCTTTCGTCCTCGCGTATGAAGAGTGAGTTCACGAACAAAACTTCGTGAACTAGGCGCTAAAGCAAGGTGACAGCTTTGGAAGAACTGCAAAAGACAATAGACAGTGTACAACAGACAATACTTGAGCTGCTAGTGCGCAACCAGAGACTGGAGAACAAGTTTACGGGAGTGGCATAAAGCACAGGATGTGTGTTTTGGTTAGGCTGCCCTCCATTTGGCCCCGTGGCCCAATCATGTGGTTCAGCCAAGTGGAGGCAGTTTTCATGAGCAACATCACCTGTGACCTCGCCAAATTTGGACATGTCATGAGCCAGCTAGATCAAGACTATGCAGCCAAAGTGTGGGATATCACCACCACGCCGACATAGTCTTCATATAAGTGACTAACAGAGGAGTTAATAAGGTGAATTGCATCACTGCGGGAACAACAGGTGAATCAGTTGCTGCGACAACAGGAGAGATTAGATTAGATTAGATTAATACTAGTTCCATGGATCATGAATACGATATTTTGTAATGATGTGGAACGAGTCAAATTTTCCAATACATGACATAATTAAGTTAATTTAACAACATAATTAAGTTAATATAATAACTTTTTTATTTTTGTTTTTTTTTTAATTTTTTTAATAATTTTTTTGTTTGGTTTTTTTTTCTTTTTTTCTTAATTTATATCTAAAAATTCCTCTATGGAGTAGAAGGAGTTGTCATTCAGAAATTCTTTTAATTTCTTCTTAAATACTTGTTGGTTATCTGTCAGACTTTTGATACTATTTGGTAAGTGACCAAAGACTTTAGTGGCAGTATAATTCACCCCTTTCTGTGCCAAAATTAGATTTAATATTGAATAGTGAAGATCATCCTTTCTCCTAGTATTGTAGTTATGCACACTACTATTACTTTTCAATTGGGTTTGGTTGTTAATAACAAATTTCATAAGAGAGTATATATACTGAGAAGCTACTGTGAATATCTCTAGATCCTTAAATAAATGTCTGCAGGATGATCTTGGGTGGACTCCAGCTATTATTCTGACTACACGCTTTTGTGCAATAAATATTTTATTCCTCAGTGATGAATTACCTCAAAATATGATGCCATATGCAAGCAATGAGTGAAAATAGACGTAGTAAGCTAATTTACTAAGATGTTTATCACCAAAATTTGTAATGACCCTTATTGTATAAGTAGCTGAACTCAAAAGTTTCAGCAGATCATCAATGTGTTTCTTCCAATTTAATTTCACATCAATGGACACACCTAAAAATTTTCAATATTCTACCTTAGCTATATGCTTCTGATTAAGGTCTATATTTATTAATGGCGTCATACCATTTACTGTACGGAAGTGTATCTACTGTGTCTTATCAAAATTCAGTGAGAGTCCGTTTACAAGGAACCACTTAGTAATTTTCTGAAAGACATTATTGACAATTTCATCAGTTAATTCTTGTTTGTCAGGTGTGATTACTATACTTGTATCATCAGCAAAGAGAACTAACTTTGCCTCTTCATGAATATAGAATGGCAAGTTATTAATATATATTAAGAACAACAACAGACCCAAGACTGACCCTTGTGGAACCCCATTCTTGATAGTTCCCCAGTTTGAGGAATGTGCTGATCTTTGCATATTATGAGAACTGCTTATTTCAATGTGCAATGACAGGAGGCCATCGCAGTTCCTGCGCCATTTTCAGAGCCTCGCACAGTCCGACATGGTCCTAGACTTGCTATTGCGTGCTGTCTGGATGCGCAGCCTTCCAGCACAAGTGCAAGCAGCCATTGCTGCACAAACAGAAATGCAGCTGGACACTGTCATGAACTTGGCTGATAGGGTGTGTGACGCACCGGCAACAACACCCAATACCACCGCCGTGGCAGCCTACAATGCTGTTGCCGTGCCTGCAAATTTGGCTTTGTTGTGATATGTGTCTCCCGTAGTTACCAGTACAGATGCCAACCTGCCCTACCTAGTTCGAGACCTGGCTGCAAAGGTGGCAGTACACAGGTCGACCAGTTGGCACACTCACAAACAGAGAGCAGCAGTCCCCATAGTGGCACAGATTTCGATACCACCGATCTGGCTCCCACCACCATCAGCGTGTTACCAGCCATTCTGGTGGTAAGCCGACAACATTAGAGCATCAGCTGAGTGGGCACTGCTGGTATCATTCCTGCTTTAGCTATAAAGCGACAAAGTGTCGGCCTCTCTGCTTGCACCCAAATGCCAGCTGCAAATGGGCCTAGGTTCACCCAGCTGCAGTGCAATATCCAGGCATCTCCTCAAAATGGAATGGCCTAGCAGCGTGAAGTACCTCATCTGCATGGGTTCCAATCTGTCTCTTTCCCCTTGATTTATGCTAAGAGCTTGCTGGAAGGCCTAGACAATCTCTTATGGTGGCAAACAACTCAACAATAAAAATGTACAGCACTTGTCACAGAAATTTGGATCCTGGACTGTGTCGCACCTTTCCTTGTAAGTTTGTTGTGGCTGATGTCAACAAACCAATCCGGGGTGCGAATTTCCTTGGTCACAACAACATATTAGCTGACATTACAAGTGCCCTTCTGATTTGACAACATATTTGAAAATAGAGTTACAGTAACAGCTGGCTGCCTCGTTCAGTGTTAAACTAGTGAAGTTCCCCAGACCATATGCAGATATACTGGACAAATTTCCAGAGCGCACTTGTCTGCCTTGTGCACTGAGGCATGTCGAACATTCAGCAGTCCACCACATTATGACTACATGTGGACCACCAACCTCATGCTGTCCACATCAACTTGCACCCGAGTGACTTGCTGTAGTAAAGGCTGAGTTCGAGGCCGTGTTGTGACAGTGCATTGTTCGTCCACCATGTAGCCAATGGTCCTCTGCCTTGCAATTTGTGCCAAAGATAGATAATTTTTGGTGCCCATGAGGAGATTGGTTGGTTGGTTGGTTTTGGGGAAGGAGACCAGACAGCGAGGTCATCGGTCTCATCGGATTAGGGAAGGACGGGGAAGGAAGTCGGCCGTGCCATGCCCATGAGGAGACTACCTACCTTAAATGCACAAACGGTGCCAGACCGATACCTCAAACCACGCCTATAGAATTGTAGCCACGCCTTGGTGGGCTCTGTTATACTTAGCAAAATTAACTGCACGAAGGTGTTCATGCAGATCCCTGTGGTACCTGAAGACATTCAGAAAACAGTAATTATAATGCCCTTCATTCTTTTTGAAAGCTTATACTTGTCATTCGGTCTACAGAATATTGCCCAGACATAGCAGCATTTACTGGATGGCATTTTACGAGGCATATTTGTGGTATTTTATGTACCTCACTGATATCCTCATCTATTCAAAGTCATCTGAATGCCATCACTGCCACATAACGACCATCTTTCAGTGGCTGAGCGAGGCCGGCATAGTCATTAATCCCTCAAAAATTATGTTTGGGGTCACACAAATTGAGTTTCAAGGGCATTTACTCAGAGCCACTACTGGGTAAGGTGCAGGGGATGTTGAACAGGGTGCACCCACAGACACACAAAGGCTTAAGCCACTATCTTGACATGATAAATTTTTATCGGTGCCATCTGCCTAATGCCACCACATTGCTGGAACCTCTGACTGTGGTGCTACGTGGTCCTACCTTGAAGCCGGCCAGTGTGGCAGTACGGTTCTAGGCACTTCAGTCTGGAACTGCGTGACCGCTACGGTCGCAGGTTCGAATCCTACCTCGGGCATGGATGTATGTGATGTCCTTAGGTTAGTTAGGTTTAAGTAGTTCCAAGTTCTAGGGGACTGATGACCACAGATGTTAAGTCCCATAGTGCTCAGAGCCATTTGAACCATTTTTTCCTACCTTGAAGGGAGAGACCCTTGTTAACTGGTAGTATGCAATGGAGAGAGGATCTATTAACTCCAAACGAAGCCTTGCAGAAGTGACACTGCTCTCTCACCTGGTGCACGATGCTCAACTGGCTGTGGTCATGAATGCTAACCAGACAGCTATAGGTGCAGTGCTTCAACAGCGCATTGGCAGCAGCTGGCAGATGCTCAGTTTCTTCTCATGGAAGCTTTCAGAGTGGCAACACACATGGAGTGCTAAGGATTGTGAGTTGCTTGCATTGTTCAAGGCAGTAAAATTCTGCCGCCTATCAGTAGAAGCTCATCCCTTTGTAATTTTCACCAACCACAAGCCCCTAACTCACGTATTTCAGTACAATAATACCACGTGTACCCCACACCAATACTGGCAGTTGGAGTACGTCTCACAGTTCTTCACGGACATCCTCCATTACCACAATAAAGAAAAATTTTAATGGAGCAAAAAATAGTACGTTCATAGTGAAAAATGCAAGAGGAAATGACAGTGAAAGGAAGTTTGTTGACATTAATCAATAGCAGTTGAAACAGAAACAGCAGTATCTTTCATAAATATAATACAACAGTGAAAAATGACATTTCCTAACATTTATACAAACCTAGCAATGCACAGGAAGGAGTAAATTATCCACCTGTTGGCTCTCTTCCAAGATTTGTGTAGTGATCTTGAGGATGTTATGCGTATAAAATAATTTTGAAAACAAATTACTCTACACAGAGTATATGCAGAGTTTGTTCTACTGGACAAGTGAAGACTATGTTATGTATCTTAAACCCACTGCATCATTTGAGCACATTCCGTAAACTGACTTAGAGACAGTGGATGTCGTAAAGAGTTTGGTGTATCCACACAGTCTGTGTTACTGATGAGAATTAATTCGCCTTCATTACACAGAATAAATCCTATATTATTTGTATGTGGCAGTTTCTTCCTTTCCAATTTCTCTTTCACAGACTTTGTGTAATGGACCCTTTTTTACACAGATTGTCATTACTGATATCAGGATGTTTCATGTTGTTTCAGATGAAACAAGATCTGCCTTGGTGAAACTATGCCTAGAAGGAGTAAATGTTGATCCTCCTCTAGATACTAACAAAGTTGCTGACAGCCTTAAGGGCTACACAGGATCAGACATAAGTAATGTATGTAGGTAAGTAAAATACAATTTGTTGAAAATCAAAGTACACTAATAAGGCAGAACATTATGACCATCTTTCTTCCATTTAAATGAGGGAAGCTGATAACCAAAGCAACTTGACAAATATGATTTTCCAGTGAATATCACAGATGTGACATGGCTTGAAAAATGAAACAGTGCTGGAGGAGATAATAGTGCTTGAGAGCACACAATTCATGATTCATGATTGCTCATGTCTTTCTGCACCCATGTGTGTGCACTAATTTATCCATTGACACCAATACATATTATGTCATTCAGCATTACAGGATTCACCTTAGAAAATAGTGTAAGAGAAATGTGTTATCTTCTCTAATAAATCAGGCTTCTTGTTTCATTATGTTAAATGATGCACCAGAACATACTGGCATCTTGGAGATCACCTGAACAACACACACATCATGAGACATAAATAAATAGGCCAGTGATCACAATACCATGTTATGAGTGGCATCCATCTGTGTTTACCTCAGCATTACACAAGGCAATTAGTAATATCCCTGTTATGATCAAGTTTTTATGCCAGTGGTTGACTCACAGAAAATTACATGAATGATCAGTATATTCTTGCTTATAAATGTAGACTGTCACTAATAAAATACTAAATAAAGTAGTTAAACATATTAGTAATAGTATTAACTGAAAGACTTTGAATATTCTGTACTACTGTCAGTCATGCTGCATGGCAGCTTATGTAACAGTGACCCAACTGCTAATGGTTGACACAGTAATTTCATTTCATAAATAACAACAGGTCACACTTATCTCTGTAACATAATAGACCATTATATGAATAAATCACTGCTCACTGTTATGATTTAAGCTACTTCATGAAACCATCATTTTCTCATAAATCATATAACAAATTAGAGTTAATAAGTCCGACAGACAACAAGCAGCCTTGTTTAACTTTCAAAGAGGAAAAATTCTGCGCAGTATGAAGCATGAATTATGGATGCCAGTATGGAATCAGAGGACAATTGAGCCACAGGCTAAAATCCTACCTACATGACAGACAAGAGAAAATAATCTCAGATGGGATTAACATGTAGGTAAGAGGGCTGGAGTCCAAATGGGGAATGGTAAATTATGGAGCCCTACAAGACTCTGTCCTCAGTCACCTGCTGTTTCTTATCCACAAGCATTGTGATACACTATAAAACATCCACAGATGTAGAGTTTAATGCCATATTATTACTTGCAGATGTTCTGAACTGGTTCACAGTAAATTCCCTGACAATAAACCTCATCAAAACCAATTATATTTACCTCCATTCTAATCAGGAAAGCCCATAAGAAATTAACACTGCACTTGAGAGCCATCAGATACAGTGGGCATATTGTTTGAAATAATTAGGCATACTAATGAATAACAGGTTTAACTGTGAACATCACATCCTTCAAATCTTGAAAAGGATAATCTCCCAACTCTGAGACATCAACGTCTCAAAATCTGCTTATTTTGGTTACTTCCAGTCGCTCATCTTGTGCGGCAGTTCACTGATACTGAAAAAAGTCTTTATCATCCAGAGAAAGATTGTCAGAGTGGTGTGTGGACTGCCTCTAAAAATTTCATGTCCTAATCTTTTGAAGCAAACAGAGATATTAATTACTACCTCTCAAAATCTCTTTTTGATCGTGCCATTCATGCGTCACAATACTTCTCAATATGAAATAAATGAATGAGTACTGCCATCGCCATAACACAAGGAGGAAATGTGGCATACAATAAAACTTGAAGAATTTTCTCTAGTGCAAAAATGTGTAAAATGCACTAGCACAAAAATCTTGAACTCACCTCCAAGTCATATTAAATCCCTACAAGGCAGTAACTGAATGTTTGAAAGTAAGCTGGAGCAGTTTCATCTTGAAAAAGTTTCTGTTCTCTAGACAAATTCTTTAACAGACACAGGTAAGAGCATTTTCCATATCTACCTGTGTTTTGCTGTTTTATTGTCTCTTTCTTCTTTAATTAGATCTTATAAATCACATTGTGTCCTGTAAGTTATAAAGATGGTTACTGTATTTTATAAATCAAAGGCTGTGTTTAGGTAATATCTGAAATTTACATTTTAAACTCTGTATTGACATAAACATACAAAATGAGTTAACAGTTTCAAGTCATTCCACAAGCATGTGTGATCACACAATAATGGATAAATGGAATGTGTATCAGAATAAATAAATAAAAACACATTCCACTATTTCTCTGGCAATTTCAGTTTCTATCTACAGTGAAAGGAATTTTTCCTCATCACATAATAAGTATTCTCAATGGGTTACAACTTAGATGACATTGCAGGCCAATGGATAGAGATCATAGCTTTTCAACAAGCTGTGTGTTAAGTAAACATTGGATTTAAAATGGTGAAAAATTGCAGTGTATATCATGCAATGAAATAGCAATAAATGGTACAGTTGGACAGTTGCAATATATCACTGTCTATCTCACAGCCTCTAGTGAACACAATAAGTGATAACAAACAGTAACTGGTGTCACATCAGACTGTAGCAATTTATATTTCTGACACATGATGCTTATGAACCAGTACTAATTACCTGTTGTGCTTTGCAGTGACAATCATTGCTGTTGTCAGAATGGTATAGAAACTTGAAGCGGGCAAGATCAGAGAAAATAATGCTTGCTCAGTTTAGTTGTACCAGACATTTGAGTATTGACTCAGATGCAAATTGATGCTGAGGATTCAAACACAAATGGCAGAAGGTCACCTATGTTGTGGTAGTGAGTTATGGATTCTAATGTGTTATAGATTCCAGAGCTCAGTATAAAATGCATGAAATGTTACTAAAAAAACCACCCCACTTGATCCTGAAACAGTAAATTAGAGCTTTGTGTAATTATTCATGTTTTGTGTGCTCTTCTCATGGATGCTGCCCTTATGGCAATGAGGCATAAAATATGTGGCAGGAGTCCAGAAGAAATTAAGAAAATCAAGAAAGAAGATGTTGATCTACCAGTAACTATGCAGGATTTTGATGAAGCATTAACAAGATGTAAAAAAAGTGTATCAGCAGGAGACATTGCAAAATATGAAGTTTGGATGGAAGAATTTGGATCTTGCTAGAGACCTTGAAGTGATGATTATTTTTTATGAAGTGTAAAATGACATGTGATATAATTTTCTAGCATGTTCAGACTGAAATAAAGATTATCCATGTATGGTATTCTTAAACTAATCTTTCCCATACTCACTAACCATTATTACTGATTTGCTCATTTTTTGAAACAAAATATTTACTAATTGTGTCTGGACTATTTGTTAAGATTTACTGTGGTGTGTTCTATAGAATCGAACAAAGATATGAAAATTGTTTTGCCTCATTCTCATTAAGAAGAAAGAATTCTTATTGTAGCGTTTGGCTGTCAGCGTTAGTCCTATGTACTTTGTATGGGCAGTTTTCTGGTATCAGAATGAGCCCAAGGAGCTTTAGAATGGATAATATATTTTTTCCTTATCCCTTTTCATACATTATTTTTTAACTTAATCATTTTTCATTGTTGCATATTCTAAACTTTTTTAAATTGTTGTTCCTAACCAACCTATGGTATACAATATAAGAGATATGGGATAAATGATATATTAGCATCATAAGTACCAGAAATATTTATGTGAAATGGATGAGTACCCCAAAAACATGTAGTTTACATGTCTACATCTACATCTACATCTACATTTATAATCTGCAAGCCAGCCAAAGGTGTGTGGCGGAGGGCATTTTACGTGCCACTGTCATTACCTCCCTTTCCTGTTCCAGTCTTGTTGAACTTCATGCATATATGTTAAGTTATTGAGCCAGCCATGCAGTTTGTATACAAATGCACTGTGCTAACACCCAAATCTGTACATAAATCAAAATGAACCAAATCCAAAGAAAACACATTAGGTTGGCTAATGATGGTGTCACACACTGCGTGGTGCCTAGTGGAGTACAAATGTAAATGACATACACATTACTAGGACCAAAATTGATAAAGTACAAGAAATTATAGAACATATTAGCTTAAAAATATGTTGTAGAAATCTTAAGTAATGACCAGTACAATTGGTGATGCACCACAAATTTGTATAAAATACAAAGATAACAAAGTACACAAATTTAAGTACCTTGGGGAGATCATCAAAGAAAATTGAGTGAAAAAAGAAGCACTTTGGAAGTGAATGCAAGAACTCAACAAAGCACATCAGGCATAAAAGCAATCTAAAACACAAAGTCATCTCCTGAAAGACATCGATAAATTATTGTGAAACCATTTTGTATTGTCTCAGTCAGAACCAAATGGACTAGTCACAATACTTTTTTCCCATTATTTTGCACTTAGAAGAACTGTCCTACTTCCACAGTGATGTCAAAGGGGTGGGGGAAAACTGTGTAGCAAAATTTGGCTCTTTTGAGTTTCCCACCACCTTTTGATTTTCGCACCATTTTGCACTTATAGCAGTTTACCTATGTCAGAAGGATGGGGGAGGGGACAAAATCTGTCAGAGTTGCATGGCATCATTAACGATGATGTAGATGAGGGGGAAATCTAGCAAAAATGCAGACTATCCTGAAACTGGCCTAGCCCAACTACTGAAGAATTCATTAATCAGCAGTTGCGGGCATTATTGAGGAAAGTATCAATCCGGTGGAGCACCTGTGGTGATCATCCCCAAAAAAGAGTGTGTATGGATAGCTCAAAATCATATCAGTTTTGTTTTAGTTACAGATAACTCAGTAGTCGCATGATTACAGGTGCTTATCTGATCTCAAATGTAGCAGAAACTATGGATAATTTTGGATAGACTCCACCATGGACTTAAAGAGTGGTTATCACCAGCTAGAAGCAATACTGGAAGACCAGCCAAAAATGCATTTATTGTTCCTATGGGTAACTACCAATACTGGTATATGCCATTTGGATTAAAGAATGTGGCAGCCACATTTCAGCATTTGCCACATGGATTTTAGCAAGGTTTGAAAGCAAGGAAGTGTACGGTACATTTGGATGACGTTGCTGACCTTGCTCAGGATATGGAAGAACAAGTGCTACTGTTAATGAAGGTGTCTGACAGTTGCGCACAGCACATCTAAGACTGAGTATTGAAACATGTGATTAATCACGAAGAGGTCTGGACTGATGCTAGTTGGTAAGGGCCATGCAAGATTTTCTGCACTGTGTTCTGAGGAAGAGCTATAGTAGTTTTTGGTTTTATTGAATTGTTATAGAAAGTTCAATGTGAAATTTGCAGAGGTAGCATGGCCACTTACTCACCAACTGAGAAAAGGAATGATGTGTCATTGTACATCAGAGTGCAGGGATGCAGTCAGTAAATTAAAAGAATTGTTAAGATCTTGTACAGTGTTGATTTTTTCAAACTATGAATTTGTATTGTCATATGATGCAAGCAATAATTTGCTTAGCTGTTTATTGAGTTAGGAAGTGGACAGAGCAGAGCATGTAGTTGCCTATTCCTCACATTGATTGAATACATTGTAAAGAATTTACTCTAAAACAAAAAAGGAAATGCTTAAGCCTCATATGTGGCATAACATACTTTTGATGTTACTCACATTGTAGTATACTAAAAGTAATAACAGGTATGTGGTGTTGACACGGATATTAAGTTTGAAGGATCCATCAAGCAGATTGATGCACTGGATACTGAAGCTTAGCGAGTTCAATTTTGAGGTAATCCATGGACCAGACAGAACACAAGGGAACGCAGACGGCCTCAGTCTCAAGGTTTGTGTATTATGGTGAGTGGGTCACACAGCTGCAGAGTGATAGAAAGCACAAGATCCGATGAAGACTGCAAGTTATGCAGCTACAGTTCATTCAGCATGGTGGAGTGTTATGTAAGAAAAGAAAACAAGGACCCCCATCTTGTGATTCCAGCCACACTGTGGAAGGAAATGTTGAGACAGGTACATGATCATTTGTTAGCCAGCCATGGGGGTTGAAGAACCATGGAGCAGCATATAGCAAAACAATATTGGCAGTGGACACTTGAAGAAGATGTAAGACTGTACATGTATCATGTGCACAGTGGGTTGAATTAAGCCATCAGCATATTCCACTGCAAAGATTAACAGAGGCTAGTAAATCATTTGCAATGATTGATATGGAGATCTTAGGCTCTTCTAAGGTTTCTGAGAGTACAAGTCTGTCACACTGTGAGGTAGTATATGGCCAGAAAATGCCTTCACTATTTGAGGTAGTGAAGGCTAAAGTAGGGAGGAATGGAGAATAGGTATGGAATTCCACAAGAGCTTTACAGAAGGTATGGAATGAAGTGTGCAGGAACGGATCTGCTAGGAGGGGCTAAGGCGGTGGGCGAATTTGTTGAAAGAAATTGTTCTGACACCTTTTCTTGAAATGAGGCCATTTATTGGCAAAAAACCAACAGATGCGAATTCAAATGGACAACATGAGTCAGGCCTGGGAAGGCAAGGGTGAGCCAAGATGTAGTGGTGGGCAAAACATAATTTGCAGCAAACTTAGGTGAAGTTAAAGAAAAGTGGTGGCTGCCATTCGGACAAGTCTGAATGCCATGGCAGCTACAGAAACAAAGTCCTCGGTGCCGCAGCACCGGGAAGAGAAGATGATGTTCACAGCCACAGGGCGCGTGGCAGAGAGCGTTTTCAGCTGATGGGCAGCAGGGTACCTCCAGCACAGCCATGCGATTTCCTCCACCCTGATTGGCCAGGAGCCGAGAAAACCACAGCAGCACCATGGAAAGTTCCGAAGCATGACTTGGTCAGCTTTGCCTAAGTGGTATTACCTCATCAGCACATGAGGGAGGTGCGTGATTGAGATTGCCCACCTCGGTGGTGACTTGCTGCTGCCAGACCATGGGACGAGAAAATTACAGGCAGCTGGATCTACTGGCTAATGCTTGACCATAACAAGAGAATGAAATAAACCTTTTGAAATAAAATAAAGATAGAATCCCCTACTATCTGGCTCAACCTTACAGAAGTGCAAAGAGCAAATACAAAGGCCCCAGAACATCTTCAGTGGATGGGGTAATGAAATGCTAAGTTACCTGAATACCATGTAGGACAGCTGGTATGTTAACAAGCTATTACACCCCAGAGGGAAAGGTACCAAATTCTTCACTTATTACCGAGGTCCATACTTCATTAGTGAACATGAAGCTACAACCTCCTCCAAGTACACGAGACATCCATATTGGGCATATCCATCTGCCTTAGGGTGTACTCGACTCTTTACTGCCATTACTGGTGTCATTTCCAAAAAAGGGGAAGATGTAGGAAGGAGAATGTAACACAAGTGGAGTGGATTACTTCTGTGCAATCTGCATACAAGTCACTTTCACATTAAGACAGACAGTTAAGCAAATGTATAGAGGAAATGACAGTGTACTAAATTTTCTTATAGTTTTATAAGATGCATTTTATAGCTCATATCATGTATCACATCCAGCTCCATAGCTGAGAAGTCAGCATGATTGATTACCATACAGAGGACTTGGTTTTGATTCCCCATGCTGCCAGAAATTTTTCATTGGTGGGAGGACTGGAACAGGTTACACGCAGGTTCATGATGCCAGTAACTGAGGAGATACTCGACCACATCATAATGACACCATATTTATTCAACAATGGCTGGGGGTTAGGTGTGTTGACTCCCGCTCCTCCATACCACATCCACATGATGCCATTAGTTGATACATGACACAGTGGTTGGTCAGGCACAGTTCACTCATCTGTGGCAAGAACAGCAGTGCTTATATTTTATTGCTTCATGTACCATGATAATGAGAGTGTCTGAATGTATTATGTGCACATGATGAATGAGTTTTGTTTTAATTTGTATGTATTTTGACTGAGATGTTAATTTGGTGGTTGCAATTAGTGGATGAATTTCATTCTTGTGATATTTTAACAGCTGTGCAGGAAATATCTTTTGGGTTGTCTGAATTGATTCTAGTGTTTTGTTAGTATAGTAATTTGGGGATTTCTATTGTTTTGCAATGGTGGGAGATGGTGTTTGCTTATTTTTCTCTATAAATATACTGTAAGTGAGGTATAGCTACTAATGTTTTCAGGTTGTAGATTTAGATGGAACATTGGGAGAGGAAGTAACCCACACAGTTGGTACATGGTACAGCATTAGAGAAATTGTATTACTGGAATGGGGTGGTGTGCAGTGATTTTGTGACAATGGTTCAAACTGTCACAGATATGTGCAAGATACAGCTGTTTCTCAAGGGGACAGGAGCAAGAAGATGCCCACAGGCATCCTCACAGAACAAGCATATTTCCAAAACACAGGACCCTACTGGGCACAATCTGTGTGTGACCTAATTAGAGTTATCAGCACTTGCTATGAGCAGGGATGTTCAAGGGGAACAGAGTGCTTAGAGCTATGGAACAGTGGGCCACTGTTGAATGGTACAAAATGTGACATCTTGGGACTGACTTTTCAGCTCCCAGCAACCTTAACAAGAGCTATGACTCTGAACATAACAAATTTACTGTTGTGTTTTCTTGATAATCCTCTACATCACTCCATACTGACATCACTCATTGATCATATAGCTGCACAGAAAGGGGGACATAAGTGTGGAACAGATGTTCCAATAGATTCAGTAATATTGCAGCAGGTACCAGCACAGAGTCATGGTAATTGTAATTTAATCCTGGGGCACCATCTTAATCCCAGTCCGAACCTCTGTCTATGAATGCTAGAGAACCAACTGTCGACCCAAAATTCCAGTCTATTACATACTGATCAAGTGTGTCAGCCCCAGAGTGCTGAACAATTGTGGGTCTACCAGCCTCCATAAACCATGTGATCAAGTGAACAAAGAAAGAAGGCGCTCAATGTAGAAATTGTAAATAATGGTGTCAGAGGACAGAGATGCTACAGTGTTAGGTTATTTTAAATGATTAACAGGCTTAGAACAAGCCAGGGATTCAGAGGACTGAATATTCCTGAAGAGGAAGATGTTTTGTGTAACACAGTCCAGACTTCACAACCCATTGAGAGTCAAGCAGGTGAGCTGAATATGAAATCTTGTTACTGGGTGCTAGAATTCTGCTGGCACAGCATGCTGCAAGACCACAGTCTGCCACAGTGGTGGGCTGAAATTCCACATGTCATGACACAATTCTACACTTTCATGGTCACCTACATGACTAGAGACAGGGCCCTATCACACCGTAGCTGTGCAGAGTTACTATACATACTCATTACTCAGCACCTACCAGCACTTTTATTCATACTATGATTGGCTCTGGGATGTCCAACAACAGCTGACACCACCTCTAGGTCAGCTGTCTCTGTGGGGCAAATCAGCTTCAACTTCACCTAGCACATTGTAGGAACCACTGCTAGAACTGATAGTTTTGGGTCTGGAACTGGGACTACCAAGGGAAGACGTCCTTTAGGGTGTCTTCATCTGCTACCCTAGCCACCATCAAGAACCCTGGGCCAAGTGCTGGGCATCTGTGCATCTGACTTGCTGTTCACAGTCATTGCCTCATAAGCCTGCTGGCTGCCATAGGTGCCTACCATACATAGTATAGCTGGGGCGCTAGCTGTGGTCTTCTGCTGAGGCAAGCATCATTGCCTTTAGTACACAAACACTCCTTTGAGCTGGACATGTAGCATGGAGCTATACTGAAATAGTGACCATTGCCTGGGTGACCACTGGGATGCTGTCATCAACCTCTGTACAGAAGTCTTGCAGCATAAAGAATATTATTACTGATTGAGTTCTCCTGATCTGCACTTGCTGTGATACTGGTGGAACACAAACCACACTTCCCACACACTTCATTCTAGGGCAGAATTGGACATCTGGCTAATAATGATGTCCACACCCTGAAAGCATTACACTGTGTGTGTATGTGTGTGTGGGGGGGGGGGGGGGGGAGTGTGTGTGTGTGTGTGTGTGTGTGTGTGTGTGTGTGTGTAGAGAGAGAGAGAGAGAGAGAGCTAGAATATCACTTTCTGTTTATCATTAGAAGGTCTGTACCAGTCATTCTGACTGGTGAGCATTGTTTAACATTCAATAAATAGTGTATGCCTTTATTTAATGTAATTTGGTGGTTTATAGCTTCTGTAAAAGACAAGAACCTATTACAAAAAGTGGATAACTATAAACATTTTTATCATAAAATGGCACCCAGTTATGTTGTCTGCAGAGTATTTTTTACATTTATCATCTCTACATGTGCAAAAATGGATTTTTACATCTGCTTAACTTATTTTATTTCATTCTTCTGATCATCCCTATCTTTCTTTCCATTTTACTTGATGTAGTGGAAGTGCAAACGTGTGTTTCTTGCTGCTCTCTGTCAGTATATTGTTGTGCTCTGCAGAAGTTCAGGGCTCCTCATTATTGTGGCTCATTGGTGTTTCCACATGTGTAGAGAATTACTGAACTACTTGAACAGTTTACCAGAAGAAGAGTCTGCACGAGAAGATATTTATGATTCTGATGAGTTGGATGATAAAGATGTCAAAGATGACACAGAATATCAGCTTCATGAAACAGAACATGGGGAATCATCTGAGGTGCAAGATGAATATTCAGAACCTGTAAAACAACACACAAATAATCCAGTTCTTATAGATTCAGTTCCTGTGGTGCCTCAAACCCCTACTCACAGTCAAGGAAGAAAATGGAAATAATCACATCCATCTCAGCATCTAGAAGCTAGAGTGAGGAGACTGCACCAAGTGGAAAAGTGTGGACTTGACTGCACCATGTCATGCACCTGGGAGATCAGTGCATCATAACATGTTGGAAACTATAGGGCCAACATGTAATGCTAAGAAACTTATAGGCAGATGGTGATAGACAGAGGGTGTTACTTGAGTGCATTGTGAGTGCTAATAGACAATAATACTCTACAAATCATAAATACTTTACAGAAATTATAGCCCAAAAAGTTAATCAACATGCTTAGGTGGTGGCAAGTGTGGGGCCCGCCATTTTTTTCTCGCACTATGGGAAGACTTGATAGAAGTAATGAGTAGGTTAACAAGTAGAGGCAAGTGTGGGGCCCGCCATTTTTTCTTGCACTATGGGAAGACTTGATAGAAGTAATGAGTAGGTTAACAAGTAGAGGTACTATACAAAGTATGTTGCTGATGATGTCATCGATGATGCACTTGATGGGTCATCAGATGTTCCCAACCCCACCCCTCCCTTGCCTGACAAAGGTCAATTGCCCCTCCATAAAGTGGTCAAAAGTGCAAATTTTGGCAGGAAATTCAAATTTTGATGGGCAATTCAAAACATAGCCCAACTGTGCTAGCATCTTTCCTGTTGAAGTAGGACATTATCCTAATTCAAAAATGCAAGATGGCGGCCAGCCCATACTGGGACGAGCTCTACAACATCATAATCCAAGAACAGGAATACTGGCACTGGCTGTATTACATCACAATCCAGCTCAGACCTTTTGGGCTATTTACAACAGCTTGGTGGGTTTCCTATGGAAGGAGGTCTGTGGTCCAAAATATAAATTTGAAGGAAATTAAAAATGGTCCATTGTCATGCTGGCTGACCTGGAATACTGGAACAGGCACTATAACATCATAATCCAGCTCAGATCTGTTGAGTTGAAACTTCCTGGCAGATTAAAACGGTGTGCCGGACCAAGACTCAAACTTGGGACCTTTGCCTTTCGTGGGCAACTGCTGTACCAACTGAGCTACCCAAGCATGACTCACGGCCCGTCCTCACAGCTTTACTTCTGCCAGTGTCTCGTCTCCTACCTTCCAAGCTTTTCAGAAGCTCCCCAGCAAACCCCCAACCATGGGGTAACTTTGACCAGTGACATGAAAAAATTATTAGGTAAATTAATCAGTAGCTAGGTGGCTAGCCCCCAATATACAATATTCAGTTTCAGGAACTGTTTGTGTGTTCTGATATCACACTTATATTGAAAATTTTGGTCAAAGTATCCCCATTTGATGGTACCACCTTCCCACCTGAATGATTTTTAGTAGAAAACAGAGCAAAGAAGAACAACACAAGATAAACAGGGTCAGGGCTTTATTGGAGGTGAATGGTTCATCAGAAATGACTAAAAGCAGTAGCTGCAGTAAGCAAATTAAATCTGACATTCTGCCATTTCATATAATGTATCATAATGTTCAGTCTCTGACTAACAAATTGCAAGAACTAGAAATAATACTATGTTCTGACCTAAATGTTGATGTTATCTGCATAACATAACATTGGCTAGAAGAACCACAAATAGAAACTCTAAAGATCCATGGTTTTTCTCTAGTCAGTTCATTTTGCAGGTCTTATTATAAACATGGAGGGAGAACTATCTTTGCAAAGCAGCATTTGAGGTATAAAGCAATCCGAACATATTCTGAACTGAATAAAGAAAAAGTCTTTGAAATGGTGGTTATTGAACTTACTGACATTCAACAAGTTATTATAACTATATACAGATCCCCTGATGCTGACATAAAAGAAATCCTGTATAAATTTGATATGATGTTAAATATTGTAGAACTAAAGAAAAGAAAATCATTTGTGGGGACTTCAACATAGACTTTTTGAAACCCTCAAACTACAAAGATGAATTACTGTACATGACAAAGAGTTTCAAGTTAATCCCCACAGTAAATACACCAACACGAATCACTAGGCGTAGTAAAACTGCACCAGACCAAATTTTTATTCAAGAAGCCTTTTCTCACTACAGTAGTGAAGCAGTTAAGATGGGATACAGTGATCATGATTCTGTGTTGTTATCACTGGAATTATGTTCAGAGAAAATATCTCCCATTAAAATAACTGAGTGCAGGGATTTCACTGATGGCATTATAACAAACTTTTGCAACATAATAAGGTGAGGAACATGGGCTGAAGTGTTTAATGAAACAGATATAAATAGAATGTTTCATAACTTTCATGGATCATATAAGTACTATTTTGACACAGTCTTCCCACTAAAGCAACATAAATTAAAACCAACCAGAAACAAAAGTTGGATTACTAAGGGCATAAAAATCTCCAGTGCAAGGAAAAGATTTCTACATTTGTATAAAAAACAAAACACTTTATCATTAGAAATGCAAAATTATATCAAAGAATACAGTAAGATCTACCACAAAGTTATTAAAGAGGCAAAGAAAAGGGGGAATGATGAATATATCTGCAAATCAAACAACAAAACACGGGCCGCATGGAACATCATCAGATTTGAAACACACATAAAACCAGTGCCAAAAAATATTAACTTAAAGCTGGAAAACAAACAAGTATCAGATGCTACCTCTGTAGCTAATATCTTCAATGAGTACTTTGGCAAAACTGCAAATGATCTTATCCAAAGCAACTTTCAGAATACTAATATGAACTACATTGAGAACTATAAACCACTGATGGGGTCTTTGTTACCCAAGCAGGTCACACAGAGTGAGCTCATACTGGCAATGAGCTCATTAAGGAAACTTTATGTTGTTTTGATGAGATTCCGGATTGTATTATAAACCAAACAAAATGATAAATTGTAGAACCTCTGAAGCATGTTGTTAACCACTCCTTTTCCAAAGGTACCTTTCCAAATTTTCTAAAGATTGCAAAATTAGCACCCTTGCACAAAAATGGAGCCACAGACAATGTTAACAATTACAGACCTGTAGCACAGCTTAGAGGCTTCTCAAAGTTCTTTGAGAAGCTCTTTTATAATAGGTTGCTAGAGTTTGTTAACAAAAACTCATTGCTGTCAAATCATCAACATGGCTTCAGGCAATCTAGATCCGCAACCACAATAGTCTATGAATATTTGCACACCATTCTAAAACCTGTAGATGAAAAGGAAATGGCTACTGGAATATTCTTGGACCTATCCAAAGCATTTGACATTTTAGATCATGGTATCCTGCTATGTAAGTTGGAAAGAAAGGGAATTAGAGGTATTCCAAATCAATGGATTGGATCATATCTTACTAGCTGGCAATTAAAAGTTGTTCTCAGACAGGACGCAATAACTGAAAACGTTTCAAGAACAACAACATACACTTCAGAAAAAACTACCATTAAATATGGTATGCCACAAAGATCAACATTAGGTCCTATCCTATTTCTCTTGTATGTTGATGACCTGAATGACACTGTCCATGCCAAACAGAAAACTTTATTTGCAGATGATACCATTATTTCGATTACAGGGTCAGACCGAAAAGAGCTTCAATTAACTACAGGTGCATCATTGCTGGAGCTAACACATTGGTTTGAGAAAAATAAACTTATAATTAACACTGGGAAAATGGTGGCCATGAACTTTCATATGTCCCACTATAAACAACAAAATGAACACGCATTGAAAATAAACAACAAGATTGTAGAATTAATGGTGATGTTAAGTTCCTTGGAATATATCTGCAGAGTGATCTCAAGTGGAATACACACATTAAAGCTCTTACAATCAAGCTATCATCAATCTGTTGAATGCTACGGATACTAAGCACAAGCTGTAATAGAGAAATAGTAATACAGGCACATCATGCACATTTCCAGTCAGCAATCAGATATGGAATAATATGCACCCTATAGTCTATTTGTTTTCAAAACCCAGAAACGAGCTATCAGAATCATCTGCAACATGAAGAGCCAAGGATCATGTCACTCTCTTTTTCCTACTCTAAAGATATTGAACCTTGCATGCCTATATATATTTGAAACAATAGTCTTTGTAACAGAATATTTAAGAACCTCCAATGCCTATCAGCTGAAGAGCTCTGTGCACAATTACACAAGAAGAAATGGCAATAACATTCGTGTCTCCTATGCTAGAACAACAGCCTACCAGAAAAGTGTCCTTCATAGAAGCACACAATCGTCTAAACCACCTCCCTAACAACATCAAGTTGGTAAAGCAAGACAGCTTGTTCAAAAAAAAAGCTGAAGTCATTTCTGATGGACCACAGTTTCTACTCTGTAAATGAATACCACTCAGAATGAAACAGAATTTTATAATGTTAAATTAATAAACATTTTATGACAATTATTTGTTTATTAAAGTGTACTAGCTGTACATTTAATGTTGTTTGAATGTAGATATTTGTAGTCCACAGCATTGTATTGATCTATATATATATGTACAGGGTGGTCCATTGATAGTGACTGGGCCAAATATCTCATGAAATAAGCATCAAGCGAAAAAACTACAACAAATTAAACTCGTCTAGCTTGAAGGGGGAAACCAGATGGTTGGCCCACTAGATGGGGCTGCCATAGGTCAAATGAATATCAACTGCGTTTTTCTTAAATAGGAACCCCCATGTTTTATTGTGGCAACGGCCTTGCCGCAGTGGATACACCGGTTCCTTTGAGATCACCGAAGTTAAGCGCTGTTGTGCGTGGCCGGCACTTGGATGGGTGACCATCCAGCTTCCATGCGCTGTTGCCATTTTTCGGGGTGTACTTAGACTTGTAATTGAGGAGCTACTCGGCAGAATAGTAGTGGCTTCGGTCAAGAATACCGTCTTAACGACTGGGAGAGCGGTGTGCTAACCCCATGCCCCACCTATCCGCATCTTCCAATGAAGATCACATGGCGGTCGGATGGTCCCGGTAGGCCACTCGTGGGCAGAAGACAGAGTGAGTGCATTTTTAATTACATATTCATGAAGTACATAAAGAAATATGAATGTTTTAGTTGGACCACTCTTTTCGCTTTGTGACAGATGGCGCTGTAATAGTCACAAACGCATCAGTACATGGTATCACGTAACATTCCGCCAGTGCAGACAGTACCGGTATTTGCTTCATGATACATTACCCATGTTAAAATGGACCATTTACCAATTGTGGAAAAGGTCCATATCATGTTGATGTATGGCTATTGTGATCAAAATGCCGAATGGGTATGTGATATGTATGCTGCTCGGTATCCTGGATAACATCATCCAAGTGTCCGGACCGTTCGCCAGATAGTTACGTTATTTAAGGAAGCAGGAAGTGTTCAACCACATGTGAAACGTCAACCATGACCTGCAACAAATGATGATGCCCAAGAAGGCTGCTGTTGCAGCTAATCTGCACATCAGTAGCAAACAAATTGCGCGAGAATCGGGAATCTCAAAAACGTCGGTGTTGAGAATGCTACATCAACATCGATTGCACCTGTACCGTATTTCTATGCACCAGGAATTGCATGGCGATGGCGACGACTTGGAAGTGTACAGTTCTGCCACAGGGCAAAAGAGAAATTACGGGACGATGACAGATTTTTTGCACGCGTTCTGTTTAGCGACAAAGCATCATTCACGAACAGCGGTAACGTAAACCGGCATAATATGCACTATTGGGCAACAGAAAATCCACGTTGGCTGCGACAAGTGGAACATCAATGACCTTGGTGGGTTAATGTATGGTACGGCATTATGGGAGGAAGGATAATTGCTCCCCATTTTATCGATGGAAATCTAAATGCTGATTTCCTACATGATGTTCTACCAATGTTACTACAAGATGTTTCGCTGCATGACAGAATGGCGATGTACTTCCAACATGATGGATGTGAGGCACATAACTCGCATGCGGTTGAAGCGGTATTGAATAGCATATTTCATGACAGGTGGATTGGTCGTCGAAGCACCATACCATCGCTCTCACGTTCACCGGATATGACGTCCCCGGATTTCTCTCTGTGGGGAAAGTTGAAGGATATTTGCCATTGTGATCCACTGACAATGCCTGACAACATGCATCAGCACATTGTCAATGCACGTGCGAACATTACAGAAGGTGAACTACTCACTGTTGAGAGGAATGTTGTTACATGTATTACCAAATGCATTGAGGTTGAAGGACATCATTTTTAGCATTTATTGCACTAATGTGGTATTTACAGGTAATCCCAATGTAACAGCATGTGTTCTCAGAAATGATAAGTTCACAAAGGTACATGTATCACATCGGAACAACCGAAATAAAATGTTCAAACGTACCTGCGTTCTGTATTTTAATTTAAAAAACCTACCTGTTACCAACTGTTCGTCTAAAATTGTGAGGCGTATGTTTGTGACTATTACAGCACCATCTATCACAAAGCGAAAAAAATGGTCCAACTAAAATATCCATATTTTTTTATGTACTACACGAATATGTAATAAAAAACAGGGGTTCCTATTTAAAAAAACCGCAGTTGATATCCAATTGACCTATGGCAGTGCCATCTAGCAGGCCAACCATAGCACCATCTGGTTTCCTCCTTCAAGCTAGACAAGTTTCGTTATTTGTAGTTTTTTTCGTTTGACGCTTATTTCGTGAGATATTTGAACCAGTCATGATCAATGGACCACCCTGTGTGTGTGTGTGTGTGTGTGTGTGTGTGTGTGTGTGTGTGTGTAATTTTTAACTTCGTGAATCATTTATTGACCTGTCCAATATCTGTACAAGATGTCACAGGACCAAAGCTAAATACATAGATAAATAAATAAACATAATCAAAGAGTACTTTAAGGTATGTCCACCACAGACTGAGTCTCCCCATAGCGACCCATATTGAAGAGTATAAATCACGTAGACTCACAACAATTGAAGGCATGAAGGTACTTAACAGAGGCATGTATTTGTTCTCCCATTACTCCATAAGCACATGGAGTAGCGAAAGGGTCCAAACACCTCCCCCTCCTCTGTCTGTCTCCTGTCTCCCAGTCTCCTGTCTCCCTCTCTCCTGTCTCCCTCGCTCCTTTCTCCCTGTCTCTTGTCTTTGTCTCCCTGTCTCTTGTCTTTGTCTCCCTGTCTCTTGCCTTTGTCTCCCTGTCTCTTGTCTTTGTCTCCCTGTCTCTTGCCTTTGTCTCCCTGTCTCTTGTCTTTGTCTCCCTGTCTCTTGTCTTTGTCTCCCTGTCTCTTGTCTGTCTCCCTGTCTCTTGTCTTTGTCTCTCTGTCTCCTGTCTTTGTCTCTCTGTCTCCTGTCTCCTGTCTCTCTCTCTCTCTCTCTCTCTCTCTCTCTCTCTCTCTCTCTCTCTCTCTCTCTACATGTCAAGAACTCCAGCTAATACTTGACATAATAGAACATCAGTTCAGATATGTCGACCATAAGTAGTATCTCCTTAACGATCCATATTGCAGAGTACAAGTCACATGTGTTCACCCCATTTGAACACTTAAAGGTACTTGTCAGTGGTATATATCGATTCTCCCACTGCTCTATATGCAAGTAGTATAGCAAAAGGGGCCAGTTAGCAGTTATTTAAGATATTCCCCACAATGTGTTGTATGTAGGCTTGTAGACTATACACAGTTATCTTTCTAAGGTTTGAGGCATAGCAGAAGCAGCATCAAAGTTTTTAACACCACACGCAACACATTTGTAAAGGTTCTTGTGTAAGAAAAAGTGCTATAATAGTCCATACAGATGTGTGGACGACTTTGGCTCAGCCTACCATATATTTTTTTCAAATATACGGGACACCTACAAAAATACTCCAGTGTCACTCTCTGACACAAAGATGACCTAGGCATCCACTAAAACAACTTATTGATCCTATTTAACTGGAACTGAAATGGATCAACAATTGCTTTTTGTGACTGGAATATGATAATAATGACTTTTACCATCGATATTCATGTAAGGAAATTGCATTTCAGAGATAACAAAGAGCCATTGTTATTTATATAAAACAAGTAATAAGTAGTTAAAAGAAAGAACACTATCACGTTTAAAACCATTTAACATTTTTATAAATCTTTTCTGTATAGTGCAAATCTCATGCAGTCATTCATGTTTGCTTATTTACATATTTTGCACTGCAGTGAATATTTTCACAAATGTTTCTGAGAGTCAACTCTCTGGTATACATTTCTGTGCATGGGAAAGTGAAATTACATTGTAGCATTAAAGAATTCACGATCATAGATTCCAAAACATTGGTCTTTTTACATGACCAGCACTTAATCATTTTTGAAAAAATACGTTATATGAGTGCATTTGAGCCCGGAAGGCAAATGATAAATTCTTTAACCTTAGGGAGGATTGTTATTGGAATGTTTTTCTCCTTAAATAGATCGAAAATTCCCACCCACCTATCCTGTACTGCTACAGTGTTAGCATTCCATTCACATAATTTTTCTACTGTAATTGTTTTAGCCATACAAAATTCATCAAACAAGAGTGAACAATCAAGGATTGTATTACCCATGTCTTGTACTGTGGAAATACTGGCCTCTTCATCTGACCATTTTAGTTCTGATTTCAAAGTAGACCAACATAAGTCAGTGTTATACGGAAATTTCTGACTCCATGAAACTAGATAGTCATATGCTACACAGTAGAAGATATTTGCAGATGAATAAAATCTATCTTGAGCTGCTCGGTCACACACATACAATTTCAGTAAGATGGATTTAACTTGGACAAAAAATTATTATATCCCCTTCTAACAGCCATGTACCGCAAGTCTCTAGAGGAAAAGAAGGTTCCAAATGATTGGAAAAGAGCACAGGTAGTTCCAGTTTTCAAGAAGGGTCATCGAGTAGATGCGCAAAACTATAGGCCTATATCTCTGACATTTATCTGTTGTAGAATTTTAGAACATGTTTTTAGCTCGCGTATCATGTCATTTCTGGAAACCCAGAATCTACTCTGTAGGAATCAACATGGATTCCAGAAACAGCAATCGTGTGAGACCCAACTCGCTTTATTTGTTCATGAGACCCAGAAAATATTAGATACAGGCTCCCAGGTAGATGCCATTTTCCTTGACTTCTGGAAGGCATTCGATACAGTTCCGCACTGTCGCCTGACAAAGTAAGGACCTACAGAATATCAGACCATCTGTGTGGTTGGTTTGAAGAGTTTTTAGCAAACAGATCGCAGCATCTTGTTCTCATTGGAGAGACGTCTACAGCTGTTAAAGTAACCTCTGGCGTGCCACAGGAGAGTGTTATGGGACCATTGCTTTTCACAATATATGTAAATGACCTAGTAGATAGTGTCGGAAGTTCCATGCGGCTTTTCACGGATGATGCTGTAGTATACAGAGAAACTGCAGCATTAGAACATTGCAGCGAACTGCAGGAAGATCTGCACCGGATAGGCACTTGGTGCAGGGACTGGCAACTGACCCTTAACATAGACAAATGTAACATATTGTGAATACATAGAAAGAAGGATCCTTTATTGTATGATTATATGATAGCAGAACAAACACTGGTAGCAGTTACTTCTGTAAAATATCTGGGAGTATGCGTATGGAACGATTTGAAGTGGAATGAATATATAAAATTAATTGTTGGTAAGGCAAGTGCCAGGTTGAGATTTATTGGGAGAGTCCTTAGAAAATGTAGTCCATCAACAAAGGAGGTGGCTTACAAAACACTCGTTTAACCTATACTTTAGTATTGCTCATCAGTGTGGGATCCGTACCAGGTCAGGTTGACAGAGCAGATAGAGAAGGTCCAAAGAAGAGCGGCGCGTTTCATCACAGGCATATTTGGTAAGCGTGATAGCGTTACGCAGATGTTTAACAAATAAAAGAGGCGCTCTGCATCGCGGTGTAGCTTGCTCTCTAGGTTTCGAGACGGTGTGTTTCTGGATAAGGTATCGAATATATTGCTTCCCCCTACTTATACTTCCCGAGGAGATCACGAATGTAAAATTAGAGCGATTCGAACGCGCACGGAGGCTTTCTGGCAGTCGTTCTTCCCCCGAACCATACGCGACTGGAACAGGAAAGGGAGGTAATGACAGTGGCACGTAAAGTGCCCTCCGCACACACACCGTTGGGCTTGCGGAATATAAATGTAGATGTAGATTTTTTACCTTTGTTTTTAGTAGCTTATAACAATGCAATGCTTACGCAACACAAATATTCTGCCTTTAAGTTTCTAGAATGCTTGTTCAAAAGATATTTGGCTGACTGTGCACAAAGCATAACCATAATTCTGATTCCTTATTACTGAAAAATGAATACAAAGTAGCAGAACACCCTGGTTCTGACAGGAAAAATGATTTTAAAGCAGGATACAGTTTCACAATCCTTAAAAGTGCAGGCAATAATGCTAACCACCTTGCTCTGCTGTAACTCAGTACTTGCTAATATTCAATATTCACAACATCACAGAATTCTGTATTCGTTCCACCAGAACACTGTATATGTGGAAATGCTTATAAATTTTACACACATTGTTTTCCACACCAGTGGGCTACTGCTGTTACTGTGGTGTTGTGAATTATATATGCCATGCAATCAATCCCTATAGGAGGCTTTTTAGGACTGACTTTTGATTTGCTGGAAACATTTTGTTTAGCCCTTCTCTTAACTCCACCAAACATACTATTCATTTTATCAGCTGAGAGACACACAAATTTTGACTTCCGGTTATTGGCCTGTAGAACATGTTGTACATGCTGATAAGACGGCTGATGTTTCATTTTCAACAGAACAGAAATCTGATAACTTCACATGTACCCCACTTACAGGTTTGAAATATCTGACAATGAGAGGAAGTAATTTAGTTGATTTATGATTGCTGGTATCAATAGAAATGCTTATAAAATTCATTTCATTAAGGTCTTCAGTAAGAAGCTCTTTGCACGATGGATCCAATACATTGTGAACTATACATTCTGTTTTTGCCCTTGCACAACTAAACTTGGTATCATACAGTTTCTTAATCATTTTCAATGTGCAGTCCATGGAACTATACCTGTGTCTGTGACGCACAGTGTGGTAGGTAGATGTTCCTTCTACGCAGCCAATTTTAATTCTTCATTGCATGAGACAGAATGAATTTGTAAAAGTTACGAACAAAGAAAAAAAATTGCAGTAGTTAAGAACGAAAGTATAAGATTTCAATATTACAATATTGTGTTAACATATGTAATGCTCTACTGGGTACAAGGGTGCTCATTTTTAATGATGTTGCAGCAGCTATTGAACCCAATTTATGTTTCTTACAAGGGAACCTCCCCACCGCACCCCCCTCAGATTTAGTTATAAGTTGGCACAGTGGATAGGCCTTGAAAAACTCAACACAGATCAATCGAGAAAACAGGAAGAAGTTGTGTGGAACTATAAAAAAAATAAGCAAAATATACAAACTGAGTAGTCCGTGCGCAACATAGGCAGCATCAAGGACAAATGTCAGCTCAGGAGCGACGTGGTCCCGTGGTTAGTGTGTGCAGCTGCGGAGAAAGAAGATCTTGCTTCAAGTCTTTCCTCAAGTGAAAAGTTTGATTTTTTATTTTCAGACAATTATCAAAGTTCAGGCACTCACACATAATCAACTTCGCTCTCCAAAATTCCAGGACATGTTCAGATTTGCTTGGACATATTCAGGATTTGACGCTCTACACAAGGAATAATTTGAAACGTTAAAAACCGTTAAAACATATGTTTTGACAGAGCACAGGGAAAACCGTGCGACTGTGAAACTGTTGCATTCATTTGTAGCAGTTTATGTGACACTCTTATGTTTTCATCACTTTTTTGGGAGTGATTATCACATCCACAAGAGAACCTAAATCGTGCAAGCTAAAACCCATTCGCCAAGTGTACAAGTTAGGTGGGTCGACAACATATTTCTGTCATGTGACGCACATGCCGGCACCTGTGTCGTATAGAATATATCAGACGTGTTTTCCTGTGGAGGAATCGGTTGACCTATGACCTTGCGATCAAATGTTTTCGGTTCCCATTGGAGAGGCACGTCCTTTCGTCTACTAATCGCACGGTTTTACGGTGCGGTCGCAAAACAGACACTAAACTTATTACAGTGAACAGAAACGTCAATGAACGAATGGACAGATCATAACTTTGCGAAAATAAAGAATGTAAGCTTTCACTCTCACGCTAACCACGGGACCACGTCGCTCCTGAGCTAACATTTGTCCTTGATGTTGTGCACGGACTACGCAGTTTGTATATTTTGCTTATTTTTTCATAGTTCCACACAACTTCTTCCTGTTTTCTCGATTGATCTGTGTTCAGTTTTTCAAGGCCTATCCACTGTGCCAACTTATAACTAAATCTGGGGGGGGGGGGGGGGTGCGATGGCGATGGGGAGGTTCCCTTTTTAGAGGTTTGTTTACGGTTAGGCCGAGGCTGCGCTTGGGAGCGTTCTGCGGCCACGCCGGCCGGTGGGGGACACGCTGGACGCTTCGTCAACATCGCACAGAGTATTTCCCCAACGTCGCCCCATGCCTCTATTTGCGCTCCAGCGGCGCGAGAAATTTCAAAAGACTGAGTGGTGGATAGGACTTCATCTAGAGTCGGATTTGCCAACTGAAGGGCACGTTGCCTAGCTTCTTTGTCTGGCGCCGATGGCATAATAGCATCCCGTACCAAGGAATCGGCGTAGGATTCTTTGTAAACTTCAGTAACAAATTGACACTTTCTACTGAGGCCGTGAAGTTCAGCAGCCCAAGCGCGATGGGATTGATTTGGTTGTTTTTGCAATGATAAAAGGCAACACGAGAGGCTACCACATGCTTTTGCTTTTGAAAATAGACGGAGAGAAGTGAGCACATTTCAGCAAAGGACAAAGACGCAGGCTCTTTCAAAGGAGCCAATTGCGACAACAACCGATACATTTGAGGTGAAATCCATGAAAGGAACAGAGACTTACACGTTTGTTCGTCCGCGACATGAAATGCCAAGAAGTGCTGTCGAAGACGGTTTTCGTAATCAGACCAGTCTTCCGCCGTCTCGTCGTAAGGAGGAAAAGGAGGTATAGACAACGACAAGAGACGCCCCGCATTTGATGCCGTGACGAAATCACGAATCGCATTTGTGAGAAGCGTTTGCTGTTCTATGAGATCTTGCAGTAGTTGCTCTAAAGTAGCCATGGAAACATGTGGGTCAACGATGGAAAAGAAAATTCAATACCTCGTCGCCAATTGTTATAACTTCAAGTTGAAGAAATATATTTCAAGGAAGATGCAATACATGAAAGTCACAGATCAAGTAAACAGAGTAAGACGGGTGTACACTTTCACAGTCAAATCACAACTGAGTCCGAGTCTAGCGGCTGCTGGCTGGCTGGCCGCTTAGGTGGGGCGGGTGCTGCATGGCTGGCAGACAGCGCCGCATGTAGAGGACGCACTTTGAAAGATTGGCGAGTCACAACAATAGAGAGAGTCAAGACTGATCTGATGTACATTCATTACTTTCCCTAACCACAGAAAAAAACTTGTTATAAATTTGGATTATGTAATTTAAACTGATGTTATGTACAGTACAATTAATATTGTGCATGCATGTTGCTCATAAGTTAAGACATTTTTCCTTCAATGTTGCAGAAAGGAAAATTTTGTTTTCTTATGATCTATTACTTGAAAAAATGGCAGGGCTGCAAATAAGCATGTGTTACCCCAATAGCAAGACTGAAAATAAAGGGAAGAAAAGTGAAATTATATGATGATGAAGACTAGTTTGTTACCCTTTATTGAATAATCAGACATGAAAGACTTACCTCATAATTCATGGTAAGGGTGACATATGTCCAGTGGTAGTTCTTTCTAATTAGTGACTGTGGTGCCCTGCGTTAATACTTTTCTGTTTACCTTCTATGATGTTCTTAATTTCAGAATTATAAAGCAAAAAGGTAAAGAACATCATGCAGTTTGCTTCGCATTGCGAGAAATCTTTTCCTTATCTCTGAAGATGCTATTATGAATCACATAGTCTCCACTACGTCCTACATATGAAACAGCAAATTCCAAAGAAAGTGATAAAAATTTATGAAATTGAGCCTTATTGAACCATGAAGTCAGATCCTCTCAGCAGGCTGCACTTGTCTGAAATGCTTGCTTTGCTGTTGCATGAGAAGTTCAGAAAAATATCATAGGAATGAGGAGGAAAAGACCATGTTTCACAGGGTGGACAAAAAGGCAACTGGAGAGAGGGATTTAAGTTGATTTTAACATAATAATATTGTATATTTTGGTTATCAGAAATCAAATTTTATATCACGTAGTCAATCAAGAGTACAGGTTGTTGGGATGACAACTTTAAGTGGTTATTCCTCCTAAAGTATTTGATTGAGAAACGCAATTTTTTATATTTATAGAAATTACTAGTGAACACAGAGAGCCCTGTGTGTAAGCATTTTTTCCCCAACAAAAAATATGTTGAACTCAAACTGAACAGCCTAATTGTTTGAATAGAATTTTAAATTTAAATTGTTGTGCCAACAAGTTATTTATTATGTTCACTGTACTTCAGCTCACTCCTTGGATAAATTTTGACTTGTTACATCATCAATAACTCATGGTATGAAGTTCTATAATATTCTGATTAGTTTTGTTAATGTGTGAGTTCAAGAAATTTTAATTCAGAAAAAATGATTTCTAAGAACTGCCAGAAACCCAATCTACATAAAATTCCGAGGGCCTAATTAGTAAGTTAGAAAGAAAAGTCTATGGGTATGATGAAATGGAAAATAATCTCAATAAATGATAGGAAAAGAAAAGGATTCCTCAGCTCCATGAGACCAATGCCGGAATCATTCCTTAGTTTCCACCAGGGGCCATCCTTCCCACTTTTCTATAATTTTTTAGTTTAAAAAAGGGGCAAGTGGAGATGATGAAAGCCAAATGAAGATAAATCTTACAGTAGCACTGACATCAACAGTTAGTTTTATGTACTCATTCTTTACAAGCTGGGTCAAGACACGTGCAACAGAAGAGACAATGAGAAGTAAAAGGATGCACTACAAAGATATTTCAGCCCAAAGGGAGAACAATCCAGGAGCATCGAGGATGGAAAGATGTATGCTGAGCCATAGACCAAAGAGACTGGAAAACTACTGAATTTAATAAGACGTAGTTCTTCAGGACAGCACCACAAAGCTGGCAAGAACATCCTTGTGACCAGTGAAGACAGCAGCAATGTTGAGAGTGGGCCATCCACAGGATGTTCTACAGGCCTCCACTCGACTGAAGACCTGGTTTATGAGAGAAGCTCCGAGAATGACACATCATGCAGAAATGAAATTAGATGACTCGACTTTTAAAATACCAGGGGAAAATCAGCTTAAGCAGGCATCACCACAGGTGGGATTGAAGGCAAGCCTAAACTTGAAGACACAGTGGACTCCAATTCCAGAAGATGGCTGGAAATTATTAATGATTGCATTTGAATGATCTTGGTCATACAAGCTCCTCCAGAGCATGTTAAAGAAGCTGAAGAACGTCCTAAAAACGTGGACAACTGTCGCTTCAGCCCTGTACATTACAGCTATTCTTTAACAAATCTATGAAAAGCAGACAGAAATTGCTTGGTAAACTCCAACAGCTATCTTCCGCTTTTGTTGCAAACTTTTTTTGTCATCTACAGTAAAACTTGCAAGGACCAGTATAAGCAGCTGGTGGCATCTTACTTCTTAACTCAAAACTCATGGGCAGTCTACTGAGGATTTGAATTCACACAAAAAGGTGATTGCGTTTTCTAAAGGACTGAAAAATTCATGAACTGTTGACACCCATCATAAAAGGCTACTGAATATTGAAAGCAAACATTGGAAAAATGTTCTTCAGCATTTAATAATTATAATAAGTTTCCTGGACCAGCAATGTCTGCCCTTGAGAAGAAGTACTGATAAACTTTTTCAGCATGACAATGGAAAGTTCTTTAAAGTCATTGAATTATTTGAAGAAGTTTGGAGCTGTGATGATAGAGAACCTGTATAGAACAAAGAAAGGTAAGACAAGGGTCATTATTTTAGTAATGATGATGTCTGCAAAGTATTACAGTATCACTCTGGATTGCACACCAGGTATTTTAAATGTTGAGCTTATGACAACTGTGGTATGCTTAATCCAGGAGACATGACTTGGAGGGGTATACGACACCTGAGTTCTGGGGCATTTCCTGAGATTCCTTTCAATATCCAATTCTTCAAGCTCCACTCTGATGCAGGTTCATACTCAAGTCCTTGGAAGATAAAAAAAAAATTCATTTTAGAATATGAGAGGTCAATGGTGTGACAGTGGGGTGACCATGAATGGAAAGATTCAGGTCTCCAGAAAAGAATTTTATATTTGAACAAAAGAGCATTTTATGCACCATGTAGCAGTCAGTCATTCATTCTTGTGGTAAAGGATTCTGCTATGTCTTCTCAATATGCTGTTTCCATGTTTTTGACAGTGAATAGCTTCTACGATTTCTTCTCCTCCTCCATTCAGTGTTGGACTACCTTGAAGAAGTATCTTTCTAACTTGACACTAAAACTGCTGAGCAATACTAGGTGGGAAAGCTATATTGATGCACACAACTCCCCTGAAGTTTCAGGCTGGAGGAGTTTATGTCACGTTTGTTCACATATCAGAAGAATTCAATGGTATGACTGCTCACAAAGCTATGGGACTTGTGAATCAAATAAAAAATTACACCTTTCTAACTTCTCCAGTAATCTGATATGAAGTACTGCTTCACATCAGTGTAGTCAGTAAGACCCTCCTGCAGAGTACTGACATAAATATTTCTGAGGCTGTAGAAATACTTGAAAGTATGAAAGCATATTTTGAGAACTGCAAAACAGAAGAAAAGTTTGTGTCTTTCTTGACAGATTCCAAAGAACATACCACAGAATTAGAGCTAGAAGATCTAACGTTACTATTACTGAAACGTTTAGTTCTACACACGCAACTACATTTAGAGGTACAGTTAATGAGTCAAGCATCATTGACGTGCTGGAGTTGAGGCAAGAACTTAAAGTCCTTTCAGCGTTTGTAAAACCCAGAATAAGTCCAACAGATACTTTGAAGTTTATAGAAAGACATAATTTTTGTCCCGGTATTAACATTTCCCAAAGAATTCTCCAAACACTTCTGATGACAGTTGTTGAAACCATTGTACAAGAAGGGTGACAGAAACGAAGTAACCAATTATCGTTCTATTTCACGCTTAACTTGTTTCTCCAAGATTCTCGAGAAACTTGTACACAGAAGGATTCATTGAACATCTTAGTAAATACAATATTCTCAATAAAAGTCAATTCGGTTTCCAGAAAACATCTCAACAGAAGATGCAATATATACTTTCACCAACGCAATTCTTGAATCAATCAATAATAAAATGTCTCCAACTGGAATTTTTCGTGACCTTTCTAAGGCGTTTGATTGCGTGAACCATAAGATTTTTCTGAGAAAGGCAGAATTTTATGGGTTAACTGCAGTAGCAGGGATGTGGCTTGCCTCCTATTTAAAGGACCAGAAACACAAAGTCATGGTAAACAACACTCATGGGGAACCAGTGTCGTCTTCTTGGGGTACAATAAACTGTCAAGTCCCATAGGGCGCTATTCTGGGTCCTCTACTTTTCCTTATTTTCATAAATGACCTTCCAATGTGTACAAGGGCTATGGTGAAATTTACTTTCTTTGCTGATGACACGACGATTCTGGTAGACAATTCAACAAATACTAATCTTGAGATCACTGTAAATGCAATTTTTCAGGAGACCTTTAACTGGTTTACCTCTAATGGACTAACACTAAATTTTGAGAAAACTCTTTTGATTCAGTTCCATACAAGCCAAAATATCGAAGGTGAGATTAAAGTTAAATAAAATGATGGGAATTTAGCAAGAGTGGAATCAACAAAGTTTGTGGGTCTTCTTGTTAATAGCAATCTAAACTGGTCCTTACACTTTCCTTACCTATATAAAAAACGAAGCTCAGCAGTTTACGCTATTCATGCGATTGCATCCTTCAGTGACTTAAATACTTTGAAAGCTGCCTATTTTGGTTATTTTCATGCCCTGATGGCCTATGGAATTGTATTCTCGGGAAACCAGCCAAAGGCAAACAAAATCCTCATAACCCAGAAAAGAGTCATTAGGATTCTGTGTGGTGTCAAGTACAGACATTCCTGCAGGAAACACTTCCAAGAGCTGAGAATACTCACAACAGTATCTCAATACATTTTCTCTCTCATGTGTTTCTTGTGTAAAAACCATTCCCTTTTTGAAATGAAGAGCATGTATAATAACTATGACACTAGGGTAAAAAATGATCTTCATCTTGAACAAAAGAATCTAAGCATGGTACAAAAAGGAGTACACTACTCTTGTATAAAAATATTTAACGCTCTCCCTCAGGCAATAAAAATGTCAGTTACTGATCCACATACTTTTAAAGATCAGCCTAAACAATATCTGCTAAGTAAAACCATTTACTCACTGGACGAATTTATCTAAGAGAATATGTGAATTGATTTTGATCTATTGTAAGTCTGTTCAATGTAATTTGTAACTTTTTACAAAAAAACAATTCTTGTAAATATTTTTTCTATGTAATATATTATTCATTGTACAACCTATTATTATAAAGAAATGTCTCAAATTTATCTAAATGACATGTTCTACACCCAAGCGATTTATCACTACTGGGTCTACAGAACACGAATGAAATAAATAAATAAATAAAGAGAAGTTTCTCAAAACTGAAATTGATGAAAACATATCTCAGTTCAACAATGAGCCAATCTCATTTAAGTGAACCTCCAACAATATTTACTGAGCACAAGCTTGCAGAGGACTTAAATTATGTGGATCAAGTGAAAGAGTTTGCATAAGCAAAAGCCAGGAAAGTCTGATTTGTCTGTTTTTTTTTTCCTTTTCTTAGTATTCGGAGGTATAGTTCTTTCGAATATTATGCTTTATTTTGTTCAATGTGAAATAAATTATTATTTATACCTTATTCTTCAAAGCAAATTAACATGAAAATTTTAAACTGTGTTGTAATATATTTTGTTTTCCACAGAGTAGATTATTGAGACATAACTGTAAAAACTGTTCATTTATGGTAACAATAAAGTCACATTGTTTATTAAAATAAATGTTAAGAGCTGGAGTTGTTAAATCATGTGACTAACTATTTAAGTCAAGTTACCACACATACCAAATAATGGACGTTTTTTAACATTTCACAAACTTTTTTAAAAAATGGAGGTGGAGGGGGGAGGCGGCAATTTTGCAGCTCACATAGGGTGGCAGTGAGGCTTGTATGTATGACATCTAAGATTTCCAGCAGATTTGTATCTACAGCTTACCTGTAGCATCCAGGCTTCCTACGCATCAAGAATGAAGGCTCTGCTATGAATTTCTAGCACTTCTCCAAGACAATAAACTACTGAGGAGGATATCATTATTCCTGCACAAGTACTAACCTGCATGGTTCAGAATACAAGATTTATGATCAAGATGTCTCTTCACCCACAATGGGTGACTGTGTGGTGTGCAATGTCCAGTCACAGAATAATTGTTGTGATATTCTTTGATGGCACAGTGACTACCAAACAGTATGTGGAGGTTTTGGAAGATGATGTGATTTCCATTATCCAAAGTGACCCTGATGTGGTTCATGCAAGACAGAGCTTGACCCCACCAAAGCAGGAAAGTGTTTGATGTCCTGGAGGAGTACTTTGGGGACTGCATTCTGGCTCTGAGGTACGCAGAGGCCACTGGCATGGGCCTCGATTGGCTGCTATATTCTCCAGATCGGAATATGTGTGACTTCTTTTGTGGGCTATATTAAAGACAAGGTGTACAGGAATAACCCCAAAACCAATGTTGAGCTGAAACAGCCATTCAGGAGGTCATCAACAGCATCGATGTTCCGACGCTTCAGCAGGTCATGCAGAATTTTGCTATTCATTTGCGCCACATTATCATCAATGATGTCAGGCATATCGAATAAGTCATAAACTAAATCTGAATATATATAGTGATGTTTACATGTTGAACAAAGTATGGACATGCTGTAGTTTGTAACTAATTTACATTTTTTTTAATATAGTTCAATAATATTGTCACCCTGTAATAACAAACTTGTTACTATACATGTAAATGTCTAATACACTGAGGCGAATAAGATAATTCTTAGGCTGTTTTAGCAATGCACCAATAGATAGATAAGTCATTTTACAATACTTATTTACAGTGATTGCATTATTGCACCGAAATTGTAGAGAAGTCTGATTGTACATAATACTCACATTATTTGATATTATTTTGTAACATATACACATCAATCCGTTCTGCTAAGAAATTCATCAGTGGAGCTGAAGGACTTAGCCATCAATAAATGCTTTAGGCTCCTCTTAAAATGAACTTCATTTGTAGATGAACTTTATATGGCTGCTGGCAAGTTATTGAAAAAGTGCATTCCTGAATAATGCATACCTTTCTTGACCAAAGTGGTTGACTGCATATCTTTGTGAAGGTTATTCATATTTGTAATATTAATTCCATAAACTAAGTACATCATTTGAAAAAGAGGTATATAATTTTTAATTACAAATTTCATTAAGGAATGAGTATATTGGGAGGCAGTAGTTGGTATACTTTGTTTCCTAGACAGGCATCTGTAGGATGATCTTGATTTCACATTAGACAATGATTCTAATTATACATTTTTTGTACTCAGAAAACTTTAGCTTGACTTGATGAGTTACCACCAAGATGTACTGCAGGACAATCTTGTTTGTGACTGGAAAGGCCAAGATGAGACAGTGAAATGACATGAAATTATGGAGTAAACCACTAGAATATTATTGAATCTGAGCCATCTATGGTAATAATATTTACAAGCAAAAAAGAAGGCAATGGGGGATATCAATGTAGACAAATTTCATTAACTCTGTCCATTAAGGTTTTAATGACTGTCCTTGTCTTTGACAAAGGGAATGCCACAGCTGTAATGAATAGTGAAGATTATCATAAGAAGATTAATGACCTTTTGGAGTCAACTACTTATAAAAGGCTTTGTAAATCCCTAGAACAAATGTTTTAAGAATTACCAGTCAACTGGTAAAAGTGTCTTCTTTCTTTTAGGCCATAAGAAATGACTCTGCAGGACAGAAGCTTCTCTGCCCAGACCATACGGCCTACAAAAAGTGCACACACTGGAAGCTCTTTTGAGACTTATTGTGAGTGCAATGGGGCATCCATGCATGATGTGCTGTTATATCTAGTGCCACTTGTGCAATTGTGCTCTCGCAGAACTTACAGTTGTATTAAAAACTCAGTACATGTTATGGAAAAACTAGATGACATGAACATGGGCCCAGGTGATCATCTTACCAGCTTTGATACTGTGTTTTTATTTTTGATGGTTCTTTTGAATGAAGATATTTCAGATGTAGACATTTTTCTGACTGGTACAGTAGCTTTATTTAGACACTGTCTCACTACAACCTATTTCCACTGCAGAAAATGAATTTTATGAGAATATTGATGGTTTAATGCTGGGCAGCTATCTTAATTTAGCTATTGTCTATTTGTTTATACAGATTTTCTAGCAAAGAACACTGCAGACAGCCAGTAAAAGACCAGCTCAGTGGCATCATTATATGGATAATACATTTCTAGTGTGGTCATACAGTGAAGAGGAGTAAGCTGTCCACTCGGTGTATCTCAGTAAGTTCAACCCAAAAAATTTAATTTACAATGAAAAAAAAGGAATGGGCAACTTAATTTCCTGGATGTATGTGTGATCAAATGGGTGGATGGTACTTTGGGCCATAAGGCATACAGGAAAGCTACATACAATGATTGATACCTCCATAAGAATTCCAATCATCTTCCAAGACAATAAAGGTGTCATTAAAACCTTGATGGACAGAGTTAATGAAATTTGTAAAATAGTTTATTTACAAGATGAACTGAATCACTTACAGTCAGTTTTCAAGAAGAATGGTTTGTCCAGAAAGGAGGTGTACCACGCATTCCAACCAAGAGGAGAGAAAGCCATATACAATGATGAACAATGGCCATCTAATGGGAAAGTTTTCCTTCTATATCTTAACAAACTTTTGGATAGACTGGAAAAATTTTGGACAAGAACGGATTTGAAATGCACCTTTAGGCCCAACAAGAAGATAAAGGAATGCTTAAGATCAGCAGAAGATGTAGGGCATACACTAAGACACCTGGGTTGTATAAAATTCCATATAAATATAGGTAAGTATGCAATGGAACCACAAATAGAAGTGTTAACAACCATTTAGTTGAACACAAAAGGAACTGCTATGTGAAACATATTGACAAATCAGCCATAGCAGAACATATTTTTTGACATGAAAATCACAAAATAAAATTCAGTGATACAAGTATTTTAGCAAAGATAATGTATTATCATGTATACATGTACAAAGAGGCCATAGAGATTCACAAGCACCTTAATAACTTAGTAGCAAAGAAGAAGATGTTAATTTAGAGAAAATGTGAATGTCAACTCTGTAACAACAGAATGATGATTGATTACTTTTAATCGGGAATTACGGTTTCATCCAGAGATAATCATACAATTTGCATCACATGACAAATGTGGTGCCGTCAACATCTATGTCTATATTTATACTCTGCAAACCACTGTAAAAGGCACGGCAAACAGTACATTCTATTGTAATAGTTATTAGCCTTTCTCCCCATCCATTCACACATGGAGCACAGAAAGAATGATAGTTTTAATGCCTCTGTGCATGCCATAATTAATCTGCCACAACATCTAGGTGGGGGGGGGGGGGTTGATGCTATCAGCAATGGAAAATAAAATGTAGAAACGAAGGCTCTGCGGGCAACGCGAACAGTACAAAACGTTGTGTACTGGAGTCGTTTTTTCTCTTAACTCTTTCAGTGAGTGAACGGAATTAACTTGGTGTTCATTTGCTGCTGTTACCACAAAATCCGAAGTAAGTTCCTAATTTTTAATTTCTTCGTTTTGAATAACTATGTCTCGAAGAAGAACATTAAAGAGTCGGACTGAAAGACAAAGAGCTGGAGAGAGACAGTCTTCGCATAGACAAAGAAACAGGAATAATGTGGATACTGATAACGATAAGTCTATTGTTAACACAAAATTTCGTAGGTGACTGTCTACAGACGTTAAATAATTTGGAAAAAGCATATTTATGCCATCTGTTGTACATTTCATGTTTATTCTCTACTGGTTTCGGTTGTTACAACCATCATCAATGAGAAGCATATCTACATCAATGGATCAGCCATCCGTTTCTGTCACTGTACTGCTGTGATTTTGCCATGGCACAGTGTGTTCATATGGGTTGTGTTAAGACAGACTATTATGAAAAATAGACATGTTCTACATTTGTATGGCTCATTATATACATATATGACGCAGATGTATGGTTGCTCCATTGGTGTACAGTGTTTTTATCCTTGAAGATGATTGTAACAATTAAAACCAGTTGAGAATAAACATTAAATTGTTCAGCTGATGGCACAAACGTGTTTTCCTAATTCTGTTGTTGTTTTGAAAGATACATTTAAATGTACACTGATCTTAGTTCCAAATAATTTTGTGAGTTATAACTGCAGATTTTTTCTGGAAATTGTCTCAATGGTTAGTTATATCATTTATGCTCCTATCATACTTTTTTTCCTCTTCAATTTCAGTATTCTTTTATAAAAACAGAAATTAAAATCAAATAATTTGAACGCTCGCTACAACGCTCCATTTGAGTCATGTTATCCCTGTGATTCCACTGGTTAGCTCGCTGCTCCTACTGTCATAATGCCAATTAACAGTGATGTCTTATTTTGGAAAATGGGTTACAAAATGTGTGTTGTACCATACTGTACAAATACATCTAAAAAAACTCGTGGGAAATTGTTTTTTAATGTTCCGGGGTATGAGAAGATGCGTAATATGTGGTTGCCCTATACCAGCAAATTTCCAACACGTCGACGTTCAAGTTTACTAACTTAATTAAAAATTGTTGCATTTTGAAGTTTACATTAACTCATCTCCGAGGTATGTTCTCCCACTGTTACAACGAAGGATGTCGTTATGCAACGAAATTAAATTCCAACTGAAAACTGACGTTTTACCTAACTACACCTCAATTATTCAGTAGCTCATTTCTTAGAGGGGTAAACCGTCGAATTTTATAAGGCAATGTCCATAGATCACTGGTGCGAAATGTGAAAGACCATTTTAACTTGTTTAACGACTCGACAGTCCTCTCATACGAAAACCAAATCTCAATTACAAAACTTAACCATGCCGATCAGAAACAGGATAATACTCTAGTCCTTGCTGTTCACATGCGCTTATATTTGCAATCACTGTTCACATGCGTCACGTTAAAAAAAGATATTTCTAGTTAATGTGACCACACATTTTTTACTGTATTGAAACTATGTTTTTTATCTTCGTACTGTCTAGTTTGCATCCTTATTGTTTAAAGTTTTGCAATTTCATCATCTTACATGAAGATGAATTACGGTAAGTCTGCTTCAGACGCTAATGTTAGTTTACGCTCACAAACATCACAGCCCTTACGTTTGTCACACCTGAGTGTTGTACACGCTTTTATATCTCTCCGTATAACCTCATCGTCCTACATTTCGTTGTACTGTAGATGTATGGTTATACCATCACTACTAACAATGCTTTCCAAAAACAGTAAATTGTTTGTTCACAAAGTAAATGCATTTTTTCTCTGTTGCTGGTTTCTCAGACCAAGATTAATGTGAAGCTGTGTATAACAGAGCCCACATTCGAAACAACTGCAACAATCAGTTCTTGATAATGCTATTTTCGTATTTCGTGTAAAGCTTTTAAAAATATATGATCCTCCCAGGATTCTTTTTTTTTACCTCATTTTGTTCGTTGTATTTGTCTGTGTCAGACGTCCCATGACATCCATTCACTTTCATCGCTGATCCTTTCATTCAGTTTTTTATTACAGAGGCAGCTAGTCCTCTGATCTAACACGCTGAGCAACCATGCTGGCAAGGATTCGAACTTCTTAAGGCGGGTCCACACTGAGCGCGCCGTGCTGCGCCGCGCCGCTGCAGCCCGCGCACTGCTGTAGCACAGTAGAATGCGCCGTCCGCGCCGTTCCGAGGCGCGCACTGTGGTTCCAGTTGGAGCGCGCGCACGTCTGAAGATGGAGCGAGCCAAGATTGTGAGTGCCGCATTTATTGTGCTGTACCATCAGTTAAGGAAGAAGAGGAAGAATCGTTGTCATTGGGTAACCCCAGTGTTAAAGAGTAGTGCATTATACGGTGGACATGGTCTTTTCAGTGAACTACTTGCAGACGACAGTATACAGTTCGAAAACTTTTATCGAATGTCTTTCGAAGACTTCGAATATCTGTTGAAAGTGATCGAACCAGACGTAATGAAGAAAGACACAAATTGTAGATGTGCTATATCTACCAAAGAGAGACTGGCAATAACTTTGCGCTTTCTGGTAACTGGAGATTCCTTTACAAGTCTGATGTATCTGTTCCAAATATCTAAACAAAGTATATCAACGAATGTCATCGAAGTTTGCACCGCTCTCAATAATGCACTGAAACCCTTTGTGAAGATAAGAAGTTATTATTGTTCATTGTCGTTAAATGAAACCATCCTTTTCAAAGGATTTGTAGTTACGTTATTTGCATAAAGTTGATACCTGTCCGAAGTCAAATGTGTACAAGGTAAAAGAGGTTGAGGGCTGAAAGACTTACATCAAAGAAAGTTCCTTACAAACAATTATTTATTGACTGTAGTTTTGTTATTCGTTACAGCCTTATGTACGTAAATATCCGCATACAAATAAAAATGTCTGAAACACGTTATTGTTAACAAAATGTGCTTAATCAAATGTATTTATGAAGCACTACAGAAAAGTATATGATGGAGGTTCTTGGAGCAGAGCTGAATCTGGTAGACGGAGCGAGATAGAGTCATGTTGTTCATTGCTGCTGCTTGGTTGAGTAGGGACAACCGTTTGATGAGCACAGGTGACTGGGAGTGACTCGAAGGAGAAGTTGCAGAATAGGACTGCATTCGGGAGAGGGGTGGGTGGGGAACAGGACTGCTTTGGGGAGAATGGACGGCAGAAGGAGACGAACTATCTGATGTCAGATGATGTGCATACAAATCAGTCTCGGCATCGAAAATCAAATTGTTTATTCTGTGCATTAGCCCTGATCGCCTGTGGGTGTCAAATTTGCGGAGCTTCATTGCAATATGTTCTCCGAATGTGGAACACTCGTCGGGACGTACATTTCCCACACTTTCCAAGATGCCATAGGCCTTCATGAGCATTGGATCTTCTTTCTTCTTACGTTTACTGGCCGGTTTCTTTTTTTTGGGGGGGGGGGGGGACTGGAAATCCTTTCCCCTGTACGCCATTCCTTCTTCTTTGTTAATACGAGGTGACTCTCCAGGACTCTCCGGAGTGGTGTCATTTAGATGTAATACTTCTTCGGTGACATTTACCTAGAATCCTGTTGGCTTTCTTCATCACCAGAACTCTGAAATGAAACATTAGGCTATAATGTATTAGGTTTGACAGTAAATGCCACAGCCAGAATTCTATTTCATTATGGTACAGTACGAAGTAATTTCTATTCTTTTAATTCAATATTTCTTGGCGAACTCGGAAATTCCACTATAGTGACAAGTACGGTTAAATTTGTGAACAGTGGTCGATGGATTGATATCGGATGTTTTCTGAAGGCACACATGATGGCACTGATTGTTAACAAACTCTTACGAGAATGTCACGACTGCAGTTTCGGCCGTAAGCCATCGTTAAGTTGAATTTCGAAATATGTTAAGTTATATCATTGTAACCGGCATGCACTTGTTCTGAGCATAAAATATTGCAGTACGAATTTCATATATGGAATGAAAATTCTATGTAAAATGCAGGACTATGGCTTAACGCCGAAACTGCAGTTGTGACGTGATACTAAAAATTTGTCAACAGTCAATCGCGCCATGATTTCCTTCAGAAAATATTATATCACTGTGACCCCCGCACAAGAGAAATTCTTGTTATCGGCAAGCTTTCATTCTAGAACTGCCCATTGTAGACGCTCATTTCAACCACACTTGACACGATTATTTAACAAAGACATGTTTCAATTCTTCAGTTTTTAAGACAAGATATGTTGTAACTTCTTTGAAACCCTTTCTTTTCAGTTGCCGAGTACTACAGAAGAATGGAAATGATGTTCGGAGGAATTTGATAAAGCATGGAATTTCCCCCATTGCCTGGCTGCTAGAGATGGTAAACACGTAATGTTACAGGCACCAATAAATAGCAGCAGCGAGTACTATAACTACAAGAACTTTTTTAGCATTGTGTTATTTGCTCCGGTGGATGCAAAGTTCAATTTCTTGTGTGCACATGTAGGTTCACAAGGTCGTATATCTGATGGCGGAATATTCAAAAGCACTAAATTGTGGAAGAAATTGCAAGACAACTTCCTTAATATACCTCGACCTGAACCACTTCCTGCACGTGAACAAATGGTTCAAATGGCTCTGAGCACTATGGGACAACTTAGATCTACTTAAACCTAACTAACCTGAGGACATCACACACATCCATGCGCGAGGCAGGATTCGAACCTGCGACCGTATCGGTCACGCGGTTCCAGACTGAAGCGCCTAGAACCGCTAGTGCACGTGAACAGATGACACCATATGTTATATTGGCCTACGAAGCATTTGCTTTGCATGAGAATGTGATGAAACCATACACAGGCGTCTATGCGAAAGGTACAAAAGAGAGAACATTCAACTAGCGACTTTCAAGAGCCCGTCGGGTTATCGAAAATTGTTTTGGAATCCTGACATCCGTTTTTAGGGTCATGAGGAAACCAATGCTTCTGGACCCAGAAAAAGCCAGTGTTATTGCACTGACAACTATTTACTTGCATAATTATTTGAGACAGAGCAAGAAATCTTCCAGTTTGTATGCTCCAGACGGCACAGTGGACAGATGGTACTTTAGTGGAAGGAACATGGAGACGGGAAGCACAACCAATGTCATTATGCAATTTAAAGGCAGTGCCAAGAAAAAGTTCGTCAAATGCCCGAGCTATTCGCAAAGAGATAGCCGACTATTTTATCAAAAATGGACGTATACCTTGGCAAGATGAGGCAGCATGAAAGCATATACGTGTTTGTTATCACTACACCGTTGTGAAGACCACACTTTATGGCCTAATTATCTATTGTGTTAAAGTGCTAATAGAACCTGACTGTATATTATAGATAATTGTTACATAACATGTACGTACATATTCTGTGTTTATGGTACCAGTGGGAGTGTCTCGTTCCTTCAGGAATTCAGATAATGGGAAAGCAAACCAGTTACTATTGTGTCTGTCAGCCCTGAAACAATAGTGCGATGTTATAATAAATGTAAATGGGAAACTGTGTTGTTACAAACATCGTTTATGAATAATTACCTTTTCCAGTGCCCCTCGACTTTTTCATTTTCATTTTCTCCCTTCTGTAGGAAGACAACAATGATGTCATTCTTTTTTTTTTTGCTTCATCGATTCCACAGCCGACGCCACTCGCAACCCACTGCCAAGCATCACTTTTTTTGGTTTTCATGTGGTAATTATTGTCTTTTGGGTCCCACAGTTCCCGCCTTTGTCTATACAGCTCTATGAGGTTCTCACTTTGCTTCCGGTCCCACTCCATAACGAGGACACCTACGTGAGAACACACGACCTGTCACCGCAAATTGACGCACGCAATAAACTACCGCGCCCGCCAGCCGAAACCCCGTCTAAACTGAGCGCGCGCAAACGCGCCACTCCCTTTGATGTACCGACAACAGCCGGAAAACTGCGCGGCGCGGTTCGCCGTCCACACTGGACGCGCACAGCAGTTTTGCGCAGCGCGGCGCGGCACGGCGCGCTCAGTGTAGACCCGCCTTTATACTGCAGTCGAATGCGCTGTCACTTGCGCGACAGAACGGCTGACAGGTACAGAATCTCTGCTGAGTGCCTTCTGGGCAGGAAATCAGTTTTACCAGGAATAATTTGCGCTTGGGTCGTAGTTCATGACTGATAGTCGACAATCTATTTATAATATATGTATCCATGTGCCAAAGTTATACAATTCCTTAGTTTTGAGCGAGTTTAATGACGTTGCAGGGCGCAGGGAAAACAATGTACATCGTAGCAGATATCGCAGTTCTAAATGGGTGGAGCATAAACGCATCAACTTTCGCAAGGCTCCCATTATCAGCATCCACAAAATTCCTTTCTGTTGTTACTTAAAAGTTGTAATTGCGTTTTCTGTCACTACATAGCTAAACTGTTTTCAGTAAAAATACGTAAAAACTTCGTAACTTCATTTAACGCTCCGATAACACAAGGATCTTTTTATTGCCTGTGACTTCATCAGAGCATCAGTCAATAACAGAACGTTTTCGATCACGCGACCAGATCTTGATACTTAATGACTTTTTGAGCTTTAATTACATAAAAGTAACAGGTATTTGGTAAGAATATTGACAGTAGATGCTATTGAAATATTATAATCTATCAGAATAACATAATTCGAACCATACTTATAACAGCGGAAAATGGCGCATTGCTGTTTGCTAAATTTATAGTGCAGACAGAGCAAAACATTCTGCCATTTTGCGTGTGAGGTTATTTTGCCTGATTCATTTTGTGTTGTCAAAAATGGTTCAAATGGCTCTGAGCACTATGGGACTCAACTGCTGTGGTCATAAGTCCCCTAGAACTTAGAACTACTTAAACCTAACTAGCCTGAGGACATCACACACATCCATGCCCGAGGCAGGATTCGAACCTGCGACCGTAGCGGTCGTGCGGTTCCAGACTGTAGCGCCTTTAACCGCTCGGCCACTCCGGCCGGCTTTGTGTTGTCGTAAGAGGAAAGTTAATTTGCCACTGTCAACACAAAATTTATTTTTGAATGCGCTGTATCAAGGACTCACTTCAAATGTTCGAACAATTAAAGAGGAATCAAAGAATTATTTCAGTAATATTCATAGCTACAATGCAGAATTTGCTATCGTCAGTTCTGAAACTAAAATTTCAGACACTTTTATGTGGAGCGTGTGACTTTAAGATGTATGACCTTTTTTTTTTATCATAGATCAGTCACTTCTACATACGGTAATTCACCATGTTATGTGCACTTACAGTTTTATGGCATCGATACGAATGGTCGGATTTCGATCATAGGCGATACTAGTTACCCATTTACGTGTATATAACTGTTTGTTCTCAGATCAGCCGGCCGGGGTGGCCAAGCGGTTCTAGGTGCTACAGTCTGGAACCGCGCGACCGCTACGGTCGCAGGTTCGCATCCTGCCTCGGGCATGGATGTATGTGATGTCCTTAGGTTAGATAGGTTAAAGTAGTTCTAGGGGACTGATGACCTCAGAAGTTAAGTCCCATAGTGCTCAGAGCCATTTGAACCATTTTTTTGTTCTCAGAAAAAGATATATTAATTTCACAATACTGCCGGTTCTCATTAGCTGTAGTTTAATTAAGTGGATTATTTGACTGAATTTTGGCATGTGTCATGTACTCTAATTAGAATATTAATAAATTATATGATGAGATGAATAAATAACTATTTTCTCACAACATAAACAGAATGTATATGCCCCGGGACAACCGGGAAATCCGGGAAAACCCGAGAATTTTTGTCATCCGGAAATTATTCGGAATACCGGTGATTTTTCTTGGTTTTATATTCAGGTAAATTTTTGTAATTTTGACTGGTAATAATTGATACTCTAACAGAGAATATTACTATATCCCGCTACTGCAAAATAATACTGCAGCAATAAAACATACACGAGAGAAAAATACCAAAGGAAATGTGCCTTTTACAACTACAAAACACGGTGCACACACAAGCATCTGCAAACAGCAAAATGTGTCGAAGGCCTTAAAACGAAGACTGCAATACTTCGTAACAACAAACTGCTTCCGATGAGCGTAACGTCACAACTAGTTACATAGGTTCGTTTGAGAGGTTGCCAGGGGGCGCATGCGCAGTTCTGTCTCACAAGAGCTGTCTTTCCCGGTTCTCCGGCTACTTGAAGACAGATGCTAACCGATAATCTTTTTCTGGTGCTCCCAAGCTGCCGGATTCGCGCGGAGCAGTCCGAGTTGTAGTGGGGAGGTGGTTAGTCTCCACGTGGCCCGTTTTGCTGTGCCTGTCAAATGAAAACAAAACTGATTTCTGTGGCCGGGAGCTATCAAGTGAATTAAAATACATTCACATAGTTACAGAAGGCTGAAATATATTACTAGTTTCAATTTTCGGATTTTATTTCATTTCCTCATCTTTGACAGTCAAGCAATACTTGCTTTGCAGAACACTGAAGTTATTTTTGTCGGTTTGCTAGAGAAATTTGGCTTTTATTAAAGTTTTCCGCTGATGCAGTCAATTCCTTTGAAACAAAACTTTTCATTCCACAGTATAGTCCAGTGTGCTGAATTTCAAGTGCACGTTTTCGTCTTCTGGCAAGTATGGCATTTTGCCATAATAAAGAACCAAACATGAGATAGTACAGTACTGGTACTCTGAGAAAATAGACATCCCGAAAACCACACTAGAAAGGGTAATATGAGGTTGGGTCCTACTTCTTTGTGAATATGGACATACAAATGTGTACTTCAAGCCGAATTATACATTTTAATATGGTTTACGAACTTTTGATGCCCTGTTTCTTTTATGATGTAATGTAAGATATCTTAATGCATTATACGTACGAACATACGGGCTTCCTACGCTATCGTAGCTGCGCAAGCGTAGTAACGCCTGTTTTCTGGCACACCATGGCAACTGCATAAAAGAACCTACTGTATTTCTAACAGGTCTCGGGAAAATACTGCAGTTGGTGGTTTCAAAAGCGTTACTTTCAAAGTAAATTTCCTTTTACGAAAGATAAATTACGTTACGTGTGAGAATGTGCGATGAATTTTTTACATCATAGAGCGTTTGACTTGTTTACATAGTATAACACACGCAAAAGAAAGACCAATATTACATGTGAAATCTTAGATTCTCTTGTAGATTACTAATCTTCGAGATCAATATAATATGCAAAAGCTTCGCTTTTCTTGTAGCTACACTATGTATATTAATCTAGACCATCAACTTTTCCTATTTGTGTGTTCGCGCCACGTAACAGTGATGTTTGTATTGGCTGACTACATCAAGTGTCCTATGCTGTAAATATCGGCTGGCGAGATCACGCGACATGAGCTATGACTGGCTTACAATAGGACTTCGCAATCTCGATTTCAGTGCTTTCTTTGGTGGAATTCGGATTTCATGATGATGATGAGGAGGAGGAGGTTCCATATTCCGAGGAGCGTAGGGAACGATGCGGGACGCCCAGAGGTCGTAGTGGAGGTGGTTTGCCATTGCCTTCCTCCGACCGTACTGGGGATGAATGATGAACAATACCCAGTGAACTCGAGGTAAGGAAAATCCCTGACCCAGCCGGGAATCGAACCCGGGACCCCGTGCGCGGCAAGCGAGAACGCTACCGCAAGACCACGAGCTGCTGAAAAATTCCACTTTACACTTTCGTAATTACGAAAATATGTAGCGTACACGTTGTGCACATCATCCAAGATATCTTTTCTGATGGATTTCGTTTACAAAAGTGGCGGCGGGAAGTTCTACGCCGATGACGTACAAAACGTTAACCATTTAAAGGACTAATAAGTTCCATGGGAAAGTATACTGTCACTTAACATGGAAAAGTGTATTTTCACCTGGAAAAAAGCTTAATTTTTAACCGCGAAATCCGGGAAAAATCCGGATTTTTCCCCTTGTCCACGTATATACCCTGATAAAGGAGCTTCATGTCATTGCCTAGTAGTGCATGACTTTTTTTCATCAACTTACAACTGGGTTCTTTTTCTGTGAAAAGTTTATCGAAATCGATCAACTCAGTTGAAAATGATGAGCAGTTTACTGCAGGTGTATTCCTACAGACGGAAAAAAAATCCTGCAGAGGCTAAAGAGACACTGCATTCATAAATATTATGAGTTTTGGAAGGAACAAATACAGATGAGTGTAAACTGAGAGATGTCCTCCTGTGAAGAACTTAAAAGAAATAAACATTCCACATCAAGGGAACCAGGGATTCCCACTCGACCATCTCCAAATCTAATGAAATTTCGTGCGAATATTGCATATGGTCTTGGATGGTTGCATACCAAATTTCAGTCCAGTATCTTCAGTGGTTGAATTTTTATGGGCTTTTAAAGAGAGGTTACTCATCTTCACACCACATACAAAGGTGCAAATGTGCCAAGTTTGCTAGGCTTTTTTTTAGAAGTTATAGAAAACATTTGGTCATTTGCTTTAATATACATAGACACCTTTTAATGTGAATCACACGATGGCAAAATTTAGCGATTTAGCCATACCTAAATAGGGATACAAGCTTCTAAAGTGGCTAAAAGATATGCCACACTTTTCTGCGGGCCAAGGATTGACCAACCACTGCTGCTTGTCATATGAACCAATCATACCAAAACTTCAGAGAGTTATTCTTACCTGTGATGTCTATGAATGTATTAGTTTTAACTAACATTTGGTGCCTAAATGAAAAGATATGCATCTGCAAAGTTGGCCAAAACTTTCTATGTGCAAATTTTAGGGTAATTTTTGGGGGGCATTAACTCAACTCTGTCTTGTTCAATCCCTTTTTCTTGTCTTTGGTGGAAAGAGCATGCTTTAGGCTTTCAAAGTTATATTGCTTAATTCCTGGATCTTGCATATTGGTGAGTAAGAATACGTTTCAAAATTTATTATTTTAGCACTTTGAGAAGATAGAAATGTGAAATATTTTGCTCATTAAGCACCATAATTAATTTTTTATTCCAGATTATAAATCAGTTTCAAAAATTAATTTAACACATACCATAAAAACAAATATAATACACAACACAGCAGATTCACAAAAAATACTAATATAAAATACTAAAATAATAAAAAATACTAAAGAGTCAGTTCTATTTATGGTTAAACAGTTCTACAGTTTTGTCAAGGACAGATTGTGAATAACTGTATTGTCTTCATGATGATGATGATGATGGTGCTTCTAAAGTCATGAAAATATGTAGCTCAGGAAACCAGCAGATGTCTTTAGCAGCTGGCCAGTGGAGGGAACGAGCAGAACCACGTGAGTGCATAAAGCTGATGAGGACATCTTGTTGTTCATGTGAAACTTCACACAAGCTTCCAATCCACCAAAACATGTCACACATACATGCAATATATTGTTGGTTGTAAACTTGAAATTGAGATTGCTGGAATTTCTTCATCGGCTTCAACGGCTTGAACTCAACTGCTGTGGTGTCACCTGAAACTCTGCTTGCTCCAGACTGATTGCAATTAATTTGGTTAAATTGATGATTTTCTCTTGCTCCAGATATTGTATGTCCCATGGCAAACTTGTTTCTTGATCGGGCAGATTTTTTTTTTTTTTTTTCTTTTTCAATCTCTTCTTTTGGTACATAAAAAAAACTTTATCCATGGATTCAACAAATCGTATGGAGCCAATATTTTGTTACCTAAGATGGCAGTTATAAGAGCATGAAAGGGAAGCAGCGGTTGGGAAGGGAGTGAGACAGGGTTGTAGCCTGTCGCCGATGTTATTCAATCTGTATATTGAGCAAGCAGTAAAGGAAACAAAAGCAAAATTCGGAGTAGGTATTAAAATCCATGGTGAAGAAATAAAAACGTTGAGATTCACCGATGACATTGTAGTTCTGTCAGAGACAGCAAAGGACTTGGAAGAGCTGTTGAACGGAATGGGCAGTGTCTTGAAAGGAAGATATAATATGAACATAAACAAAAGCAAAACGAGGATAATGGAATGTAGTCGAATTAAGTTGGGTGATGCTGAGGGAATTAGATTAGGTAATGAGACACTTAAAGTAGTAAAGGAGTTTTGCTATTTGGGGAGCAAAATAACTGATGATGGTCAAAGTGGAGAGGATATAAAATGTAGACTGGCAATGGCAAGGAAAGCATTTCTGAAGAAGAGAAATTTGATAACATCGAGTATAGATTTAAATGTCAGAGAAGTCGTTTCTGAAAGTATTTGTATGGAGTGTAGCAATGTATGGAAGTGAAACATGGATGATAAATAGTTTGGATAAGAAGAGAATAGAAGCTTTTGAAATGTGGTGCTACAGAAGAATGCTGAAGATTAGATGGGTAGATCACATAACTAATAAGGAGGTGTTGAATAGAACTGGGGAGAAGAGGAGTTTGTGGCACAACTTGACAAGAAGAAGGGACCGGTTGGTAGGACATGTTCTGAGGCACCAAGGGATCACAAATTTAGCATTGGAGGGCAGTGTGGAGGGTAAAAATCGTAGAGGGAGACCAAGAGATGAATACACTAAGCAGATTCAGAAAGATGTAGGTTGCAGTAAGCACTGGGAGATGAAGAAGCTTGCACAGGATCGAGTAGCATGGAGAGCTGCATCAAACCAGTCTCTCGACTGAAGACAACAACAACAAGGGGCTCTGCAGACTAGCACGGGCTGCTAGTCTTTTTACTGTTCCTTCAGTGCCATCACAAGGCGATTTACTGTGGCTTGTCCCAAAAAAATTCTGTTTGGCTGTGATACCAAAATTCTTTTCGTGCAAACATAAACTGATGAAATTTTTGAAATTCTTATGCTGAGCAGCTGAACCATCACTAAAATAATAAATGTTCTTAATATTTTCAAACTTTGTCTTTAAATATGCTATTAACTTTATCTGAAAGGCATGAACAGCAATAGTATCATCACAGAGACTGTTTCTGATCCACAAATGCTAATACTCTGATATTCTTTGCCACCAAATTAGACAGCAAATGGATGTAATGTGGCCTGACTATTGTCCCAATGGAATCTTTGTACAGCATCTTGAACAATAAATAAATAATTCTCAGCAAACTCCATCAATATAATTAATTCATTTTCTGCAAGAGTTCTTTTTAACTGCTTAAATTATTAACTTCGGCGTTTTGACACAAAGTGATGGTGTCTTAAACCGGTAATTTTCAAAATCGGTGCCTCCGTGAAATCTTCAACAGTTCTCTGATATGTATCTAATGTGTGTCTGTCAGTATGGACCATTGCTTGCATTCCATTGTTTCTTCAGAGTCATCATCTTTAAAAGCATCTTCAAGAAAAGCCTCTAGTTTCCTAAACATTCCTCAGAACGTTGCAGCATACACTCTTTTGATTCCAAACTGCATACAGTTTTTTATTTTTCATAAAATTCTTGTAGTCATCTTGGATGGATGTTGCTGAAGCCAACATTAATTTGAAATTTTGATGAATTGCAGATACACATACTGAGTGTGATTCAGATCACCATCTGCAGTACACCATATCGACCTGAGCTCAAAAAATTTAGAGGATCTCAATTGATTTCCATATTGCTTACAATAAGCAATGTACATTTCTTTCAGCTTACGAAGGAGCAGGCGTTTGTACTTGTGACTCTTTTGCCTATTTATTCCTACTACAACACAATTCTTTTTCCATGGACATAAACATACAACTCATTTTTAGAAAGGTGAGAACATATTGTTTTACTTCAACACTGGGATTTTGGCAAAACTGAAAAGGGGAAAAGCCCATTTTCCATCTTTAGTTTCCTAGCCTTCTTCACCATTTTAGTTGAACAGTAAATTCTTTAGCCTTTTTTCAATAGTCCATCTGTTTGGGGCCAGGTCAAAATTTGAACTTTACTGCAATTGCCTGAAGTCTGAAGCTTAATCTTCAGTTCTTGAATTAAGATGTCCATGTCTGTACATTTTTGGCAATCTTCCATTTGCATCTGAGCAACATCTACTTGGCTCACACCAGCAGCTGGGGCAATTACCTTAGTAATGCTGCCTTGGGCTTTCAGAACTTTGCACTTTATGTATCCCATTGAATCCTTTTTGCTGATCCGTTTAAGCTTTAATGGTGACTCTCCAATTGATGCTAATGAAGTATTAGCAGTAAAGCAAGCATCAACAACATCCATGTCTTCAGTGGATGGTGGTTCTTGCTTATCCTGGTGGGATGATTGTTTTTGGGCCACTTCATGTCTACATTTGGTACAAATTTTCTGACCAGGTTTAAAAACTTCAGTAGTCAGTAACTTCAACCTGTCAGACATTGCAATGGTTGTTGGTGTTAAAGCCTTCTTCATTAGATGTTTTTCTTTACCAAATGGGTTGCAGCAAGTCTTCTGTAGGAACTGAAATTTTGTCATCAACAAGGCATTATGGTATGAACTAATTTGGGCACCTTCAGTGAAATCAAGCCCCGGTCTATGTCATAGAAGCTCGTTGTCTATTGGTGACATTTCCGTAACTGATTGTAGTTGACTTTTGTCATAACAGAATGGTGATGACTTATGACAATCAACTCCATCTGATCCACCAAAGCAGCAAGGTGCAAGGGTCTCTTGGTTCATTTTTATACAATAGTTTATTAACCTACAACAAACAATTTTGAAAGCCGATGAACATCCTGGTTTGAAGCACAGCAGATTCTGACTTGTTTGTACAGCTATATAAAACATACAAATTAGTGTATCAAAACATATTGGTTGAGTGCTTACCTTTAGCTACAACAATGATTACTGATTATTCAAACACTCAGTACTCAACACTAAGATTGTAAAATGTCAACACCAGAGATTACACTACACAGAAGACTGACATTATGAAAAGTGGCAATACTGAAAACTGCAATTGAAAGTGATGATTCAGCAATGTACCACCACTGTGAGGATAGAGCCTTAAAAAACTATTGCTGCTTTATAATGCCAAGTGAAACTGAGTGACAAATCATATATGCATCACCATGCATTGAAGGGTTAAAACATTCTAAAGCAGTGTATCATTCCATTGTGATCATCTAGATTTTATAATCTTAAGAGCATTTTCTCAAGTTTTATTATATTTATATTCTCTACTGTAAAATAATGTAAAAACACTTCTTATTAGCATAGTTACACTCCCTAAACCAAAGGCAAATCTTATACCATTAAAAGACACTATAATTACACATTTTTTGACTTACAACTTCAAATTGTATTAATTTTTTGCATTGATCGATAATCCATTTTCCCTACTTTTGATAGGTATTCTGATTCATCAATATGCAAGATCCAGAAATTAAACAATACAGATTTGAAAGCTTAAAGCATGCTCTTTCCAGCTGTGGCAAAAAAAAAGGATTGAACACGACACAGTTAAGATATTGTCCCCCAAAAATACCCTAAAATTTGCATGTAGAAAATTTTGGTCACCTCTGGTGATGCATATCTTTTCAACTAGGCATCCAGTGCTAATTAAATTTGATCCACATATAGACATCATAAGTAGAAATGACCCTCTGAAGTTTTGGTTTGATTGGTTCAAATGAAAGGTAGCAGTGGTCAGTCAAACCTTGGCTCTCAGAATAGTGCGACGAATTTTTTAGACACTTTAGAAGCTTTTATCAATATTTAGATGTGGCTAATTCCATAATTTTTGCAATGGTGTGATTCAGCATAAGAAGTTCTCCATGTATATTAGAGCAAATAACCAAATGTTTTCTAGAACTTTTAAAAAGATGTCAAGCAGACTTGGCACATTTGCACCTTCATACGTGGTGTGAAGATGAGTAGCCTCCCTTTAAAGGTCCATAAAAATTAAACCACTGAAGATACTGGACTGAAATTTGGTAAATAACCGTCAAAGGCCATATAGAACCTTCAAACCAAATTTCATTAGATTTGGAGAGGGTCAAATGGAGACATGTTTTAATATTGTCACTTTGACATGGAATGACCCAAAACATAAATAAATAAAAATTTTCGTGCTCGAAAATGCTTGAACAAATTATTTCTTAGTAATGCAATGAATTTGCTTCCTTTCCTATCAAGGTGGTATGATTAAGTTTGCTTACAACTTGCACACATATTTTTATACTGCTTCCACTTACTCCATTTCTTTATTATTAATTTTCAATCCTCACTTCAAGAGTTTATATGCAGAAACATTCTTATATAAAAACACATTACATACATTATGCACACAAATGCTTTAACTGATAGTTTTCCTAGTTTGGCAAATAACCTTCTATAATTAATAGCTACTTAATATTCTTTTACATTAAAAAATGGTTTTTTTTTTTTTCCTTCAGCAAAATTCAGATTTATGGCTTTTGCAAAAACCTTCATTACTTTAAGTACAGATAAAATAGTAATTGATTACAGTTTTATGATATGAGCATCCATCAGTACCCAGAACAATTACTCCTAATTATCGTGAATTTTTTTTTACCATCAAGAGAAGAGTGTATGGCTATGACCAAAACACTTTTATGTTCACTCACATTTTTAGGTGTTTTCAAAACACTTCTTCTTCCATGATTGAAATCATCAGCCAATGTGAATAATTTTTAATTATTCCTGAGGACAGTTCATGACCATAACACAAGAAGTGAACGTACAATTAATGTGCCATATGTAAGGCTTGCAAAGACTCATAACAGTTACAAATATTGTGGTTCTCTTTACTTCAACAAATTATCTGAAAATGCCTTCCCAGTGCCAGTAAATAAATTTAAAACTATTCTTTTGTGATGGACGAAAGGTAACATAATTTACTCTGCTCAAGATTTCCTTGAGTGTGTATCAAATGACCTACATTTCTCATAAGAATGAACTACAAACTTTACATATGGTACACTGTGTAACTGTTTTATTACTGTTTCATAAATCTGTTTGATTACTTAGGATATTTGTCATTCACTTAACTATGTAGATCATTTATCTTGTAATTACTCTGTAAGAACACTCCCTGTGGTTACTGGTATTTACTTAAATATGTATTGTATCTATCTTGGATCATTTTCTTATAACTGATGATATTTCTCCAAGTTTATATTATTATTATTATTATATTATTATTATTATTATTATTATTATTATTATGTTAACTCTGTTGACACTGATTGCATGTGAATATGCTCAAAGGTGAAATAAAACATATGTATATTTGTAAACAGACTAATTAGAATCTAGTCACTAGATGATCATTGTTCAGTATTACATTATTCTACATTTGTCACTTTCGGACCTTGTGTTCTGTCACTATGATACAAATTCCCCTCGCTTAAGTTCATTTATGTAGATTGTTATGATCTTTTATAATTCAGTAATTTGTAACAAGTCATTTTGTTTTCTTTTACTGCATATTTAGTCATAACTACTAAACACGCAGTATAACTAGGCACTTCCACAGGATGCTGGGACTTTAAGCAAGTGATCATCATCTACCAGATGCCAAGTTTGTTTTGTTTCCAATAAATAGCAAATCAAGTGTAGTCTTAGAAAGATCGGCTAGAAAAATATTTGTGGACATTAATCACTGGTTCCTAGCCAATTCTTTGTCACTAAACTTTGAAAAAACACACTACATGCAGTTCAGAACTTGTAAGGGGTGTCCCACAAGTATGTGCCTGACATACGATGACAAGCAGATAGAAAAAGTGGACAGTGTTAAATTCTTGGGATTACACCTTGATAATAAATTCAACTGGGAGGAGCACACCACAGAACTGCTCAAGCGTCTTAACAAATCTCTATTAGCAGTGCGAATTCTGTCAGACATAGGGGATATAAAAATGAAAGAGCTGGCATACTATGCTTACTTTCAGTCCATAATGTCATACGGGATTATTTTTGGGGGTAATTCATCAAGCCAAGCAAAAGTTTTGTGGGCACAAAAATGTGCAATATGAGTTATATGTGGTGTGAACTCAAGAACATCCTGCACAGGCCTCTATAGGGAACTAGGGATACTAACTACTGCTTCCCAATATATTCATTCATTAATGAAATTTGTCATTAAAAATATATCGTTTTTTCAAACCAACAGCTCAATTCATGGAATCAATACTAGAAATAAGAATAATCTTCAAAAGGATTTAAAGTACTTAGTCTTGTACAAATAGGTGTGCATTATTCAGAAACACACATTTTCAATAACTTGCCAGCAGCCATAAAAAGCTTAACAACCAATGAAATACAGTTTAATAGAAGCATTAAGGATTTATTGGTGGCCAACTCCTTCTACACCATTGATGAATTTTTCAGTAGAACCAACTGACTAACTTCTCCACCATTTCAGTGCAGTAATGTGTTAATTGTAAATAAGTATTGTAGTAGTTCTATTATATGTTTATTGCCTTATAAATAAAAAAACCTTCTTTTTAATTTTAAATTCAGTGCATTAATGCCATCTTAGTTAATGAGTGTTGTAAAATGATCCTTTCATATAGTGTTAATTAAAAAAAATGATGATCATTCCACTTGGGATCTGTGGAAGGCACATTAGCTTATTTGTTTTAGTTGTAAATATCTGTCATGTGTTATTGTTTTTCTGACATGTTCTACATCCTGGAGGACCTCCTCACTACGAATCACTTGGAATGAAAGTAAATCTAATTTAATCTAATCTAGGAGAGAAACAATCTAGAATAGAATAGGTGTAGGAGGAGGAGGATATTAGTGTTTAACGTCCCGTTGACAACGAGGTCATTAGAGACGGAGCACAAGTTCGGGTGAGGGAAGGATGGGGAAGGAAATCGGCCGTGCCCTTTCAAAGGAACCATCCTGGCATTTGCCTGAAGCAATTTAGGGAAATCACGGAAAACCTAAATCAGGATGGCCAGAGACGGGATTGAACCGCCGTCCTCCCGAATGCGAGTCCAGTGTGCTAACCACTGCGCCATAGAAGAAGTGTGTAGGAAACATGCCCCAACTCATTCTTGCAAGGCAAGAACAACACTGAATTCAATACTACATATGCAGTGCTATATTTCTACAGCACAGTCTACTGTTCCTAGCTAAGTTTGCCAATGTGCCGAAACAATCTATACTGGCCCAAAATCATCCAACTTCCACTGCTTCCTCTGCTCGCAGATAAGTGTAAGTTATGTTTAGAGTATTTAATAGTATATCTCTCTCTTCTAAGCTTATTGGTGAAAAATGTTTTGACTGAAACCATTAACTCGCCCAACCCCATCCCCATTCAGTTCTCCCTTCTCTACTGATGGTGAAAGTTACAATGTTATTGATTCTCCCACTGATTTTGCTTCTTTTTGGGCTATCAATATTTTAATGGCAGTCAGAGTTGTTCCATTTATTTCCACTATTGGACTGTTAATGAAATATTGTGACTATCTAGGCAGTACTGCCTTTCTTTTGTAACTTACATGAAATTCATGTCATGCAAAATTAATTTTGACATCAGCTATTACTGAAGTAAGTATAGCATTCTCAAATTGGTTAAAAATCTTATGTAATTTTCTGTTTGCAACAATTATTATCTCATATTTATATTGAAAATTCCCATACATCTGTGTGGGGTGCCCAGTTCAGAAACAATTTAGCCTGCATTGTTACTGTTTCTCTTTGTCCTATTGTTGCTTATGTTATGTGAATTCAATAGATTTCATATCCACCTTCAATTTTAATACTTTTAGTTCTTTCTCTGTCAATGTCTAGCATGCCTTTAACTGTTTCCTAATTTGACAATTTCCATTACTCAGAATTACATGAGTATTTCTGTCATTATGTTTCCCAGTCATATCCTCTGGATTGCTGCAAACACTTAATCTTCCTACTTCAAATTCTTCTCAGTTCCATATTTAAACTTAATAACTAGACTACCATGAAGATAACATCCAACAAATGTCATATTAACTTCAGATATACTACATGCTTCGGTATGCAAATGATTAACATTTCAGTGCAGCTACATACAGCAGGTATGAAAAGAAAGGAAGGAAGGAAGGAGGATTAGGGTTTAATGTCCCTTCAACAACAAGATCATTAGAGACAAAGCGCAAGCTCAGATTGTTTTCATTAGGATGGGGAAGGAAATCACCCGTGCCCTTTCAAAGGGACCATCACGGCATGTGGCTCAAGTGGTTTAGGGAAATCACAGAAAACTTCATTCTAGGTAGATGGATAAGGATTTGAATCACCGTCCTCATGACTAAGTCCAATGTTTTAACCACTGTTACTCCTCACTCACTCAGTAGGTAGGAGTAATGCAATCTACATATATAAGGAAAGATTTCATTTCTTTTTCAGAAATTGCATTTTAATTTTGTTTGCCTGTGAGACAATTGTGTTATGCCTCGTACAAGGAGGAGAGTTGTCTGACAGCATACATCAGAATTCAGTAGTGGCAGAATCACAGTCTGTAGGGCTTCAGTTTATTCTTCTGTAGTAGTGCTGCTCATGTTGATTGGAATCCCACGACTGATATGAATATAGAATTGGTGGGTTCATAGGGGTCATTCTCAATTCCATGCAGGATCTCAATGGTACCATGTGACTAGCAACCAAGAAAAACAGACATATTATTCAGTCAGCCATGTAGGATCATACAGCAACATCAAATACCTGAAGTCAACAAACAAACTTCTTTGCAGAATGACATGCATCTACAGCACCACAGACGGTCAACACATTGACAATTGTTGCAGCTTCCCTTCACATAGCAGCAGAGAGAAGCACACCACTAGTAATATGCCAACCTACAACAATGGACACAGGAGTGGCAGCACATTATCTTTTCAAACAAGTTCCAGTTCTGCATACAGCATCGCGACAGATGTATCTATGTGGGTGTGACTCCAAGGAGAATGAACAGTACTTGATTGCATTTGTCATTATTATACAGGCCCAGCACCTGGTATGATGAGATGCCACTGTGTACACAACACTACCCCCTATTTCTAGTCTGAATAGCTGGTCATCTGCACAGCTGGTATGATGACATCTTTCAATACGATACTGCAAGAATGTGTGTAGCCTGTCCTGCCTGATCTATCTCTAAACAGAGGATGTTTGACCGTTGCATTAAACAGCATGCTCCCAGATCTCTTATCAACGAACTCTGGCATAAAAATGAAGCAGCACTTACTCCAAGCTCTGTTTGACTCAATGGCCAGCTGAATTAGAGCTGTAGTTGCAGCCAGGAGTGACAGCTCTGTGTAATAAATTTTGCACTCTCTGTATCCCAAAGTGAGCTACAGATTTAATCATATATTCTTCCTACTGTACTGTATACGCACAATAAGTAAAATTTCATTGTGTGTTATTCTTGTTGGTGTTGCAATTTTAATTTCAAGCAGTGCAAACTTTTTCTAAAAATCTTGTGCCATCACATCAAGCATAATAGCATCTTTGAGGACCAACAATGTACATTGTTAATCAGTCACCATCAAGCATGTTTCAGTTAAGTAAACCTGTTGAATCACTAACAATGCCACAATTTTCCAAACAAACAATTTCACAAATTAAAGCATTGGGCTAAATTTTTATGCAACATCACATTTAATTTTGTGCTGAAAGAGTCCAAAATAATGAGCATTTTAGGCCTAATGCATGAATTCGGTGATTCATATATCATAAATGTGGAGGAAAGAGCTACCAATGCTATTTTTCTTTGTCAGATGCTATTAAGAGCCCATGAGATGAGAACCAAATTAGTCCTGACTGGCTGCGAAATTGATTAAGCCTGTGGGGAAGAATCCCAATTCTAAACCACAAGCATCAAGTCCTTGACAAAATAATTGCCACAGGCAATTGCATTTATGTGTATACTAGTCAATCTGAAACCAAGAGAACAAGAAAGAAATAATGCAATACCTCCTAACCAAAAACCAAAACATTTTACATTCAGTTATCATCAAGCCTAAAAGCTAAACTTCACTTGGTGTGGAGCTAGGGTTATCATGAAATGGCACAAATGCAGCGGAGCAACAGCAGCCAATATTACATATGGAAATGCTGTAAAGAAAGTGAAAATTGAGTGTAATTCATACGTACTCTATTTGCTTGACCTTGACTCTACTTATTCTTCACATATTTTGACTGCTAAAAGAGAAGCTGCATGGAAAGCAATTCAAATATGTTGAAGGAATGAGAAACATGAAATATTTTCACAGTTTCAAACTCTGGAATATTTGCATTGAACTTCAGTTTTCCCCATCAGACCCTATGCATCCTTGTGAGCTTTGTAAACACGTAAGTCTGATGGAAATTTTTTAAAAATTAAAAATAATGTATGAAAACAAGAAGTTTGTGATAAAATACTCCCTGCCGCCATTGGATAAGCAGCAGCCAGTAGCAAGTCGCACTCTTAGCACACTTATTTGTTTTATAGTTTAATTCTTAATTTCTTTGCATGTTTTTGGGTACTTGCATAGTTTAATTTACAAATTTCAGGTGTATTATAGTATTTTAGAGTTGAATCATCACGTTTTAGTACCCGTATAGCGTAAATTCACATAGTCGTCAGTCATCTGTTCCTTTTGAATGGCCTGTGAGATAAAAGAGAGGAAAAAAATTTGTTAGGGATTGACAGGGACTGCAACTGTTGTGTACAGATTCAGGGGGAATTTGCCACCACTGGTAAACAGCTGGAAGCTATGTTGGCCGTGGTCGACAGGCTCCAGGTTGTTGCCCTGGGCGGTGGTGACATTGGGACACCCAAGGCATGTGCTTTGGCGCCTCTGGAACCTGTAGCATCGCCTGACATCTCTGATGCCACTGCGCCCTCGGATTCGGACATCCCTGTTGGTCGACATTTGCCTGACAGTGCTTGGCGAACCGTGGCAGGATCGCGAATCCCTGGGTAGAAGGTGAAAGTTGGTGCTGGCTCCAAGGCTGTACCCCTATGCCTCCGTAACAGGTTTGAGGTACTGCCCACTGCCGAAAGTACTTCTGAGCCGGCAAGGGCATCCTCACCTGTTGCGGCAATGGCCGGTCATCCTGAGAGGTCTGGACATGTGCAGAGGGTGGGACTGCTTGACGTTGGGAGCTCCAATGTTAGGCGGGTGATGGAGCCCCTTAAGTATATGGCAGCTAAGGACGGGAAGAAAGCCAACGTGCACTCCATGTGCATACCGGGGGAGATCCAAGATGTGGAAAGCATCCTTCCAGATGCACTGAAGGGTACAGGGTGCAGCCAACTGCAGGTGGTGGCTCATGTCAGCACTAATGACGGTTGTCCTATGGATCGGAAGAGATTCTCTCTGGTTTCTGGCAGCTATCTGAGTTGGTGAAGACTGCCAGTCTTGCTAGTGAGATGAAGGCAGAACTCACCATCTGCAGCTTCATCGACAGGACCAATTGTGGACCTTTGGTACACAGCTGAGTGAAGGGTCTGAATCAGAGGCTCAGACTTCTGCGACCGTGTAGGCTGCAGATTCCTTGACTTGAGCCATAGGGTAGGGGGGTTTCACGTTCCGCTAAATAGGTCAGGAGGCAGCTAAATGGGTAGCAGGGGCTATGTTGTGTGGATTGATCAGTTTTTTACGTTAGGCAGTTTCGGGAAAGATCAAGAAGGGCTCCAGTCTCAAAGGATACAGGGCAAAGAAACGACGAGAATCGACCAAGCAACAGTCAGTATTGTAGTTGTAAATTGTTGTAGCTGTGTTGGAAAAGTACTAGAGCTTCAAGCACTGATAGAAAGTACTGAAACTGATATCATTATAGAAACAGAAAGCTGGCTAAAGCTGGAGATAAATTCTACCGAAATTTTTACAGAGACACAAACCATGTTCAGAAAGGATAGATTAAATAAAGTAGGTGGTGGTGTGTTTGTGTTTGTTGGTAGTAGTTTATCTTGTAGTGAAGTTGAAACAGATAGTTCCTGTGAATTACTATAGATAGAGGTTATACTCAACAGCCACACCAAAATAATAATTGGCCCCTTCTACCAAACCTCTGGCTCAGATGATATAATAGCTGAACGGTTCGAAGAAAACTTGAATCTCATCACAAATAAGTAGCCCACTCATACAGTTATAATTGGTGGAGACTTCAATCCACCCTCAATTTGTTGGTGAAAATACATGTTCAAAGCTGGAGAAAGACGGAAAACATATTCCGAAATTGTACTAAATGCTTCCTCTGAGAATTACTTTGAACAATTACAACATGAGCCCACACAAATTGTAAATGGTTGCAAAAACACACTTGATCTCTTAGCCACAAATAATCCTCGTCTAATTGAGAGCGTCATGATGGATACAGGGATTAGTGAACACAAGGTCATTGTAGCAAGGCTCAAAACCATATCAACTGAAACCACTAACAATAAATGAAAAATATATCTATTTAAAACAGCAGTTAAAAATTCACTTCATACCTTCCTAAGAAAGTGTCTCTATTGCTTCCAAGCTAATTATGTAAGTGTAGACCAGATATGGCTCAAATTCAAAGATACACTATCGACAGCAATAGATAGATTGATATCACATAAGTTAATGAGAGATGGGACTGATTCACCATGGTACACAAAACACCTCAAAACACTGTTGCGGAAGCAAAAAAAAAGCATGCCAAATCCAGAAGAATGCAAAATCCCCAAGACTGGCTAAGATTTACAGAATCTTGAAATTTAGTGTGGACATCAATGTGAGATGCTTTTAATAGTTTTCACAATGAAACATTGTCTCAAAGTATGGTAGAAAACCCAAAGAGATTCTGGTCATATATAAAGTACACCAGTGGCAAAAAACAGTCAATACCGTCACTGCACGATAGCGATGGAAATGTTACCGATGATGGTCCCACTGATGTGGAGCTACTAAATACAGTTTTCCATAATTCCTTCACAAAAGAGGGGGTAATAAATATTCCAGAATTCAAAACCAGAACAGCTGTTAGCATGAGTGACAGAAAAGTAGATATCTTAGGTGTTGTCCAAGGCTCATCTTCTGGTCCAGATGGTATACTAATCAGGTTCCTTTCAGAGTATGCAGACACAATAGCGCCTTTCTTAGTAATCATATAAAACTGCTCACTTGACGAAAGGTCTGTTCCTAAAGACCGGAAAGTAGCACAGGTCACACAAATATTCAAGAAAGGAATAGGAGTAATCCATTGAATTAGAGACCCATATCACTGACCTCAATTTGCAGTAGGATTTTGGAGCATATACTTTAGTCGACCATTATGAATCACCTTGAAGAAAATGACTTATTGATACACAACCAACACGGATTCAGAAAATATCATTCTCATGCAACACAGCTAGCTCTTTACTCCCAAAAAGTAATGAGTCCTGTCGACAAGGGATCCCAGAGCGATTCCATATTCCTACATTTCCAGAGGGCTTTTGATACCGTTCCTCACAAGTGACTATTAAGCAAACTGCATGCATATGGATTATCGTCTCAGTTGTGTGACTGGATTTGTGATTTCCTCTCAGAGAGGTTGCAGTTCATAGTGATAGATGGTAAATCATCAAGTAGAATAGAAGTGATATCTGGTGTTTTGCAAGGTAGTGTCATAGGCCCTCTGCTGGTCCTGATTTACATAAATGATCTAGGTGATAATCTGAGCACCACCATTAGACTGTTTGCAGATCACGCTGTAATTTACTGTCTAGTAAAATCATCAGACGATCAATTCCAATTACAAAATGATCTAGAAAGAATTTCTGTATGGTGCAAAAAGTGGCAATTGGCACTAAACAAAGAAAAGTGTGAGGTCATCCACATGGGTACTAAAAGAAATCCAATAAATTTTGGGTATACGATAAATCGCACAAATCTAAGGGCTGTCAATGCCACTAAATACCTAGGAATTACAATTACAAGCAACTTCAATTGGAAAGATCACATAAATAATACTGTGGGGAAGGCGAAACCAAGACTGTGCTTTGTTGGCAGAACACTTAGAAGATGCGACAGACCCACTGAAGAGACAGCATACATTACACTTGTCCGTCCTCTGGTGGAATATTGCTGTGCGGTATGGGATCCTTACCAGGTAGGATTGGTGGAGAACATTGAAAGAGTGCAAGGAAGGTCAGTTCATTTTGTGTTATTGCACAATAGGGGTGAGAGTGTCACTGATATGATACGCAAATTGGGGTGGCAGTCACTGAAATGAAGGTGGTTTACTTTGCGGCGAGATCTATTTACAAAATTTCAATCACCATCTTTCTCTTCTGAGTCCAAAAATATTTTGTTGACACCCACCTACATAGGGAGAAATGATCATCATAATAAAATAAGAGAAATCAGACCTCGAACGGGAAGATTTAGGTGTTCCTTTTTCCCATGCACGTTCCAAGAGTGGAATGGTAGAGAAAATGGTTCAATGAACTCTCTGCCAGGCACTTAAGTGTGAATTGCAGAGTAACCATGTAGATGTAGATATATATAATCTGTCACACTAACACTCTAAAACTATTCTGGAGCACTCATGTACAGAGTTAGAGAAGTGTGTTAGAAGCAAGCATTTCAATTTACATTTTAAACTCTGTGCATTTACCACTGACATCTCACATTAGGGGAAGCTGTGTATAATGATAATCGGTACTATTATATTACTTCAACACATAATAAAGTGTCAGGTAAAATATAATTAAGATCTTCATTCCACCAGTTCCCTCATGGCAGTGGATCAGTTAACACACAGAAATGTCTTCCAGATATTAGTTAATTTCATTCAAAGGAATCCTCTAAGGAACGTAACTGAGTTGTTGTGTTCATCTTGGAAACATTATTATAGCCGCTTTTGAAATACAAATGTTGATAAACTACTATGACATGCACAAAACTGTATATTTTAAAAATATTTCACTTTAACTAAATAATTAGAACAAAATCCAGTTTTCACCATTTTCACATCAATACAGCGTGTATTTTTAAAAGGAGGAGGAGGAGGAGGAGGAGGAGGAGGAGGAGGTTACATTTCAAACTAAGCAAAACATGGTCTTTTGGAATGAATATTTCATTTTTCAGCACTGTGTGCAGCGTTTGAAGACTGTCTTAGTACAACTGTGATGAAGGCTTTCATTAGGAAGATTCTTAATGGATGTGTCTACACAGTAGGTTTATTATAGTTATCTTAACGACATTTATACAACCATCTTAATACACATGCAGTTATACATAGAAGACAGTTTCAGAAGGATCCTTGTTTATCTTTCTTCTACTAAAAGAACACACTTTTGCCTCATTACTATTCATAGAATTCATCTATCTACAGGGTGCATGGCACAACTGTCTTTCTTGATATGTTGTTGTTGTTGTGGTCTTCAGTCCTGAGACTGGTTTCATGCAGCTCTCCATGCTACTCGAACCTGTGCAAGCTTCTTCATCTCCCAGTAACTACTGCAACCTACATCCTTCTGAATCTGCTTAGTATATTCATCTCTTGGCCTCCCTCTACGATTTTTACCCTCCACGCTGCCCTCCAATACTAAATTGATGATCCCTTGATGCCTCAGACCATGTCCTACCAACTGATCCCTTCTTCTAGTCAAGTTGTGCCACAAATTTCTCTTCTCCCCAATCCTATTCAATACCTCCTCATTAGTTATGTGATCTACCCATCTAATCTTCAGCGTTCTTCTGCAGCACCACATTTCAAAAGCTTCTATTCTCTTCTTGTCCAAACTATTTATCATCCATGTTTCACTTCCATACATGGCTACACTCCATACAAATACTTTCATAAACGACTTCCTGACACTTAAATCTATACTCGATGTTAACAAATTTCTCTACTTCAGAAATGCTTTCCTTGCCATTGCCAGTCTACATTTTATGTCCTGTCTACTCCGACCATCATCAGTTATTTTGCTCCCCAAATAGCAAAACTCCTTTACTACTTTAAGTGTCTCATTACCTAATCTAATTCCCTCAGCATCACCCAACTTAATTTGACTGCATTCTATGATCCTCGTTTTGCTTTTATTGATGTTCATCTTATATCCTCCTTTCAAGACACTATCCATTCCGTTCAACTGCTCTTCCAAGTCCTTTGCTGTCTCTGACAGAATTACAATGTCATCGGCAAACCTCAAAGTTTTTATTTCTTCTCCACGGATTTTAATACCTACTCCGAATTTCTCTTTTGTTTCCTTTACTGCTTGCTCAATATACAGATTGAATAACATTGGGGAGAGACTACAACCCTGTCTCACTCCCTTCCCAACCACTGCTTCCCTTTCCTGTCCCTCAACTCTTATAACTGCCATCTGGTTTCTGTACAAATTGTAAATAGCCTTTCGCTCCTTGTATTTTACCCCTGCTACCTTCAGAATTTGAAAGAGAATATTCCAGTCAACATTGTCAAAAGCTTTCTCTAAGTCTGCAAATGCTAGAAACGTAGGTTTGCCTTTTCTTAATCTAGCTTCTAAGATAAGTCGAAGGGTCAGTATTGCCTCATGTGTTCCAATATTTCTACGGAATCCAAACTGATCTTCCCCGAGGTCAGCTTCTACTAGTTTTTTCATTCATCTGTAAAGAATTCGCGTTAGTATTTTGCAGCCGTGACTTATTAAACTGATAGTTCGGTAATTTTCACATCTGTCAACACCTGCTTTCTTTGGCATTGGAAATATTATATTCTTCTTTAAGTCAGAGGGTATTTCACATGTCTCATATATCTTGCTCACCAGATGGTAGAGTTTTGTCAGGACTGGCTCTCCCAAGGCTGTCAGTAGTTCTAATGGAATGTTGTCTACTCCCGGGGCCTTGTTTCAACTTAGGTCTTTCAGTGCTCTGTCAAACTCTTCACGCAGTATCATATCTCCCATTTCATCTTCATCTACATCCTCTTCCCTCTCCATAATATTGTCCTCAAGTACATCGCCCTTGTATAGACTCTCTATATACTCCTTCCACCTTTCTGCTTTCCCTTCTTTGCTTAGAACTGGGTTTCCATCTGAGCTCTTGATATTCATACAAGTGGTTCTCTTTTCTCCAAAGGTCTCTTTAATTTTCCTGTAGGCAGTATCTATCTTACCCCTCATGAGATAAGCCTCTACATCCTTACATTTGTCCTCTAGCCATCCCTGCTTAGCCGTTTTGCACTTCCTGTCGATCTCATTTTTCAGACGTTTGTATTCTTTTTTGCCTGCTTCATTTACTGCATTTTTGTATTTTCTCCTTTCATCAATTAAATTCATTATCTCTTCTGTTACCCAAGGATTTCTGGCAACCCTCGTCTTTTTACCTACTTTATCGTCTGCTGCCTTCACTACTTGATCCCTCAAAGCTACCCATTCTTCTTCTACTGTATTTCTTTCCCCCATTCCTGTCAATTGTTCCCTTATGCTCTCCTTGAAACTCTGTACAACCTCTGGTTCTTTCAGTTTATCCAGGTCTCATCTCCTTAAATTCCCACCTTTTTGCAGTTTCTTCAGTTTTAATCTACAGTTCATAACCAATAGATTGTGGTCAGAGTCCACATCTGCCCCTGGAAATGTCTTACAATTTAAAACCTGGTTCCTAAATCTCTGTCTTACCATTATATAATCTATCTGATACCTTTTAGTGTCTCCAGGGTTCTTCCGTGTATACAACCTTCTTTTATTGTTCTTGAACCAAGTGTTAGCAATGATTAAGTTGTGCTCTGTGCAAAATTCTACCAGGCAGGTTCCTCTTTCATTTCTTCCCCCCAATCCATATTCAACTACTACGTTTCCTTCTCTCCCTTTTCCTAATACCGAATTCCAGTCACCCATGACTATTAAGTTTTCGTCTCCCTTCACTATCTGAATAATTTCTTTTATTTCATCATACATTTCTTCAATTTCTTCGTCATCTGCAGAGCTAGTTGGCATATAAACTTGTACTACTGTGGCAGGCGTGGGCTTCATGTCTATCTTGGCCACAATAATGCATACACTATGCTGTTTGTAGTAGCTTACCCGCACCCCTATTTTTTTTTTTATTCATTATTAAACCTACTCCTGCTTTACCCCTATTTGATTTCGTATTTATAGTCCTGTATTCACCTGGCCAAAAGTCTTGTTCCTCCTGCCACCAAACTTCACTAATTCCCACTATATCTAACTTTAACCTATCCATTTCCCTTTTTAAATTTTCTAACCTACCTGTCCGATTAAGGGATATGACATTCCACACTCCGATCTGTAGAACGCCAGTTTTCTTTCTCCTGATAATGACGTCCTCCTGCGTAGTCCCCACCCGGAGAACCGAATGGGGGACTATTTTACCTCCGGAATATTTTACCCAAGAGGACGCCATCATCATTTAACCAAACAGTAAAGCTGCATGCCCTCGGGAAAAATTATGGCTGTAGTTTCCCCTTGCATTCAGCCGTTCGCAGTACCAGCACAGCAAGGCTGTTTTGGTTAGTGTTACAAGGCCAGACCAGTCAATCATCCAGACTGTTGCCCCTGCAACTACTGAAAAGGCTGCTGCCCCTCTTCAGGAATCACACATTTGTCTGGCCTCTCAACAGATACCCCTCTGATGTGGTTGCACCTACGGTACGGCTATCTGTATCGCTGAGGCATGCAAGCCTCCCCACCGACGGCAAGGTCCTTGGTTCATGGATGATGTGTGCTATTCCACCTTGCAGATCACATAATGTAGTAAAGCACAGAAAGTACTATATTATTATTATTATTATTATTATTATTAGATAATTTTGTTTCCAGGCAGCAAGTAAACTGTCCACAACACCCAGACAGAGTACTGCATCTTCCTAATAGACTAAAGTGTAGCAGATGTTACAGAAGTTATGTGGTAATGCATGTTTCATCAACATACCTATTCACTTTTGCAACACACTGATCATTTTAAATATTGTTTTACTTTCTTTATAATACGGGCAACAAAGTAATGATTAATTGCCCCTTCTTACTACGAGCCATGTTAAGTACCCCTGTAAAACAGAGTTTAGGTCTACTATACACAGCAGTTTTGCTGAAGCAAGTAAACCGATTACAAAGTGAGGAATGGACGCAGTAGTTCAGATGGAAGTAAGACAGCTTTGTAATTTATCCCTTATGTTATTCAAACTGTATATTGAGTGAGATGTGAAGTTAGTTTGATGTTCAATGGATCATTTGTGTGATTAATAATAATGATGTGGAGTCAGTCACTTTATACCCATATCACACACTGGCATGTAAATATGGCTACATACTTACCATCTACAATGGATTTTTTGTGAAAAAGAATTAAAGTTCAGGGAGAAGAAATAAAACTTTGAGATTTAACAATGAAACTGTAATTCTGACAAAGACAGGAAAGTACTTTAAAGATTAGTTAAACAAAATAGTCTTGAAAAGAGATTATAAAATGAACAACCACAAAAGTCAAACATGAGTAATGGAATGTACTCTTATTAAATCACATGATATTCAGGGAATTAGATTAAGAAATGAGACACTAACAGCACCAGATGAGTTTTGCTAATTTGTTAGCATAGTAACTGATGATGGCTGAATTTAATGCAGACATTGGCAATAGTAAGAAAAGCATTTCTAAAAAAGATGAATTTGTTAACGCTGAATATAAACTGAAATATCTGAACCTTTTTTCTGAAGGTATTTGTATGAAGTATAACCATGTATGGAAGTGAAATGCGGAGAATAAACATTCAGACAAGAGAAGAGAAGAGAAGCTTCTGAAATGTGGTGCTACAGAAGAATGCTCAAATTATATGGGTATGCTGATGCATAGTGATGCATCAGTTGGCACAATGAACTTGCATTTGGGAGGATGACAGATCGAACCCCATCAGACTGTACACATTGAAGTTTTCCTTGATTTCCCTTGATTGTTTGAAGCAAATGCCAGGATGGTTATTTTGAAAGGGCACAGCTTATTTCCTTCCCTATCCTTCCTCAGTCTAAGCTTTGTACAGTGTCTAATAATCGAGCTGTAAATAGGACATTAAACCATACTCTTTCTTTCTTCCTTCCTTCCTTCCTTCCTTCCTTCCTTCCTTCCTTCCTTCCTTCAAATAACTAATTAGGAGGTATTGAACTGAATTGCAAGAAAAAGAAATTTGTGGCACAACTAGACTAAAAGAAGGAATTTTGGAGTTGGGAGGAAGGAGGAGAGGGGAATAAATTGCAGAAAGAGACCAAGGTGTGAGTGAAGTATGAAGGTTCAAATGAACATAATTTGCAGAAGTTTCACAGACAGAAAGAGGCTTGCACAGAATAGAGATGGGTGGTGAAACTGCATCAAACCAACCTTCAGACTGATGATGACAACAACCATCCACACAGCATGTTTAAGTTAAGGAATAATATTAATGTGATAAGCATTTACATCCCACCCCTACTTTCCTCATCATCACATTGATTCAATCCCACAGACACTGGACTTGCATTTCAAATCAGTGGGTCTGAAACTCCCTTCTGGTCTTATAGATTTAAGTGTTCCTAAATCACTTAAGATGAATACTGGGATGCTTCCTATGAAAAGGACATAGTTAAGTTTGCATGAAGACTTTATCCTGCACAAGAAATTAAACCCTAATGTTCCCTGTTCGGCACTCACAGTTCGAGAAATGATAAATATCAGCACCTTTAGTGATGGTGCTGCAAATTTTTCCTAGTTTATACAAATGAGAATAATGAAGATACCCTTGTTGTATTTTAATTACTCTATTCAAAAACACAAGAACCACAGTGCAGGATACAGGAAGTGTTTTATGGATGCGAAGTTCACACAATTGATGTGGTTTATTCTAGTATAGCTCACTAAAGTGAGGTGGATTAACACCAACTAAGTTGACATTTTGATTGCAGACCACAATACAGGTTCCTCCTGTTTCCTTTCACTTCAGCAGTTAAATAAATTAAATGGACATAGGTTACAGTAGTTATGCAGAGGTAAGGAGGCTCAGACAGAATAGAGTAGGGTGGTGAAACTGTATCACACCCATCTTCAGACTGATGACCCTGACAACCAAGCTGAGAGTATGTTTAAGTGACCTCAAAGTAACCCCAAAAAAGAATTTTAATAGCTTAAGTACCCGCAACATGAGGATCACTCTGATTACCAAAGAAAATCTCAGTTCTGCACAATGGATCAGGTTTGACTAATCTGATACTGACTGTTTTTCCATAATGGGTTCACCAATCCCTTCTACATTCACCATCAGCATAACAGGAATAAAGTTTACAAGTACTGGTATAGGAAAATATTCCATTATGGTTTTCAACATATAAATTTATTGTATGTCACAACATTCCCTTTGCAGGATAGTTAACTTGTTATTTCTGACACATGAAAACTTTAAGTGAGTAAAGGGACACAAATTAAGCAGCATCAGAAACCAGGTAAGAAGAGTGTACCATAACTGAAATTTATGAATTCATAATCTTTCTCCTTGCCATTTAACATGAAAGTGTGCAGAAGCCACATTATAATAAATCTCCACTCATTGTTGATTTTGTATTTATTTCTGTAAATGTACACCTTCCTCCTTCCATTCAATCACCTTAAGCTAAGCTGTAAAGAAAAGTCAGTTACATCATTCATCTGTCATTAATCTAAACTAAGGTTTTTTCCATATATTTACTGTTTATGGATTTTGTACCTCAGTAAGAATCGAAGCATCAGAAAGGCAGTCATGAACATGTTTAGACAACTTTCAAAGCTCTTAGCGAAACTAATCTGTCTTCGCTGTCAACAGCTGTCAGTTGGTGCATGAATTTAAGGAGAATATAGCATAGCCGACTTCTTCCAATGTGCAGTGTACAATTGTGACATAGTTTGTGAATTTGTAAAATTGTCTTCAAAATGCTCAAGCCAAAAATGAATTTTCTTGATTATATGGATGACATAAAAGAGTATCAAAGACTGTGTGGTATAACCACCATTTAAAATGATAGTTATGTTACATACAAAATATTAATAATTATTGCTGCCTGACTACAGCCTGCCATAAAACTGAACACACATCAGTGCTCATGTAAAAGAAGCTGAACTTCATAATTCCAATAGACTGCTGCACAAGAAAATTGTTAAACTGGTAAGACATAATCCTTTTTGTAATAAAATATATGCTATATAAAGTACCAGTATCAATATGGACATTACTTGACACAGCAAAACCTCTAAGCAACATTATATGGGAAGCATTAATTGTTAATACCCAGAGAATGAAAGTGTCAAACAGGCAGACTGCAACATTAATGCTGCATATGCAGAGATTATAAAACAAAGCTGTGTGAAAGAGTGGAAGGGGTGGTTGGCTTTGTGGTTGATAATCGCAAGAATTATGAGCTGGATGGTAATACATGGTAATACATTTTTGCCATACGTATGTTTGTGGCATAAAGCTGTATATTTACAAAGATATAACTACTATTTTACCTACTTCTACTCAAGAACTCACTCAGCATACAGTAGCAGCTGTCAGGTAGAAACAATTTTCACTTGCTTTTGAAAATATCTTTGTTATTTACCATACATTTTTGAGAAGACTTTAATAGCTGTACAAGTCACTACTTACTGTCACAAAAGTTAGATAACAGTCAAGACCATGTTCCTTTAGAGCACTTGACCCACTCGGGTAGCTGAGGGCATTAGCATATCATTTGCAGGGTTCGGGAAGATGAGTCTGCCGAAGATTGAATCCACCTTGTGGCAAGCCAGCCAACCTGGATACAGTTTTTTGGCAGTTCCCAGTATCCACCTAGGTAAATACTGGGCTGGTACCCACATCCCACATCAGATACATGCTACGTAAACATTTAGAAAATGTTCCCACACTTGAACATGAGATTTGCACTAGATACAGAGAGATGGGGTACCCAGACTCCATCCAGGGAACAACTGTCACTAACTTTGTTTCAGCCTTTATAGCAATGATGACGCCATAGAAAAACAGGAAAAGGGAAATGAGAAGAATCAGCTTCTTTACAATACCTTATTTGTTTCAGTATTATATTCAGATTTGAAAAGATTGTTAATAGCAGATTTACTACGGAATAAATGTACTGTGATACTCCTGTCATTATTACTAATTGCTCAAACAAACAAAGGCCTACAAAATTTGTGGATTCAACACACAATTCTAATCTAATTCATTTGTGCAATGAATTTTGTCAGTCCAAATGAAGAATCACTGCAAAACAATCACTTCCTCAAAACACTCCTGATACACGTGGCTTCAGCCATATTACGGAGAAGACTGGGAATGGGATCTGGAAAATTACAAGAATTAATTATGTCCAAGAAATGTGTCTAAAAATTATCTATCTGTCAATTTTTATTGTTTATTGCATCAAAATTTTTCACAATTGCAGGAATAAATAATTGAGACAATCAAATTTCACAAAATTTTGCTACATGTTGATGCTGAAGAGTGTCCTGTTCCATCCTTATTCTGGACATTTTTAACAGTGGTGTTTTAAAATATATCTGAGAATATCTCAATAAAACTCAGAAAGCACATTTCACATTATAATTTCCATCATCTCCTCTACTGTAACCACTTTATGCTTTCAAATAACTATTCCAATGAATTTTACATTTTGTAAACTTTGTTACAAGTTAGTCAGTAGGAGCATGTTTTAGTGGTTGAAACTTCACTTGGATCTCTTCTTTGCAGTAAAAATTATGATTTTTGAAATAAATCACCAAATCGACCACCTAAATGATCATGTTCGACAATGCTGAATGTATCCTAATGTGGAGAGAGGTGGGAAGATGTAATGCACCCAAAAACATAGTCAAACATGATCATTTTGGCAGTCCATGTGTTATGGTGTATGAAGGCATAACAATGCAGAACTCCAAAACGTTGGACAAAGTACATTCACCCGTCAACATTATTGTGGCTTTGTATGCTTACGTCAGCAGCTCAAGGTCTTGTTTGCTCAGGACAGGATGTGTATGTTGTCATCATCAGTATTTCATCATTGTCATTGATGCATGGGTCACCAAAGTGGCATCCAATTTAAAAAAAAAAAAAAAAAGACTTGCACCAGGTGGCCAGACTCCTCAAATGAGGACTCCCAATCACAGATGCAATAAGCACAATTTAGTTTTTGGACTCTTTCCCCACATGCAACTGTTCTGCCCCAACTTCATTTTTATGGATCACAGTTAACAACCACATCAAACTCTGCGTGTGGAGCTGCTCTCTGAATGAGAGGATATTCGGTGAATCAAATGGCCTGCCCATTCCCATCAAGTGCATATAGGATGCATCGGAGACACACATTGCAGCACGTCCACATGCACCAACGACCATCCAGCATTTGTCAACTGTGCTGGTGGATGAATGGAATGTCCTACAGTGAGAACCCTTTAACAACCTTGTGGTCAGCATGGGAACACACTGCAGAGTGTGCACCGCTGTCTATGGTGATCACACATCCTATTAAGAATCATGTTTCATCTTTTCTTGTAACATCCAGGGGAGCATCACGAATAGCAGTGACTTCAGTGTAATTATTGTCTTTGAGTAAAAGTGTTATTTCTGTTTATTTTACTGCATATTTCTTTCAGTTAAATATGTTTGACGTTGTACCAACTGCAGGTGACAGTCTGAATCATTATATTAGTCTGAAATATCAGGTATGCCAAGATCACTTTTAAATCTTTTTATTGATTACCAGTTTTGACAGATCTGTGCTGTTATCATTGCATCTTGTAAAACATTAACATTACTAGCCTGGTCAACATTGTAATGTTAAATGAATGTCTGCTAAAATACATCAGCACAACATGATGTATGTTTTATATTTGTGCTGGTTTATGTTTGATGTGCTGACGTTCCTTGCTATCTTTTATTCTAAGAGACACAATGTCACTATGTGACTTGCAAGTTTGTAAAGATCATGAACTTCTGTTAATGTGTTACAAGGTCCCATGACAACAGCCTAGATCTGTCCAGTCCGGTAAGTAATAAAAAGATTTATAAGCAATTGTGGCCTACCTGATATTTCAGAATAATATAACCATTCAGTTACCTTCCATACTATACTGCAGCAGTTCTTTCTACACAGCAAGTCCCTGTTTCATTAGGACTGCTTGTGTGAAATTCCACACCGCAATGTTATCTCTTGGTAAGGTATGATTCTTGAAGTTTCAGCAACAGCCGTGTCAAAGGACAAATTGCTAGTGTTGCTGTGGCAGACTTTTTGGCTGCTAAAGTAACAGTGCATAGAGGTGGAGGTGGAGCTGTGATGCAGCATCAAGTTTTATATTAATTTTAGTATTTGTGGGCGAAAAATTTTATTATACAGGGTGTTCAAAAACAGTGTTAAATACTGCGAGAAGTGGTAGTATGCATCAAAACAAGAAAAAATGATACAAATGGCTCTGAGCACTATGGCACTTAATGTCTGAGGTCATCAGTTCCCTAGAACTTAGAGCTACTTAAACCTAACTAACCTAAGGACATCACACACATCCATGCCTGAGGCAGGATTCGAACCTGCAACCGCAGCAGTCACACGGTTCCAGACTGTAGCGCCTAGAACCGCTCGGCCACTCCAGTCGGCTTCAAAACAAGAAAAATAACTCCAGTAAACATGGGTCCTGAAATGTATACTTTTTGCAATAAACACATGTTTACAGGTGGTGTTCAATGTGGCATCCATTCATGACAATGCACCCCTCTGCCCTCCAAGTAAGGAATGATGCACCCTTTCAAGTATATCTGGTTGCTGTTGTACATGCATGCACGTATAGAAGAGACAACCCTGTAGTGTCTGCACATCATTGATTGGTGTAGTGTAGATCAATTCCTTCAGGTGTCCCCATAACCAAAAGTCTAGGGGACTGAGGTCTGAGGAATGAGCATACCAAGGTATGGGGCCCCCTGATCAATCCAGCAGTCCTGGTGCACAATCATGCATGACCCACATCTGTATTTGTCGCTAAAATCATGCAGCCTCTAGCAACATAGGCAATACATCAATGAGAAAGTCCAGACAATGCACCCAGTTAACCTTTGTGGTAGCATGTATGGTCCTATTAATCTTTTGCCAAGTACATATGGTCATATGTTGATAGAGAATCAGTGTTGATGCCCTCTTTCCTTAAATGCTTGGGGACTTATATCTACCCATACATGCTGGTTGTGGAAATTCACAACACCATCTCCTGACAACCATGCCTCGTCAGTAAATAAAATCTTGGATGTTAACAGCGGTCTGCACCACACTTCTGCAACAGCCATTGACAGAACCGCCATCTGCCATGATGATCCTGTGGCCTTAGGGCTGAACACACTTTAGATGATACACGTACAGCAATTGATCATGAACCACCTGCCAGATAAGAGAATGACACACACTTTCTGCTGCTGCTGATCATCGCACATAGCTCCCAGATGTTTCTTCCACCAAAGGTAACACACACTCCTCCATGTCAGATGTGCAGACTGTGCGGGCCTTCCGCTGCCAGTCTTCCAAGGTGCAGGGGTATGTGTGTCCCTCAGATGCTGAAAAGTCTACCAAACAGCTTATCAGAGGGCACTCTGCACTGTGAATATTTTTCAGTGTGGGCTCACAGACTATGTCCATTTGCTAGACCATAGCAGAATAGCATATGCACCATTTCACTTGCCCAGTAGTAGGCTTCCATTGCTAACAAGTAATGGAAGAGAGGAAATGTAAATCTACTAAACCATTTGTACATACAGACAGAGTAATAACAGTAAACATATGACTGAATCCACATCTGGAAGAAGGTAAAAAGACCATGATACGTTCCCAGAGTTGACAGTACTGTACAACACGGCTCAAAAACACAATGAAAACTAATGTAGGCTACAATATAACTCAAACCACACAACTGACTTTTGACCACCTAATTGTAGGTAGAGCACTGTGAGTGAGATATCATAATACCATGCAGACACATTTGACAGAGCGCCAATGCAATGACTGTGCTAACATCCGTAACCACGCATCACGCAAGCCCTTCCTTTAAACATGTGTTTACCTTGGAAAGTATGGATTTCCAGACCCAAGTTTATATTCAACACTTTCTTTTGAACACGCTGTATTTGACCCGAATAGAGAGAGCCAGGTTCCTGCTCACTCTTCCATGACAACACCCCAACCCACAAAGCAAAGACTGCCTATGATTTTTTGGCCAGCAAATGGATCACAGTCCTGGATCACCCACCATATTTGCTGGATTTGACCCCAGCCAACTTCTTGATATTCCCCAAATTGAAGTTGAGAGGACAATACTACAACACATTTATGGAAGCTCCAGATAATTGTACTGCTGTACTACATGCAGTTCCACAAAAGGACTACAATGACCATTTGAAATCACTTTTAAAACAATGTCATCATGTATTGATAAAGGATGAGAAAATTTTGAATAAATACAGTGAATTTGTGAACATAATCCATTACTTTTATTTTTCACAGCCACAGCTGTAACACAACTCTGATACAAGGTGTGTGCAGGGTCCAAATTTCATCAAGCTATACTATGTGGCAGTGACATATCATGTGATAGTTATTTTTGTCTGTAAGTTTTGCATACCATGTCTATATCAAAATGAAGTACAGCAGAGCTACGAAATCTACAGGAATGGTACAATCCATGGGACTGACTGTAACAACACAGTGTCTCTAAGGATACAGCTTACTTTACTCAAGAGGTACGGTACTATTACAGAAAACTGAAAAATTTCCTTGACCCATTAGTAGCAAATTTTTTCAGTTGTAACTGGTAATGGACATGAGGCAATTTGGTTGCATTTCCAACCAGAATACAGCAGAGTCATCTAACCTTTTCTGCTGTTTATCATGATGTAACTGAGACAGGATAAGTAGCACCCACAAATGATGGTTTGAGGTAGACCAATATTCACTCATACTGTCTAATCATGATGGACACATTCTACATAACACTGAAGAAGGTCCAAATATCACCACATGAGATGTTTCTGCAATATGTAAATACCTCTCTCAGTACTGAATAGAGGATACTACATGGGCAGTTCACATTTCTGTATCATCTTCAACACGTATGTTTCATTTGATCATCGACTATGAGAGAAATTTTGTTGACAATTTGTTGCATGAAGTGCTGAGAGAGAGAGAGAGAGAGAGAGAGAGAGAGAGGGAGGGGGGGGAGAGAGAGTGGGGGAGAGGGGGGGGAGAGAGAGAGGGGGGGGAGGGGGAGAGGGGAGGGAGAGGGGGGAGAGGTGGGGGAGAGAGAGAGAGAGAGAGAGAGAGAGAGAGAGAGTGGGGGAGAGGGTGGGAGAGGGGGAGAGAGGGAGAGGGAGAGGGAGAGAGAGAGAGAGAGAGAGAGAGAGAGAGAGAGAGAGAGAGTTGTAATCTAGTAATAAAAATACCTGCAGATGAGTAGAAGCCACAATCTGTAAGGACAAAATAAAATTATGCAACATGAAGGGCTTGTTTGTAGTAGGTAATTTGTTATAAATATTACAGACACCTGAAGAACCAAAGATGTTGAAGGTTAATATAAGGATAACTGTTACCTGGAAAATTTGTGGGGGAATCTGGAAGTAGTGAATACCAGATATGCACTATAAGAAGACTTATACACAAAGAAGAAAAATTCTTGTATGAAGCACTGACATTTCAGACATTAAAACATAGAACTAGTAATGGACTTGTACCTCCAATCAGAGGTGCCACACAATTTTTCCACCTGAGGATGACGAGGGGAACACCAATAAATTTGTGTGGAACTACTATTTATTGTTTGACATAAGTTTAACATATTTGCACAAAAGTATGTTGGAAATCTAATACTGTATCTTTAATTCCACAAGGCTAGGAATTCCAGTTCCAGAATAAAGAACAATGTATAAAAGTAACTTGATGTTTTAGCAATGGAAAATCCAGGATGGAACGTAACGATATTATGAAAGGATAGTTGCTACTCACCATAGAGTGAAGCAGCATCCCCACTATATAGTGAGTAGCAACTATCCTTTCCATAATATTGTAATCTGATATTTTTGTTTTTTACACGACCGAATTGTCACACATTGATGGAAAGGTTTATTACAATTAAGTACAAGTAAAGTTCATTAGTTTCATGTTCCAAGGATAATTTGCATGATAAACTTGTAGTGATATGGAATGTGGTATTTCACATTCCCATCACAAATTAATTTGTAAATATGACTACATGCTGAACTCTTTTTAAACTTTTTATTACATTTTTAAACATCTACAGATGTGAGTTAGTAATACCTACCCTCCACCTTTTACACATTACATTAAAAGAAATTTTTTTGCAGAACAGGTGTTGTCAAGGAGAAACTTCCTTATTTTGTTTTCAAATTTTCTTTTGCTGTCAGTCAGATATTTTAAATCACTGGGTAAGTGATCAAATATTTTAGTTGCAGCATTGTACACACCTTTTTGTGCTGAAGACAACCTTAAAGTGTAGTAATGAAGGAAACTTTTCCTTCTGGTATTATAATTATGTACAATATCATTCCCTTTAAACTGCAATGGACTATTTATAATGAACTGCATGAGAGAATAAATACACGGTGAAGTGAGAGCCAGTATGTGCCACTCCTTAAACAGATGTCCACAAGATGATCATGAGTGAGCACCACACACTATTCCTAAAGCACATTTTTTAGCAATGCAGACTTCCTTTCTTAATGATGAGTTACTCCAGAAGGTTATTCCATATGACATTATTGAATGAAAATATAAAAAAATATGTCGACTTACTGATTCGTCTCTCCCAAAAATTTACAATGACCACAGGGTTATGTAAGTAAGTTACATATAAAACATTACACTATCAGCTTCATCATGCAGAATTAATTTAGGAAAAGATTGAGTTGTTACGTATTATAAAACATAACACAAATTCAGAAACAATGAGATAAGATTTTGTGGTGATCAGCACAAAGAAGTGTGTGCTTGTGAATTAATACTGAAAAATAGTTTGCTTTCAACTGCAACTGTATATAAATCCATATTGGGAAATTTCTAACTGTTTATGAGGAATCTGGATTCCTTACTATGCTATAAGACAGCAGCAAACAGTTAATAGTCTCCAGCGACTTCAGTGTAGATTTTCTAAAGGATTCTGAAAGGAAAAATGATCTGGAAACCTTACTTGGAGCCTAAAATTTTATCTCAGTAACTAACATTCCAGCACAAGAAACAGAAGACAGTTGGACCTTAATTGATAATATTTTCTTTAAAGCAAGAAAATAACTGTGTACGTCTTAACAAATGCTCTTTTAGATAATGACGCTCAGTTAGTTAGGATGAATAAGATAGTGCCTTACAGCATCGATATTCAGTGACAATCAGTTGGAATAATTCATGACTCCAGACCAAATGTTTTTAAGAATGATTTACAAGAGATGACTTGGGATGTAATTTATAATGAACCAAATGCTGACATAAAGTTTAATCCATTCCACAATAAAGTCATATAATTATTTCAAAATAGCTTTCCACATAGCCAGAAAGAACATTAAACAGCCATGTAAAAAACTGTGGATGACAAGATGAATTAAAGTATCTTGTGAAAGGAAAAGGGAAATGTACCCATTGGCAAGAACAAAGAGATTTCATTCAATATTTGCACAATACAAAAACTACTCAAAATTACTAAGAAAAGTTATTAAAAATTCAAAGAACATGCACATTATGTTGGAAATTGGTAATTCTGACAACAGAGTTAAGGCTATATGGAATGTAGTGAAACGAGACTGGACAACCAGTCACAGAATTGTACATCATCACTACTGAAGTAAATGGAAAGACTATAAACGATGAGTCACAGGTAGAAAATATGTTTAATACTAACTTATTAAATACAGTAGAAAGTACAGGGACAAACAGTTCAAGGGAAAATTCACACCAGTATTTGAAAAAGCAACCCACATAGAATTCTATCAAATGGATGTATCACCAACTTCTCCTTCTGAAATTAACAAAATTATACATTCACTCAAAATTAAAAATTCATTTGGATTTGATGATCATTACAATAGAGTGCTATAGATTTGTTCCCATATCATAAGCCCCATCTTATCTGAAATATGTAATGCATGACTATTGAAAGGCACTTTTCCAAAGAAACTGAAATATTCCACTGACAAACCTCTCTGTAAGAAAGGTGATAGAACAGATGTCAGTAGTTAATGACTTGGTCCACTGCTGCCATTTTCCAAAATTTTGGAGAAGGTGGTGTATTCCAGAATAGTATCTTACCTAATCGACAATAATATCCACAGCAAACATGAATTTGGATTTTAGAAGATCTGCTTCACTGAAAATGCCATTTACATGGTCACTCATCAAATTTTACAGGCATTAAATAATAAAACAGTGTCAGTTGGTATTTTCTGCAACCTATCTAAGGCATTTGTCTATGTTAATAACAATATTCTCTTAGATAAACTGATGTCTTATGGGGATGATGGTATAAGCAACAAATGGATAATGTCATATCTGACAAAACACATGCAGTAAGTTTTACTTAGTAAGTCAACCCATGTAGTCCAGGTACATTACTCTAACCGAGGAGAAATCATGCACGGGGTTCCCCAAGGCTCAGCCTTAAGCCCACTAGTGTTCCTCATATAGGTAAATGATCTTCCGTCTGATAGAGAAGAAGCAGAATTAGTTCTTTTGCAGATGCAGTCCAAGCATACACACAGAAACAGAAAAAATAGCAAACAATGTTCATAAAAGTATCATTGACTGGTTTTCTGCAAATGGTCTCAGCCCCAATTTTAAAAAGACATAACATATTCAGTTCTGCAGGTCTAGGGGTACTGCACCACTGACAAGTGTAACGTGTGGTGAGGTAATAATAAAAAAGGTAGAAACTTCAAAATTCTTAGATGTTCATATTGATGAGAATTTAAACAAGAAAACGCACATTTTGGAACACCAAAACAACTTAGTTTGTATTTAGAATCTCTGCAGATCTTACAGAGAGACGAATCTGTAAGTTGACATTCTGCATATCTTCATTCAGTAATATCATATGGAATAATGTTCTGGGGAAAGTCATCTTTAAGTAAAAAGTCTTTATTGTTCTAAAACAAGCTGTAAGAGTAATATGTGTCACACACCCATGATCATCTTGTAGACATCTATCGAAAGGGCTGGGAACTGTTCACCTCACATTTACTATCTCATGAAATTTGTTGTAAATAATCCACTGTAGTTCAACAGGAACAATATGTACATAATTACAATACCAGAATGAAAATTGGCATTCATCACTACACATTAAGGTTGTTTTCAGCAAATTAAGGTGTGCACAATGCTGCAACAAAAATTTTTGGTAACTTACCTAGTGATACAAAATGTCTGACAGACAGAAAAGTAAAATTTGAAAACAAACTAAAAAAGTTTATCCTTGGCAACTTCTCTTGTTCTGTAGAATAATTTCTATTACCGTAATGTGTAAAAGGTGATGGGAGGAATTAGTAGCTCACATTTGTAGATGTTTATAAAGAATTAAAAAAGCAGTTTACAACTGTTCAGCATATAGCCATATTTAAAAATTAAGTTGTGCTGTGCATGCAATATTATTCATTCCATGTCATCACAATTTACTGTGCAATTGATCCATGGAACATAAGACTAACTAACTAACTAAATGTGCCTGAAGTAACTTGTTTTAGGAGTTCTGAAATGTGCTTTTTCTACTTTAAATTCTCATCAATATGGACATCTAAGAATTTTGAATTTCCACCCTATTTATGTTTCCTCAGCATGTGTTATACTTATCATTGTATAATGTCCCTAGATGTGCAGAACTGAATATGTTGTGTCTTCAAAAATTGAGGGCGAGACCATTCACAGAAAACCAGTCAATGACCCTTTCAACAACATTGTTTACTACTTCTTATCTTGCTGAATGTATGCTTGGATTAATAACAATACCACTGTCATCTTCCTAAAGAACTGATTCTGCTTGATGTATATTACATGAAACATCATTTAGATACACGAGTAACAATATCAGGCCTAAGATTGAGCCTTGGCGACCATCATATGTGATTTCTCCCCAGTCAGAATAAGGTCCCTCAACTACATCAGTTGGGTTACCAAGTACAACTTTTGCATGCTTTTGGTTAGATATGTTGCTATCCATTTTTATGTAGAAGAATATTGATTCTGCAATCAAATGCATTAGATAAATCATGGAAAATAGCAACTGGTACTGTTTTATTATTTAATGTTTGTAAAATTTGGTAAGTGAACACGTAATGGGATTCTCAGAAGAGCAACTCTTATATAATCCAAACTGTGATTTGCTGAAGATATTATTGTTGCTCAGGTGGGATACTAGTCTCGAATACACCACCTTCTCAGAAATTTTGGAAAATGGCAGCAGTGGATATTGCAGTTTCTCTGCAAAAATGTCTTGCAATAGTCATGCATTGCATATTTCAGCTAAGACTGGATGTATGATATGGGAACAAATCCTTAGTACCCTATTGGAAATACCATGAAATCCAAATAAGTTTTTATTTTTGAGTGAATGTATAATTTTCTTAATTTCAAAAGGAGAAGTTGGTGATACATTCATTTGATTGAATTCTATGCTGGTTGCTGTTTCAAATATTGCTGCAAATTTTACCTTGAACAGTTTTTCCGTATACTCTCCCTTGCATTGTCCGATGGTGGCCTCCCCATACATTTTCTACAAAAAACTCAGCCACTTCACTTCCGCTACTCATATGTAGGCCATGTCTTTTACATCCTCATCTCCCAATTGTAGCAACAGGCACTGCATTCATATGAGATACCATTTTAGTCAGCAGCAGCCCTCTCAACTGTTCACAACACGCACAACAGAGTTAATTCAAGTCTGGTCATGTCACTGTAGAAGCTCCAGAAGACTCACATTTGTGTGTGTAATTGCTGCTCCTAATTTCATCCAGGTCACCCCTAATGCTCTAATTTCTATCCTTAGCCAAGCTGTTCCTCAGTATACATACTACAGTAATATGACCCTGTATGCTAAAATCTTTGTATAAATACTGTATATCCTCTGTCACCTGGCTAAGCCTAGCACTTGGCTTCACAATATCTGTGACCTGTCATCCTGTTCCTAGTTTGTCTCCCCATCTGGCTTACACAAATCTACACTTAGTTCCTTTTTTGTAAGTCTGCTGTAACCTACTGTGACCGACAGCAGGCTGAGGCTCTCCCCTCCTACTTCACATAACAAGTCAATTTTATTTGATACCATAAGCTCAAATGTAGATGAAAAAGTTGAAAAGCTGGTCCCTTTTACCAATGCTTGTCACCTTTAAAAGTAATCAACAGTCATGCAGTTTGTTTAGGTAAAGACAGTGTGAACTTTTTTAAATAGCTAAAATGCAGGAATTAAAAGCATTACAAAATACATTTTATTCCAAGTAATAAGTATTTTTCTTTAGTTTTAGTGTCTTCCTAAATAATAATAATAATAATAATAATAATAATAATAATAATAATAATGGTGTGCTTTTTTATACAGTCATTCAAAAAGAGGACCAACTTCAAAGAATTGTCAGATGCACAAAGAAAATAAGTTTTCTTGCCCTGCCACAGGTGAGTAGGTTATGTCTAGTGCAGAAAAATAATTTTCAGTAAACAGCCACCTGACTGGTCTATGTAAGACTAGAACAAAATTAGCATGAGAGAAAACTCACTAAACATTTATTATTATTTCAATATAACTAGAATGTTCATGAGTAATCAGTATGATAATTCTGCTTTAAAAATTACTTAGTATCAATTTTGATTTTGAGATGTCTAAAAATAGTTCAGCTTTCCACTAAAAAATATACTAATATTCTCAAATGAAGTAACGTGAAGAACAATTGAGCTGCCAAATATTTACATGTGTGCTTCTCTGTGTTAGACTTGTATTGGAATCATTCAGTAAAAAACTGTGTGTGCTGCTTCTGATCAACTGATTACTATATTTCATTTGGGCAGCCTCCAATTTCCTCCCCCCACCCTCTCCCCCCCCCCCCCCACCCACCTACCACCCTTTGCTCCCACTCCAAGTTATACCAAAAAGAAGAAAACCAGAGGGAGAAATTTTATTATAAAATCCAATTTACACATTACTTAATCACCTCACTGACCAGTTGCAGAGAAATATTAAAATTGCCAGACAGAGGAAGGATATACACAATGGCTTTATTGATGCAATGATCCTGAAACTTCACTTGAATGAATTACAGTAAAAACAGAAAACTTAAGTCAGGATATCTAGATGACGACTTGAAACCTGCTATGCCTGAATGGGAGATACAGACTGTTAGTAGATTCAATTCTACTGGAATAATTGTTACTTTGCAGCAGATTAAACCTTCTTACATTATAACAAAACAGGATAAAGTATGGGAGAGGACCTTGCTGAAATACAGTTAGATTGTTTCCAACTACCTGTTTTAATACCACCAAATCACTTCACACTGAGATCTGAATCCAAGAAAGGTGGTGCAGCTGGAACAAACTGCTGCTGATTTGGGCAGAATAGCATTCAAAATCTAAAAACCTCAATCTGTGAATCATGAAACACTCAACAGCCCCTAGGATTTGCATTTTGGTTGAAATATCACTAATCAGGGAGTATCTAGATATAATAATGGAAGTCTGACTACAAGTGAATATACACACATGACACACACACCATCCATATCAGGTGGAAGTAACCTTTGGGCTCTGTAGTGCACAAATGTGAATGTGTACACAAGAAGAAATTGCACCACAGTAATGCCAATATGACAATGAATTCTTGTAAAGTGCAAAAGTCATCCAACTTTGTGACAATGTGAAGCCCTCTCAAACAAGTTAAAGTACCAATGAGAACGATTTTAACATTGTTTTCAACATTCCAGTACTTTAATATGAGCCTCACACAATGTATAATAGAAAATATGACAAAACTGAGTGTTATCCATTGTAAAAAGTGCCTGAATACAGCAATTTCCAAGAATCTCGACATCTCCATTTTTCAATATTCCAAAAAAAAACCCAATGAATCATTATATTTTACTATACAGTTGAAACTTAGAACATAAAATTCAAAAGTTATATTTAATAGCCTTACACTTCCATGCTTTTGTTGTCAGGCAATTCCACAACATAAAGCAAATGTTTGCTAAGCAGTTGTTGGACAAAATGCATATTGTTCCGCATATTTCTCTTTCATATTCAGCCAGTCTTTTACTATAATATTAGCAGCTGTTGTACAACACATTTGTTGGATCATCATTAGTAAGGTGTTAGAAGATTCAGAATATTCTGAAACAATTCAGGAGATGAAAAGTGGAACACACACTAGGAGTCGACAATGCCAAAGAGTAAGAAGAGCATGACTGCACCTTCAAATGAAGATCTGAATATAGACTGTAACCACATTGAAACAACAAAGGAAACAACATGCAAAGAAAGATGTTCACGTTTCAATGATCATATTCAATTTAGAGAGTGCCTGTACACATATAAGACAAAAGTTTAACTGGATAATTTGTTTCTACAGTACATGAATGGACTCATCTAAACAACACACGGGGAAGGAAGACAATACAAATAAACAAAGATCTGCCTCAGTCTCATATTATATAAGAGAAGAAGAAGGCCAAAGCATTCATGTATGTGCCTCAACAGTCAATAAACTGACAGGTAAGAGTGATTTTATTTATAGCCTAAGCAAAACGTCTGTAGGAGACACTCAGGCCTATTAGCAAAATATATAAACTGGACAGTGTACAAACTCAGGATAATCGAGATGGACAAGCTCACAAGCTGCAGGAAAGAGACAAAGAATGCACAGAGTTAATTAAGAATGATATATTTAAAGCATAAATGCAGATCATCTCATTACTCTAGAAATAAAATTAGGCAGTTGTATCTTCCAACAGAGTTAAATCTTTAAAAAAATGCATGATGGGTACCGTAGTTCTCACATTATACAAGGTTTGTTGGGCTGCTCTCTTTCAAAGTATGAAAAGGTATTCTGCAAATGTTTCAACTTAGGCTTCGGAAATCCTCATAGTGATAGTTTCTCAAACTTTGCGCAGTTCTTGTTGTACATCAGCTCAAGATTTGGAATTAAAAAATAACATAAGAACAGATTATATGTTGCACAAAATAGGGGCAAAAATATTTTCTGATATTTTAAATGAAAATCAAAACAACACTGACAGCCTGTTTCAACTGCCAGCAGAATCAACCCGTACCTGAACTGTCTGTTGGAGAAGTATTTTACTCCAGACTAGCTTGGCTTTATAACTGCACAATCTTAAAGTATTCACAAAAGAAAGCACACAATGTAGTTAACTGCACATGGGTTGAGAGTGACTCAGGATGGGATTGGAGGGGGGGGGGGGGCAAATAAAATTGCATCTGCAGGAGAGATCGCTTAACTCCCTTAAACAAAATAGCTAATTAAAGGAGGTGCACAAAATCTTAAGTCTTGGGATGTTTTCCAATTCTAAACAGAAATTATACAATCATGGCAATGCTTATGAGTTACACTAAAAGCTCAAAGACATTTGGAGGAATTCAGTTTACTTCCCAATAAGTGGGCATAGCTATTTGTCTCATGGTGGGGTTTTTGGTCTTATTGAAAAAGGCCTAATAAAACATGAAACAATCACTTTGTCCCAGAATATCATGATATATTGGGGAAAGTGCAGGGAGGTTAGAGTTTGGGATAAGACTGCTATAGTCACAACATGAAATCAATCTCCAAACATGTAATGAAAGCCAAATTGTCTTTTATGGTGCCTAAGACAAGAGTAGTGCATTATGTAATAAGACCTAAAACCGGGACACAATGCCTTTTCAGAATACTTACTTACTTCAGAAATAGATGTTGAGGTGCGGAAACCTGGGGAGAGAAGCGTTTCAATAATATTTGAAGCACCTCAACTTCCATCAGTGATCACATGGGAGCAGTAATAAAGCTTTTAATGTGAAGAAATTGATGTCTTATTTTGATAATTACCAATAGGAGAGTAAAGAGTTCTCTTCAAAAGTTGTATAAGGGAATGCTAATGATACTGAAGAAAAAATTCTGTATAATGAAGAATCTTTACATTAAAGACGACCATGTTGCAGCATTCTTTTTTTAATTTGGAAACAAAGTAAATCTAGCTATTATATTAAAATATGTACTCTTTCTTTAGAAGTCATTTGAACGTATGACTATAAGTTTAGGATGTGAGAAACAGATTTCGTTACTGTGGAAACTTCTGTTCAATTTACAAATCTATTGTTAACTTCTTATTCTGATATTGTCTACAAAATACAATGTACATAAGAGCTCACTGATTTTAAATGCCTAGAATGTATAGCTATGGTAGAGTTTTGAAATTTTTTGAATCAGTGACGTTAAGTAAAACAAAAAAATACCTCTCCTGTAAAATTTTGTAAATGGCACTTGTTGAATTTCATCAAAGTAGTCCTCAAATATGGAAAGTTCTGGCACAACTTACATACTTTAGGAGTAAGGGAGACCACCCACAAAATAGCAGAATTGTTGAGTCATTGACAGAAACATACAAAAGAGAAAGTAAACTTCCTAGCATTCGGTATAAATCCTTTGCCAACATACAGTACATAGACGCATGCACACACATCTGTGCCAGTTACTAGAAACACAGTTGCAGGATTGCGTTTCAGAAGGTGGGCTAGAGTTAGTGAGGGTTGTGCTGTGTGTGGTGGATAAGGGAGAGGCAGGAAGAGGGTTTTGGGTGGGAATCTAGCAGTATCAAGGGAGGTAACAGGATTGTTGACTAGGAATTTGGGATGGAGGAAAGTGGTGGCATGTGCATGGGCTAGGCATGTGATACATGTGTACCAGAATCCATGGATTGCGGCACATGGTGATGGTTATGCTGAGACATGGATTGGGAAGGGAGAGCTGTCAGGTAGAGGGTATGGGGACAGTGGGCTAATGGAGACTGAGGCTGGTATGTTTACAGGAGGAAACATGCCTAGCTCATGCATAAAAAGAATTTATACCATAAGCTAGCAAGGCCTGTTTCCCTTCTGTGTGTGCCTGTTGATGACTCCATGCTTCTGCTTTTCAGTGAGTGGTCTACCTTACTCCTTTAGTATTTAAATAAGTTAAAGTATGCATCTGTTGTACGAAATTTCTTGTAAAATGTAGCACTGAGTTGCCAATATGCACAAACAAAAGACAGCTGTTATCCTTTCCACACCAAAAAAATCCCTTCCACACAGCCTAGCCATCTAGGGGCAATGTATCTTCAGTGAAAGAACCCCAAAGCCCAGTATACTGAAGGCATGATGAAGGTTTTCACAGTCAATACACTCCAAACCTAGTCCACACACAGATTTCCCATGACATCCTTACACACACCCCCAAATCTCCCACCACCCCAAGAAACAGCTATAAAGGAGGGCCCTTCCTCTTCATGCAATATCACCCTGCACTGAAACAGCTGAACCATATCCTTCGCTAATGCTCTGACTACCTCTCATCCTGCCTTTAAATGAAGTGCATCCTACCCAAGATTCTTCCCATCCCCACTAAAGTGGTGTTCCATCCCCCACCCAACATCTCATCTGTCCTTCTGCCACTCTCAACCCCGACCAATGTGCAAGACCTGCCCATTCACCCACCCAGCACCTCCTACTCCAGTCCTGTCACAGGCTTAAGCAACATAACAGAGGTCAGGTCACCTGTGAAATCAGTAATGTCATATACCAACTCTGTTGCAAACACTGGACAGCTTTTTATGCTGCAGTGACAAAAAGAGTCATGGATTAGCGGTATGCACATATACAGATGGCAATACTATCATGCGCACGCAGTATAAAAGGGAGTGCATTGGTGGTGGTGGTTGTTGTTGTGGTCTTCAGTCCAGAGACTGGTTTGATGCAGCTCTTCATGCAACTCTATCCTGTGCAGGCTTCTTCATCTCCCAATACCTACTGCAACCTACATCCTTCTGAATCTGTTCAGTGTATTCATCTCTTGGTCTCCCTCTACGATTTTTACACTCCACACTGCCCTCCAATGCTAAATTGGAGATCCCTTGATGCCTCAGAATATGCCCTACCAACCGATCCCTTCTTCTAATCAAGTTGTGGCACAAATTTCTCTTCTCTCCAATCCTATTCAATACCTCCTCATTAGTTATGTGCATTGGTTGGGTTGTCATTTGTACCCAGATGATTTATGTGAAACAGTTACGGTATGATTATGGTCGCAGGATGGGAATTAACAGCCTCTGAACACAGAATGGTAATTGGAGCTAGACACATGGGATATCCCATTTTGGAAATCATTAGGGAATTTAATATTCCAAGATCCATGGATGTCTGAAGAACTGACTATGGTATTATCCTTGGCTGGTGGCATCATTCTTGTTTAAAAATAATGTTGATTACTCTCGTCACAACGTTTGCATCCATATTTTGTGTAGCTCCCTCCTCTTTTCTCGTAATGTTATCATGGTGTTCATGAATTTAAATCACCTCTCTATTAAAATATACATCATAATGTGTTATCTTAGCTAAAATGTTGCTATCATTAAATTTTACTTCATGGCCTGCAATCTAAAAGGCATTCCCACTCCAATTGATTTAACACTTTGTCCAAAACGATAGTTCAGCTGAGTAGTAGTACTTCTTTGTGTACTTGGCCACAACTACACAGAATTTTATACACACCAGCATTCATTAGTGACAGACATCTTGGACTACTATTAAGCATTCTTTTATTTTTCCTGTTGGACTTGCAAATCATTTGAAGCCAGTTCTTGGCCAAATATTTACTTATTCGATTGAAAACTTCATTAATAACAGACAGGAAAACTTTTCCAGTGGGCAGCCATTGTTCCTGATACATACTGGAATTAATTTTTATACTTTTTTGGTGTAGTGCTTGTTCCACGTCCTTACTGGAATAACCTTTTTTTTTTTTTTTTTCAAAAAAAGTAACTGGACAGTTATTCTTGTAAATAAACCTGCTCACATATTTTACCAGCTCCATCCATCAATTTTTGTCTTGGATGAGGGTTACATTGCTCATGGAAGTATCAATCTGTGTTTTTACTTTCCTGTACAATTTATGGCACTAAGTTACCATCTACCTATTTGATTCTTAATGCATCTAGACAATTAAGTTCCCATTGCTCACTTTCTCTACTGTAAATTGCATTTTTGGGTTGATGCTAATGAGATGTACCAGAAGACATCCAACTCCTCTTGCTTTGGGTGCACCCTATGAAGTTATCATTCATATAGCAGTACCACTTAGTTGATCTGTTCTGTATGATGTACATGGTAAAATATCTCCAAAAAGAAGTTGGCAACAAATGGACGAAGATGGGTGCCAATGGCAAACCCATCAATTTTATTATAAAGTTCAATGTTGTACTGCACATAATTGTTGTAACACAATGTCTAAATAAAACGTATATATCCACCTGATAAATTCTTTGACCATGGTCCCTTAAACTAGAAGTTTTAACTGAGGCCATATCCTTTCAATTCTTTAATAATTTTCCAATACTATATTGTTTTCAACTTTTGACGCAACCTTCACATGAGTTACCTTCAAGGAATGTACATCCATATTTGAATTCAGTCACACAATTCTTACCCATCAAAAATGAAGGATCATACACCAAATTTTGATGAATTTCAATTAGGAATATGTTCTCAAACAAAAATCTTTATGAAGACATCATTTTTCAATTTACCCATATATGGACAAATTACATATAACCTGAATTTTAAAATAAATAATAATAATAGTGTAGCAACATAATACAAATGAAATTTTATAGATTTCACCGTCTTCTATATGCCAAACCCATCATTACCAAATATTAACATCCTCTTATCTTCCTCCTTGTAGTTTCTTGTCAGTTTAAAGCATAGATATATTACAAGTGGGACAGGTAAAGCATCTGTCAATTGATTAGCCACAGCAGATGCATTCACTTATGAAGACCTTACACAGTGGTTGTGCTCATAACTGTATTAACTGTAAGTTCCAGAAATTTCTTCAAAACATCTCATATGCATGGTGAAAACAGGTTCTAACTTTGCATCGTGAGACATGGAGATAAAAGTGATGATGTGTTCGGAAAGGGAGCACACACAACATCAGTTTTAACATTTTTGCAACATCTTAACAGGAGGAGCGGTACCAAGTTGAATAAGGTTATTGGACTTGTTGAAGGAAACTGAATGACTGAGCAGGAATTTCAATGTACCTTCCCCTGCACAATCAGACTGTGTAGTCATCAGTATGTTGTCAATCAGTTGCACATCTACTCAATTCATATGGACCACTCCTTCAAATCTGTGGATTATGGTAAGTACTGGCTGAGCAACAGCACTTCTGTAATGTGTAATTTTTTGTGAGACGCCATTCAATGATTATTTAAGAGATAGCTGTATCTTTAGGACTCTCCTTGAATGGCAGTGTTTTATCAGTTATTATACCTAAGTACTTAGCATATTTGCTGTAAACAGAACTCCTACTGTAGCACATCCCATTTACTATCTCACTGTTACTCAGCTAAACATCAGAAATCTCATTTTAATTATAGCAGCTTGGGGCTTTGGCTTTCACTGGCAATTTTAGCACTATCTGTCCACTTTTCAATTATATGACTTTTATAACAAATCTGCCACTCACATGTCCACACTCATTCATTATAATTTCTCATTTTGTCTGTCTTTTACAAGATTCAGTAATCTTGCACACAACACAATAATATATAGTTACCACTTGCTCAATGTGTTGTATTGTTCATGGACTTCTCAGCTTACACAACAGATTATGTGAACTCCCTCTGAAATCTTAGCTCTAAACAATTTGCTTGTTAGGTGTTTGCTAACTATGGGGAGACAGTCTGTTTACGGGCTGTTAACAATTTTTGCAGCACAGACCACTGTGATATGTTCAGGAAGACAGTCAAAGAGGTCCTGGAAGGTAATGACAGGGATGTTGAGCCATGCTGACTCCAGTGCCATGGCCAGCTGCACTAGGTTTCTAGGCTGAGGCTCCATGACACATACAGCCCGATTGACATGGTCCCACAGATTCTAGATTGGGTTTAGCTCTCATGAGTTTGGTGGGCAGGGGATTACAGTAAACCCATCCTGGTGTTCTCTGAACCACACACATACACTGTGAGCTGTCTGACATGTAGCATTATCCTGCTGGTAGATGACATCGTGCTGAGGAAGCAAACAATGAGCGGGGGTGGACATGGTCTCCATGGATAGATGCACACTTGCGTTGATCCACTTTGCCTTCCGGAATGACAAGATCACCAAGGAATGCCACAAAAACATTCCCCAGACCACAACGCTCTGTCCTCTGGCCTGGACCCTTTGCTTTCAGGCATTTCACACTGTCCCTACCAACAGCCATCTATCCGATGGAGCATGAAATGTAATTCACCTGAACAGGCCACCTGTGACCACTCAGTGGATATCTGGTTGCAGTATTGCCATGCAAATTTCAGCCTTTGTTGCCAATTAACAGCAGTCGGCACGAGTGCACGAAGCAGGCGCCTACTGTGGAAATCCGTACACAGCAACGCTTGCTCAGTAGTCATTGCACAGACTGTTGGTGGCCCCTTGGTTCATGTGAGTGGCCAGTTGCTCAACAGTTGCACATCTAAACCCCTCTACACATCTCTGCAGCCACCATTCACCCCTGTCATCTAGGGCCTGTGGTGCATGCCTCAGTGCCAGATTCGAATAGTGCCATTTTGCCATGCACAGTATACTTTAACAATGGTTACACTTGAACAGTTTATAAACATAGCCATTTCTTCCACCCTTGCCCTGAACACCATGATGATCCTCTTTCGGATGGCAGATAAATCGCTCTGTTCCTGCATTACGACAACGACTGCACTGTTTTTTGCGTCCCTCCAAAATGCTTTATATACCCTCCACTGCTAGTGCTACAACATATTGTTTGTGAATGGTTACCGCACAATGATTTTGAACGTGGGTCGTGGTCACATTAATGTGACTAGACTATGTATAAATGATCTTAATATGTGGCTATGCACTCTACATTTGTGAAGCAGTTTATACAGTAGTGAAATATAATTTTTTCTTAATCCTGACAGCATGTTGCTTCAAGATATTGATAATATCATCATAGTGTTGAGCAGATAAACAGTATTACCTTGCATGGGTTGCATCATTCTGGACTTGCAACATTCTGGACTTAAATGCAGCCACAATAAATTCCAATGCGCAGTCAAAAGAAAAAAAGAATCAATGAACACAATGGCACTCTCTCTTGTCCTTCCTTTCTGTTATGATTTAATGCCCTGCTGACACTGTGGTCAGTAAGCACAATGGTGGCTGGATTCCGATATGGACCCCCTCCCCACTCCAGTTACAACATTCAGATTATACAAATGATTTTCCTATCAAGTATTAGTAATAGAGTAGTAGTAGTAGTAGTAGTACACATTGCAACTGATCACAGATTTCTAAAAACCATTTTCTAAGCTGGAGTTTGTGCTAAAAAGGTAGACTCGTCATCAACCAAAAGCTGGTTTGAAAGCTACAGTGCTTTACTAGGCGCAGTCCTATTGCAGATATCATGTCCTTGCTTTCCTCCAACTTTTGAAGTGACTTGTAGATTTACAGACAGAGGGGAGGGGGTGATGTACAGTTTGGTGTGCACTCCAAACAGTGGTGCAGCTTGGCAATTTTTGATATTATTGCCAGAGGTGAAAGAAGCGAGAAGTGATAGGAAAAAATTCCTAGGACCAACTGACAATTAAATCCCAGACCTTTGGTTATATTGTCTGACCCTTAAATCACTGACACACCAGAGTTTTTAGTGTGGATGGAAAATTCCTTTTCACTTTACATGAGCAATTCTAAAATAATGCCATGAGATAAGGTCAGTCTAACAATAAACTGATTGTATCTTACCTTGGCAGTTTCACATTTACATTAATATTACTTCAGTTTATTCAAAACAACGAACCTTAATCTGCCACAGTTCTCCAACATAAACGGACAATGGTACCACCAGCACCACCACCACTACCTTCGATGACGACAACAACAACAACAACAACAATACATTCTTTGAGTTATCTCCTCATCACAATGTTGAGCAAACACACTTCTGCACACATAAGGTATTCATTTTTACTTTCTTTTGTAGCACACAAAGTCACCACATGTAAAGTTATTCAGATACATACATACTTGTGCTGTAGCTTTTAAGTGCCCACAAATTATTTCACACACTTTGATATCAAACTTTTTTCAGTTCACATATGTAAATTTCCAGTGACCACTGATATTACATAATTTACTAAAAACTTGTGTTGCCTGGGAAATATGTCCATTCTGAGTAATGGAAAAATTGGGGTGGCGATTTACTACTGAATAAAAAGCAAAGACATTACTTGTTCTACTGTTTCCATTCAGTATTCCCAGTATGCACCAACCACCTGATTTTTAACATCTGTTCATCTGATATGAGGATACTGTACCTCTGCATTTATTACAGGTACTCAGCCAAAACAGTAGATTTCAACAGGAAAATACAAGTAGTAGCTATCATACACCCACAGAGAAATTGTAGATAGCTTGTAGGTTTATTGGTGGTGGTAGTATCAACCATGTTCATGAAAACCATGCAATAGTGACTACTCGTGCATACTAGCAGTTGAGATATTTTAGCAGCTTTTTTAAGTCATTTCAGGTTGCTTGTGCAAATGATCGTAGATTGTGCATCATAATGAACACTTTAATTGAATTTATTTGTCAGCTGTAATAGGTGTTTCACAACTGGCAATCACATGAGTTTCATTATCTAATAAAATCTTTAACAAAGAGGGGCCTTAGCTTTCTTCATACCTCCTGCAGTTGTCAAATAATGTCTTCTAAGCCCAGATTTGTCTTGCTACAGGAGAATAACCGAAACATAGTTTATTTAGAAATTCGCTACATATTGGACTATGGGCCGACATTAAACTATAAGTTTGAAACAAAGTTGGCAGAATGCAAGTTGGCAGAACACAAGTTGGAAGAACGCAAGTTGGCAGATGTTTTTTCAATAGATACATGACTATTTATTAATTTGTTCTACTGATGTGGAACGTTTAACAGTTTGGGTCAGTTTACAAAAGCTATTGAATGCAATGTTAAGTGCTTCGATGTTCTGTAAGTTTGAAAATTACAGTGCTTTCAACTGACGAACTTATTTTTTCCACTGAACACATTTCGACAAGGCAATAAATACACAGATTTAGTGCAGGAGGCATTCGCAGAACAGTTTCTGAAAAGAGCTGCACTTCACCATAATACAGTTTGTTGACTTATTGAGAAATTTCCAGAGAGAGGCTTGCAACCTCATGTAAAGCAATTAGGCAAACAGTGAAATTGTTCATGTATAAAATGGCAGCAATACAAAAACTGAAGGATGCATATCATGAAAAGCAAATCTGCTACTGAAGATAGTTTTCATCTTTTATTGAGAGGAATAACACCAAATTCTTGCTGTCACCTTCTGTGCTGAAGAGGCCTCATTTCACCTCTCGTCACATTAACATACAAAATCACATGATTATGATCAATGGAGAATCCTCGTGCTGTGCTTGAAACACAATTGCTCAATCAAAAAATTTGGAGTGTGGGTAGCAATACCCAGGCAGCTCATTTTTGGACCTTTATTTTTTTTAAAGAAACCATGAACAGTAAATGTTATTGTTTAATGATCCACAATTCCATTGGCCAGCTAAATGAAGACAAAATCAAGTACTCATTGTTTCAACAAGATGGCACTGTATACACAGTTAACAATTCTGTGCATCTTCTGGAAGAGTGTTTTGAGAAATGCATCACCTCAATAAACCAGCCCCCCCCACTTGTCTGTAGAAAGGGTTTTCCAATAGAATTAAGAGTGTGATCGCAAAGACTTGTATAGATATCTCTGATCATCATTTCCTGAATATATATGTAACTGCAAAGCTACTTTCTGAACACACTGCGTCTGAATTATGCCTGGTATCAACAAAAATACAGACTGTGTTTCTGGAGCTATTTTACATTACCACACTGGTCAGAAATACATCTGTCCTAAGCAGTAATAGATAAGATCACTGTTCTATGAAGAATCTGTATTGCCAAACAGAACTGAATTATTGTTTCAGAAAAAAAGAAGTTATTGCCACTACACCAGCCCATGTATCTTTCTTCCCTCCACACAACAGGGTGAAAATAGTTAAAGCCCAGCCATTGGCAGCCAGTAGCGTACTCTTCTAAACATCCACTGTCTAGTAGTATTAAAGAAAATTACTAGCATTGCGAATATCAAGTAAAAGAATTGCAAAGAAAACTTTTTACATAGCTTTTCATGTACAAAAAAGAGCGTAGCACATACATTCAGTTACTTACCGCAACAGACAGTAATGCTTCCTAATTGCCCCTCTTTCCCCCCCCCCCCCCCTCCCCCCCCCCCACCTGCCCCGCCCCTTCTTCACACTCTCTCTCCATTTTTACAAGCTCAATTACTCAATAAATTGCAGGAAATTTTGATTTAAAAACCACTAAAGCCGTATATTTAAAAAATAATTTCAAATGCAAAGGCTACCTTTAAATGTGACAGTGTAGCTCGAGTTCTATCGGGATTATGCAGTCGGCAAGTCGTAACTTTTATCATCAATCAAAAAACTGTCAAAGTGGTGTGGCATCTAATTAAAATATCACTGACCATGTTATTCAAGGACTGGACCAAAATAACAATTAGTTGAGTTCCTTATAATGATATGTAAGATTAATCAGAAAACAAAAAATAATGCATAGAAGGGGATAGTGTGTTGACTTTGATAGAAATTGTGCCAGCATGAAATTAACGTAACTCTGCTAGGAGAGAAGACAATTATCTTCACTGACAAAATACTGGTTGAAATCTTATAAAACTGTGCAATAACATTGGCCAACTGGAAAAATGCATCAAATATCACGAATTTACCAGCTGGCAATAACAGGCTCAAAGAAAATAGAAATTATGCAGAATGGGGTGGAGGGTGGCAGGAAGCATTATCCTATACATAATCAATTGCCTTCAGTCAATTGTTACAACAATAAAACTGTTTTGTTGTATTTAGATTTAAATTCAGCCTTCATGTACTTCATTTTAAATTATACACTATGATATTACCTTCAACTGCTTTGGCTCTTACAGCATCTTCACATGCCCTTTTATGTGGCTTCTTGTCTCCAGTGTTAACAGAAGATTGTCTTTCTGGAGCTATTTTAGACTATTACAATGGTAAGAAATATATCTATTCCTACCAATAATACGATATTTTTTGTATCCACTCCATATAGCATTGTTGTTGTCGTCAACACCAGATGCAAGAAACTTCATAAAAAGCCACATTTGATGCTGTAAGAGATCAAGCACAGGTCACAGTGCATGCTTTAAAATACGAGGGGAGGGGGGGGGGGGGGGGGGGGAGGGCACACTCACAGGAGTGCGCATTTCAGTTACAGCAGTTTGATTATTTCCTTCATGGCACAATATTACAACTGCTTTACATGAAGTGGTCTCAAAGTTGTCTTTCGTTTATTGCAATCTTTTATTTGTGAAAGGAGAATGTTTTGTAGAAATAGGCCATATCCATCACTATATTGTTGAACTGGATATTGTTTATAGTGTAAAGGAGCTGAAAACTCTAAATGCAGAACACTGAAGGACGTATGTGGAGAAACAAATATCTGCTCTCCTCCAACAATAACTTTGCCCAACTGTGTTCTTTTAGCACATTGTAGAAGGTATTCCAGGTTTTTGTAGACAAGCTTCACTTCTCAATGCACCATGACTACTACTACATACACTATCTGATCAAAATATCTGAACATCCCTGTATAATGTGGAACTGGCAACTAGATATCTCTAGAGACAGACCCGCTAATATAAGAGGAGATGAAGAATACTGTCAGTAAAGAAGCAGTAACAACAGAATGGAAACTCATTGACTTGGAACATGGACTAGTCACTGGATGTCATATGAGTAACAAATCCATTGAGGGCATTTCAAACCTTCTATAACTGTCCATGTTGACTATTAGTGATAGTTCCGAAGTGCCACCAGTAGCCCAGCTAGCACAATGACTGTGCATAAGGAGTTAAAAAGAATGTGGAACAATGATGAGCAGCTCCCTAGAAGCCCCATGTTTTTGTAGTCAGTACAAAGTGACACTGGAGGTGGTGCAGAGAGCCATGCCACAGGACAGTGGATGACTGTAAATGAGTGATTTCGAGTGATGAATCACACTATACCCTGTGGCAAACTGAGGGAAGAGTTTAGGTTTGGCTAATGGCTGGAGAACATTACCTATGGTCATGTGTAGTGCCAACAGTGAATTACACAGGAGGTGGTGCTAAGGTAAGGGAGACTTATGCGTTTAGAGTGTGGTCCCTTATTGTAGTTAAGGAAATGCTAGGTGTGGAAGGATAATTTACAGCATTGTGTATTACCCACAACAGAGGAACAGTTCAGAGACAATTATCACTTGCACCAGCATGACAGTCTACAGTGATAAAGCACCCGTGAGGCAATGGTCTGAGGATAATAACTCATCTGAAATGGACTGGCTTACCCAAGAGTCCTGACCTGGACCCACCAGTGAACCTTTAGGGTGAGTTAGAATGTCAAATTCACACAAGACCTCAGCATCCAACACCACTACATCCTCTGGTTTTTACTCTTGAGGTAGAACATGCTGCCAGTCCTCTCCACAGACAGTCTGACACCACACTGTAGGTGTTCCCAGTGGAGTTCAAGACATAAAGGTGAAGGGTGGACACATCCCATATTAATGTTCACTAACAGGTATCCAGATACTTTTGATCAGATGGTGTACATGCAAAAAACATAGAACTTAACCCTCTGTAACACACTAAATTTTTGCAACAGCAAACTTTCCACAGCCAAAGCATAAACATAGCAAAACAGAACTTTTATTTATCTGCAACAAATCGAGAAGAATGCCATGCACAGAACACTGTTGTGTTTATGTAAATTCAATTAAAATAAAACTATAAATGTCTTGCTCTCACATGAGATGCAACAGTTGTCAGCCAACAATTTGATACAGGAGCAGCGATGCAGAAACCATTTTAACAAAATAATAGCATAGCCTTTTAATACAAGGTGCCAGGGAATTACTACCAAGACAACAATTATGAGTATATCAGAAGCCATAAATATAAAATTTGTAGCAAATATTTTTGACAACAACCTTGTCAAGAACTTGAGTATCTCATATCAAACATGTTTCTTCCTTTTCTTCATTTTTTAAAAAAGTATACAAATGACAAAATACTCAATCATGTGGAGGAGATTATAAGGGTAGTAGGATGACAAAAAAAAAAAAAAATCACAGCAACTTAAAATGACAAGCATATAACTTTTCCACTGTTTACTCTCAACACATCACACGGAAGATGTCTCTATGAAGTTCTGCAATTGTATAGAGGAAGCCTTCCAGAGAAACGTCCAATATATACACATACATACAACTAATAAAATGAACACGAGACCACAGATACATTAACTAATGAAAACATTAAATAAATAATGTACAAATTTTGTGCTAACAATTTTCATCTTAAAAGTGTGTCAAACCACCACTCATTCTGAAATATTCAACAGATGCAACACATGCATAAAGGGGACATGGGAGAAGCATCAGACAAAGGAAACAGTTAAGACAAGATGCACAGAAGGAAACAATACTCTCAAAAACGTAGAAAATACTTACTAAGGGTCATTTTAATACTTCAGTTTTTATTTTTTGAATCAATACAGCACATTCTGCTTCTGCTTTTAATACTGAGCAAACTGAAGTATTAGAAACCAAGTACAACTAATCAGAGAGAAGAAATTGTGGAGAGTAAGTACACTCAAGACAATCTAATTTTGTAGCCAGTGAGAAACAAACAGAATGAATAGATAATACAATGAGACCACCACAAATGGATACTATGTATCTCAATTATTTGTAGAAAAGGGAGCTTACAAGTAAGCAAAAGAAATTTTGAAGCACACTTTAACATGTAGATAACAGTGTAAAAGAAATAAATTATAAATAATGTGATAGGTCCCTCAGTCTACTACATTTACCAGCCATCCACCCAACAGGCACACCAAGGAGGAATGATAACAATTGCCTTAGTACTCCTTATGTACATTTATTTCTGACTTGTTCGACATATATAAAGCATTTGCAGAGTAATACCAATATGAAAGTAAGGAAAGGGAAAGGTACTTAGCATGACCACAAGAGGTCTTAGTATGAGGGATGAAAATCAGCCATCAGTAGGATAAAATGGGCTATACATTTTTTATCCAGTGGGTATCAATGAACAGATTTCAAGGGCGTGTTTAGAAAGAAAATGTTTATAACAATCTTTTCTCAATTATGTTACACCCCACGTCACTTCCACACATCAAAGTAAATAATTAGACACACTTACTTTCACCTGTTCCACAAGTAACACGGCAGTGGTGGCACCTTAACTTCCTGCACTCCAAGTCATGTTGCTTAGACTCAATTTTGTGTTGTATTCTAAAGAATCTAATTCAGTTTACTTAACTATATGCATGATTACTTAATGTGTATTCTGGTATTTAATATTATTCCACTGTCCCTCAACAGCATTTGTAGCAATGGCCCTACACTAATAAGACAGTCGACACATAGCTCTAGATAACAGAACTTCCACATTCATTCACATCCAACCACATCTGATGATAAATACAAAATAAATTTCCGACTCATAACAGATATTGGTGAATGCTGGAAGTGGCACCATCAGTCTCATCTGGTAATTCTGAGTTACTGCCCCACTCGTGTTACTGCTGTAGCAACCGTTTCGCTGCAAGACTACGTAACTGTTTGGTATTTACTGTATCTATATTTCATGTATAGTTATATGTATAAGTATACATATATATATATATATATATATATATATATATATATATATATATATATATATATATATATATATATATATATATATATATATATATATACACACACACACACACACACACATATATATATATATATATATATATATATATATATATATATATATATATATATTTATTTATTTATTTATATCTATTAAATCTAATCAAAGACAGTCTGACTGTTTAAGGCATAAAAGAAAGGAATAAAGGACTGACGAACCGGAAACTCAGTCCTCATTACATTCAGACTTAAAAGTCATCTCTCACAATATGTTCCAGCAAAAATCACAAGAGAAGGAAACATCCGTGCTAGTTTCACCACTTAGTTGTCTACAACTGCTGTGCATGCTACGAAGAGGGCCATGAGCACTGGAAAAGAACACTGGAGATTACAGCTGCCACTTGCTGATCGAGGATCTGGCTCATGACGAGGGATAGCAGACGCTGTTCTTGCTGCAGGAAGAGCGGCCGGTTTTCAGGATGTCGTGCCAGATGAAGTAATGTACCAGCCGCACGCCTCAGCATATCCAGACTGGTTCCCATAGCATCTGGATTGTCTATAAGTGCACCGATACCGTGCTGATAGGCTACCCCTAATGCAGTAGCTTCTGCCTGCTCGATGAATGCTACTAGCAAGGACACACACGGGCTCTGCAGTGCAACAGTACGTGCCACACCACTGTCCGCAGCGGCCAGGTAGTGCAGCATATTCACTGCAAACTCTCGTAGCACTTGCTCTTCTGACCAGCACAGAAGTCGTGTCAGCACAGCACACAGACGTTCCAAACGGGAGTAGGGTGGCGTAGCTACAACCAGATCTACATTAGAGTCCGTTACGCACAATTTGCACAGAGCTTCCAGTGCGAGGCGCTGGGGTGACAACGAGCCTGAAGATCCGGGAAATGGGTCCTGACCATGAGCAGCTGGACAAACTGCCCAGTGAAGAAGTCCATCAATTACGGGCCGCGACACTTCCTCAGGATGTTGACCGAGGTCCATATGACCGGCAATATTAGCCGCTGTCACCAACACATTTTCGCGCACATGGTGCAAGAAGTCCCACCACCATTCCGCCTCACCTTGTAAACTGCTACAAGAATCTGCAAAGTCAGCATCTTCTTCATGGTCATAATTGCGCTGTTTCTGTGCACGAGGAGGATGTTCGTGGTGTAAGAGTAAAAGCTTCCCCAACAAATCAAGGAATGTAACATTTTTGGCAAACTCTGCTTCATTGCCCGGGACAAATGTCAGATTCCTCAAAATAGTTGAAATACAAACACAACGCCTTGCCTTTGCATCCTGTGTATCAGTAACAAGGTAAAGGCTCGCTTCATCTCTCGCGTAACATTCGTCTTCATAATCTGACATACGTCTTCTTTTCAATGTTCCCGCAGGATCCCTTATTTGTATGCCACCCCTGTTTTCTCCCTTTATCTCTGGTCTCACATCTGTTACTTTTGACTTTTCTTCAGCTTCGTCACCATAGTCATCTTCCATGTTTATGTCTTTTCCTTCATGTTCAGAACCTTCGAGGAACACATCTTGTTCCATTTCTGTTTCCATTTCTTCGTGTTCTTTTACAGTTTCGTCACAACTGTTGTTGCCATTACTACTTTCATTGCTTTCTAAACATTCGCAATTGTTAAGGCTAGTTCCTCCAACAGCATTTCCAGCACTTTCATTACCTTCACTGTTTTCTTCACTGGCAATAATTTCACTTTCAACACCTTCTTTGATCTTATAATCGCAACTGGATTCATTCGGTGTTGTGCTGTTACAGTTATCACCTTTGCTTATGTTGAATATACTACTCTCATTGCTATTAGAACTATTGTCATTGTTTGTATGTTCTGTTTTTATGTTACTGCTGCTAAAATTATTTGTGTCACTAGTTTCTGATACAGCATTATCACTCTTTGTTTCAATATCCTTTGGTACATTTGGAGAATGCGGCAACTCCCTTTCATAATTACTACTGCTCTCACTTTCGACACAGTTTGCTTCCTTTTTCACTTCTACAGTTTCTTTAGGAGGCTCTAAGGGGTCTACACAGTGTTCAGGCAGCAATGAATTTTCTTCCGTATTTTCCGTTTTTATCCACGAAAACACATCACTCAAAATAGTTTTAGTCCATTTCACTTCATCACTATCCTGCACATCAACGAAGGAGCTGTCTTTACTCAAATGTTCCTCATTAAGTATCACATTAGATGCACTGCTCGAACTATCAATAACACCGTTGTCATCACTACATTCCACTTTTAGCACTATAGGAGGAGTTACACTCAAGTTTTCAATGGGATACGATTCTTCTTCACTTACTTTTGTCCGACAGTCTTCTTCCTCTTCGGCACCTACAGTTTTACTGTCATCGAGCAGTCTCGCAAATGGAACATTACCGAACTCTCCTTGGAAACATGACACAATGTACTTCGTCGAACTGATGTCTGAAGAGGTCAACTGCCACGGGTCTTGAACCACATCATAGTTTTCTGCCAAGTCACCTTCAATGTCCCAGCTCTTCCGATTATCCACAACAAAAATCTCATTATCTCTGTTCACAATTCGAACTACCTCACCGTTTCTAGTCACAAGAGTATAATTTGGTGTCGATTTCATTAATGTGATGTGATCTGCAGGATCAACTGGCACTCTAACTTGCCCTAGGTCCACTTCCGGTGTTTCCACCTTTGGTGCCTGGAACCACTTCTTCCCAGAATCTGGAAGAGGCGAGTCAAACATGTCAGCTAAACTGCGTCTGAAATGCTCCAACAGCACATCAAGTAGTCCTGGCATGTGGGCTAGTCCAAAATATGCAACTGTGCTATCATCAAACAAAAGGATGTTGAGAATATCCAGAGCCCAAGCACTCTCTGCCAGTAGGCCAGAGCGCAGACTCATCATAAGCCTCCATGCTTCTACAGGTGCTACATCCCCTCGTGTCATTCGCTTGCGTTTATACAAAACAGGCAATATTGCTTCCACACTTTCTGGAGGGAAAACGATCTCTCGCTTTGGGGCACTCTGTTGTTGGTAGACCTGCGCATTATTCATCCCAGGTGGCTGCGCCTGAAATAAGACACCAGTAGGAAATAAATATTGGTACGAAACATGGTCAGCAAAACTGACAAAACTTAACACATGTAATTTTTTCTACTTCAATTTGGATTTTTTTTTTAATAAGTTTTACTTTATACTATGAAATGGGCTATGGGAGAAAATCAAATTCAAAAAGTTTAAACATGTGCAAAATTTATACTCACCAGGATTATCATGCTTTGTTGAAGAACAGACTTAATACTTAAAAAATTGCAAGCCTTTGAGTAAGTGGCCCATGCATTGAGAATTAAAGAAATTGGTAGATTAAGAGTAATGCAAGATCATCTACCTGTATGAAATACTCAGGAGGAGAGAAAATGCCTCTACAGAAACTAATAAAACCCCTATCTTGGTGTCATCTAAAGTCTACATAACTTACTGCACAATCATTAAGCAAGTTGAAAAGGGATGAGGCAAAAAAAATTAAACACTGTAACAAATACTGTATTATAATAGCCTCCAAGTTACCTTGCAAAATTTATTAGTCATGCTTCTCTGTGGAATGAAGTGATTCATGTTTTGGGAATGATTGGCAATTTGTTCCTTTGTTTTACCCAGTCATTACTAAATAACAGCTAGAGGCAAGCTGTTCTGCTGGTATGGTGGCACTGTGGCATCTCTGCACAAAGTGCAAGTAACTTGCATATAGCAGTCCAGTTTGAACATTAAAAAGGATATGGCAAGTATATGTAACGTCAGCCATTATGTACAAGTGGCAACCTACGGTACTTTAATACAGTGTAATGGGTTAGAACGATATGCCATAATGAGTCATAACAGTACAACATCCTGTATACTCCACCAAAAAAATATGAGAGCTGACTTCGGATGAAGTGATCAAAATGAATATACGCAATATAACTTTTAAAAAGTGCATAAAAAGCATTCATGATTCAAAGTCTGCACAAGAAAGAGAAACAGACAAAGGAGAAGAAATATTCTGACTGTAATGCTGGGGAAGGGACAGGGGAGGGGGGCTTGTTCCTTATAACTGTCTCGGTAAGTGGTGTGGTCATGTGGAGCTGCTACAAGGATAACAGAAAATGAAGAGACACGCAACTTTTGAAATCTATATAACTACAGCATTAAGTTATTTCACAGACTATTTGCATAGTGGAGGGTAAGTTATGAACTTCTGACTACTGATCTTACTAGTGGTTAGCCAGGTTCTTATTTTTATGGCATGTATCATATTTTGTGGGGATGTACAGTCTAGGCAGGTATCTGAAAATTCTGACAGTCTCCAATGGTTATGCCTGATAAACAATAAAGCCTCTCCAATTCTACTTGTATAATGTGTACCGAAACAGTTGGTGACTGCAATTGTTTCATAAAGTCATGTAGTTCACTGAATTTCCATTTTCTTTAATGTTACCAGCACGATCATTCCACGTAACTACTTTTGGTACCTGTTGATGGTATTCTCATTCAGCAATCTATAGATGAACTCTTTTCATTCAGAGTCTGTAGTGAAGCTTCAACACCACAATGCCAGTAGGGATTCAATAACTCCACCAATGATTTTTTTAATATTCGCGACTCGAAAGAGTTATTCTTCCACAAGCCGGGTTCACTATTTCTCATTATCATTCTCCACCTATCAGACCACAAAATTTATAAGTTTAGTGTGGTACATAATAAGGTTGGGGTAAAGTGATATGAAGTAGGAAGAAGTAAGTTGTGTAATGCAATATATTATCCAATAGGAAAATTCTGTTATTTTTTGTAGGTAGCATACATGATGGGTGCAAATCTATTTTCATCTTTAATATGAACATTGTAGATGGCTTTTAACAAAGATTGAGAAGCTGCAGAACATAAGCATTCAAAGTGGAGCACAAGCGTGCAAGATTTTTTAAAACGACAATTCTTAGCTGAAGATGATAATTTATGTCCTTTATTCTTTTAATTCATTCTTTTCTACAATGAGAAATAATAAATAAATTGGACTTTGCACTACTATTAACTGAACCAAACCACTGTCACTTCTGTTCCACATTAAGGATGGCTATAATAGGATCAGAGCCACATTTTTGTAAATTAATGTGCTCATATTTAAGAGAGAGAATGGAAAAGAATTAACTGTGTATACCTGAATAAAAACTGAACATGAACAAACTCAATGAATATCAAAAAATATCCTCGAAGGACTGGGTTTGGTGGCACCACTGTATAGTATGTGCATATACAGAGGGGTGGTTGTGTTATTGCTTTATTTGTCACAGTCATTAGTGATCAGATGGCAGTCTGAAGGCCTGTCTGTGCACCCTCTGTTTTGACTCTGCAGGCAGTAACTATACCAAGTTTGCCATAATCATTTTAGGGTACAACCACGCCCTACTGATGAGTCAGCACTCCTGTTGAACAGATTCAGCCATTTGAATGGTGTCACATTGGGGTCCTGGGGGAAGCGGCGGACGTATTAACGGATTGCTGCACATGTTGGACACAATATATCAGTGGCGTGTTGCTGCTTTCAACAAAGGTTTGTGGAACATTCCCATACCTGGATACCAGGCTCTGGACATCCTCACAGTACAGATGCACGATGAGATAGGTGCACTGTGCGAGCATTGGTGTCTGATCGATTATCATCCAGGGCCAAAATCTGTGCATATGTTGCACCTGTTGTGTCATCATGGAGCACTGGGAATCATCTGCTTGCAGCAGGCATAAGATCACATGTGGCTCTGTCCAGACTATTACTGATACCACAACACTGTCAAGCATCACTAGTGATGGATGTACACACCTGTATGGTGTAGACCTGGTGAGCTGCCTACTCCAGAGTGTATTTGCCCTGAACACGCTGGTCACATCCCAGGTCTCATTGGGGGAGGGGGGGGGGGGGAGCAGTCATGGTCATATTTGGTGTTTCTGCAGGTTAAAGTAACCAAAGCAAACAGTGCCCGTTGCCTTACACAGGCTATTATCCCCACACTACTGCCATTTCTTCATAGAAAGGGATGTGCTTTTTCAATGGGATAATGCACATCCTCATACAGCTGCTGCAACACAAGCTCTTTGTGGTGTACAGAAACTGCCCTGGCCAGCAAGATCAACTGATCTCTCGGCTACTGAACATGTACGGGACATGATGAAGTGGGAACTCACTTGTTCTCTGGGGGCCTGCAAGAACCACGACCAAATTACTATAAAAGGCACAAGATGCTTGGGACAATCTATCACAGGATGCCATTTGACACCTTTATGATAGTTTGCATGTGAGAAAACACACCTGCATCACCACCAGAGGGGAATACACTGTGTATTGATGCGACTGGGCACTATTTACTGTGATGGGAGTTTCGTTTTATCTGAATGATGAACAACCTGTCACCTCAATGGTCAGTAAAACGACTGTCCTTGAGGCTGTTGCTTTTTTCAGCAGTGTATATAGTCCCATAAAAAAATACTCAAAACCTACTGTCAACAAGCATACTGATTTCTAACACAGCAAACTAAGTAGTGCCTTAATCAAGATGACCTTTTTTTTCCAGTTTCAACATTTTGTTGCCAAGGAAACAGTAACTTTATTAAGTTTCTTAAAGCATTTATTAATGATTCTGTCAGCAGTTGCTGTATTTATATTAGGCAATTAGTTTCAAATGTTATAGGTTCTTTTTCATGCCTGGGCTACTGAGGCTGCACTGACAGTACCTGAACAATAATAATAAACATCAAAGAGGCAATGCATGAGTCTGATTTTGACTTAGTAAAAGGCATGTGTGGATTGTAGCACTTTTTCTGGAAACATTTATACAGCTTATGTTGCCTCTTTGATGTTTATTATTAATATCAGGCACTGTCAGTGCAGCCTCAGTAGGCCAGACTTTAAAATGAACCTGTAAGGTTTGAAACTAGCCGCCTAACATAAATACCGCAACTGTTGACAGAATCATTAATAAACGCTTTAAGAAAATATGATTTGTTATTACTTTTCTTTAATTTTACTCATCTTAACCTGTTTCCTGATGGAACCAGAAAGTATGTGTGTGTGGAGTGGGAGATCAGGGCCTATTGTTTTAAATGAAATCTCAATAGTGATACAGATTCACAAACCTTATATGATCTTTGAAATCTCTGTATCTGCAGTTTACCTCATGGTCCTAGCAGCGGCTGAGTTGCTCTCTTACCTATAGCCATGTACATCTGATGGCAATCCCATTCAGTCACTCTGTGCTTCAGTCAAAAGCCAATACAGAATACCAACTGTACAAGCTGCTTTAATGGGGCAAAAATGAAGCAACTACATTTGAGCATCCTGACACTGCACTATTTGTTCCTTTCTCAAATTTTAAATGCCTCATTTACAACCTACTAAATGGCTCACTTATTAACCATGCAGCTTACTCATGGTTGAACTTAAGAAATCTTGGACTGCAGCTGAAGCACTATGCAGAATTATTCTCACACTTACACATCATAAGAACTAAAACTCTATGGCACTATCACACTATATAACATTGACCTGCTGTCTGACCGCTACTTCATCTGAAAAATTGCATATTACCTCCTTGAGCTGCTGGTAAAATTCCTTATCAACCAGTTTCAGTTGTCTGGTCATCAGCAGGTTCATCAAAATATTTATGGCATCATGTTAAGTGAAATTAAAAATCATTATCGTTAGACGATAAAACCACAAATTATTGACTGCTATCACAAGGTAATATAAGCTACATTGTAAGCTTATAAAAACTATGCTAAGTAGTGTATTTGTTCATGTTATAACTGTAATCCTCATTAATGCTGTGAACAGATTCATACCGCATACCAGATGTGCAGTACTAATCTGTTCAAAGTTTTAATGTTGGTTACAGTTATAACATGAATGAGCACACTACATAGCACAGTTTTTATAGACTGAGGATGTAATTTATATTATGGTGTAATAACAGTGAATATTCCACCGTTTTATCATCTGATGATGATTATTTTATATTTCACCTAATCTTAGGTTGTGAGTACTTTTATGAACCTGATGATGTGGGATGACAAACTAGCTGGGTAAATACAGAATTTTACCAGCACTTCAAGGTGGTAATATGACATTTTTCAAATACATTAGAGCTGTGGGACACCATCTTCTGAAAATCCACTCAATCAGCACTGTGCAGTAGTATTACGAAGACTCACAGGCAGCACATGACCTTGTCAGCTGCTAGTGTCAAGTTTCTGAATTAGAGCTACCACTATGCCATAACAAAGCTCCCCATTAGTGTTCACGAGGCTGAGGGCACCCTACTAAATATCTGTAACAGGTTTATTTATTGGTCATAACACAGTACAAACATGAAAGCTTTATGTGTTTGCCAGATATGCCTACCATAGAGACACACGCCCTCGACAGTGTTAATATTTGTTAAATGCTGACTTCAAATGCGTGCTTCGGAATCAATTTATGACTATTTATTAATAGAACAGACAAAACGAGCCATATGTGATGTAAGACCAAATGCACATACTCTTTATTATGGGCACTTCATTTAATGAAATAAAAGTACATCGACTTCACAATGTGCTGCAAAATCATTTCACGACATGACCCGAGTTTAACACAATGGTTTGGAACAGTGTCTACAAAACACTGAATGTGTTTATTTTTCAATACGAAGCAAAGACTTTGACATACTGTAATGTACAAGCCTCTTAATTTTTTTTTTATAACACAGGTTGTCCTCAAGTTGTTAGCACACGAAACAAAGGCTTCTCTAAATGTCTTTCAGTATCTCGACATGGTACAAAAAGCAACACCATAAGTAGACTCATGATGTGTGTAGAAAATTCACACAAAAATTATGGTCACGGATGTCTTCAACCATAAACAACCAACCCTATATGGGCAAAAGTGACAGAGAACATCGTAATTCAAACTGTAACACAATACCTGTTGTGGAGGCTGATACGGTGACTGTCCACTAGCTTGGTAGCGGTGCTGGTCCCACTGGCTGTTAGCTGGCTGACCAGGCTCAGGACCACCAGCTCGTTGAGCATTTTGGTTCCACTGTGGAGGCCCTTGTGGAACAGGTCCTTGTGGAGGGTACTGTGCCCGATACTGAGTGTTACCACTACTCCAGCCTACAATACAACAAATTCTCTATTTTAATCACACCACATTTAAATCAATCTCATGAGATGCATTTATGTCTCATCAAATACTAGAACATCTCACTCTAATGTGAATCCCTCCAATAACTACATACAACCAAGAATATGAGAGTTTAACCTAAGAGGCTCGTTATTAATCCTGATGCAATGTATTTCGAATGGAACAACAAAGTGTCTGGATCTGAGGAAATTATAAAAACAGAATTGCATAACTTAGCTCTCTTAAATGTTCACTGTTAACTTTATTAATCTGAAACTGATTACAGGTTTAAATCTTTTGAAAACCAACGCAAAGTTAAAAACTAAGTAAATAAAAGTCTCCAAGGCACTAATTTTTTTTATACATTCTTACACTTCCAGTTAACATATTACTGTCCAACAAATCAAGTTTGACGAACCTACACAGATCAACATTTTTTCAGTTGCCAATTCATTCAGTCATCCCAAACACAAGAAAACATTTTTGTAACATTCCATAAAACACTAATTCTCATTTATAAGTACTGAAATGGAGAATTGTAAGTACATTTCATTGATACAATACATCTGAAAACACTTGCAAAACCACAATGAACCATGAGCTGTACAATTTATTTATATATTTTGTGTTCCGGAGAGCTGTGTTGTAGATATATCACAGGGTACTGAACATGTCAGTTTTACTGATGTGTTATGGTATTATAAAAGTAGTACTACTATTCATTTTTAATATCTAAAGCTCAGGTTCTAACACTAAAAAACAAATTTTGCAGTTAAATAAATATTACAGAAAATGTAAATATTACAGTACATATATAATATAAAAATAAATACATTTACAACAATAAATAGACAGGATCATAAACACTCTATGGTCTAAAATGACACACACAACAGGAACTGACTTAAATTTCTTTAAACAAGAGCTCATCTTGCCATCTGCCAAACCTAATTTGTGAAGAAAGGGCACTAAAAACCTAACAGCCACTGAAGTGCATCTCCTTCCAAACTAATGCCAAGTTTGCATGCCAAAAGTGGATATCGCCTTTTCTTCTAGATCATGATTACGATATGCTCTAGTAAGTTTGAAAAGGGGCTTTTCCCCCGAAATTACTCAGGCTGTAGATTTTGGGATATAAGGAGGCACCACAGACAAAACAGCACATGAAAAATCTGTGCTCAAGCTTAAGATGGGTTTGAACATTACAGTGCTTTAATAAATACAGAACTTTTAATGGTGGTAATGTCACCGACTTCCTACAATCTGTGAACTAACTCAACCAATCAGTTATTGGGCAGCTATAATTTAACCGGATACATTAAATGTATTCACAGTTGTGAATATGGACAACCATCAGCAGTATAACGGAATGACAACAGAGAAAATTTGTGTCGAACCAGGACTCAAACCAGATTTCCAGCTTATCGTGAGCAGTTGCCTTACCATTAAGCTATATAAGCACGACTCATGGCCAGACCCAAACTTCCACATGTTTCCAACCACGTGTCTACAACCTGCACTCGTACATTCATATGTATATTCTCGTACAGGGGAGACATTTTAGGCAAAAGTCACTTTGCCCGGTGTCAGTAGATAAATATTATATTTCAGTACCTGTGTTATTCAGAATTACAATGCACTGTTCCTTTGGACATGCATACAATGATAAGGCGACCACTTGTGGTAATCGGGAAATCCAGGTTCGAGTCCTGGTCTGGCACAAATTTTCACTGTTGTCACTCCGTTAAACAGCAATGGCTGTCCATATTTGCAGCTGCAAATACATTTAATGTATTTCATAACAGCTGTAGTCACAACAGTGTCTTTTCCTTCAGGCATGTATGAACATTTACCCAGTCAGTCACCTAGTCACATGCACAGACACCAATTTGCCTCCTTGGTTAAGGTATCAATCAGAGTTGTTGGTACAGAGGAACATACACAGAAAACAGCAAGTAGCAGGAAGTGGAATAGGACATTAGACACAGCAAAGGGTGTTGGACAAGCATGTGTAATGACTAGGGACTGGAAAATGTAGCACCTATTTTTGGCAAAATTCGTGTCCAGTTTCTTAGTTTGTAAATGACTAGACACACAAATTTTAAAGGTTGACACACTACATGAGTGCAAATAGACAAATTATTAGTTCTTTGAAATCAACTGTTAAAAAGAGTGCTGATTGGGGGCTTTTGACTGGCATGTTTGTTTTTGAAAACACTTCAACAACTTTTTCTACCAAAATGGCTTTTGTTTTCTTCATTTGGCTGTATTTATACTTTCAAAAAAGATTGTTCTGTTGCAAAGCACCAGCATTTTCTCACCAGTTAACTGAATTCCTCTCAGATTAAGGTGTTTCTGGACATTATTTGTCTTTTCTTGCCCAATCTGAAGATTAAAAAATCTGCAGACTATTAATTTCGACCTTCCGTGGGCATTCATAGCCCTACAACCCATGCTTGACAACACTACAGATAGAACTGACAAGACACTTAGCATAAAGTAAATCAATCATACGTTAGCTTGGTTTTAACATTAGAAGAATTATTTCTGCACCATCAAAAAACATTAAAGACTGTTTTCCAATCACTATAGCACAGAGGGCATTATAGGCTATAGTCACAGACAGCAGCAAGTGTAAACAGACTAGAATTTTGACCACCACAGGGGAAGGAGCAGTGTGGGGAAACAAACCCCGCATCCATTTCATTGGGCAGCAGCCTACAGCAGAACTGACACACTGTCACAGGGATTGCCGATCTCTTCTGGTGTTGTAAGAGTCATAATTGAAATCTGTGATGGAGCAGGATTAGTCACTTCACATATTTCAAAATAAGAAAAGAAAACAATGAGTAACACACAACACAAAACATTCGGGGTAGCTACCACACAATTGCTTGTTGAAGTTGCAGAGTATTGTTAATGATACAGGCCGGAACTCTAGCGGTACATTGCAGTGTGTGTTAAACAGACCACTCAATCATCCACAATTGGCATCACACCAGATCATTGAGTGTATTGATACATCCTTGCATTTGTACACTTTGTTTTGCACATAGGTCCTTGTGCACATTATCTGTCCAAATTGGGTTTCGTCATATGGTGTATAATGCCAGTGACTGCTTACATTTTCGATATTCTATGCAGAAAATACAGCCATTTCAAACTTTCGCTAACAAATAGCTCATCTGGATACAGTTCGCTATGAAATGGCATCTATTAAGTAATTTCGCATTTTGAGAGAGAATTCACATTTATTTTGGATTTATCGGAAAATGTGAATTATTCCAGTCCCAAGTAATGACTCATTATTAAAGGTACCTATTTTCTGCAAAGTGCAAAATCACAAAATTTTACAAATTTTGTTCAAAATGAGTAACTGTTTATCTTTAAGAAAAATCACAAAATAAATGATGAAATTGTGTGGAATCAAATCATTTGAAGTTAATGGAGTAAATTCAATTAAAGTTATGGCAATGAAATACAAATATTGATGACACTCGATTCTACACTACTTCGATACATTGAATTCAGTATTGCTAACTAAACTTCCTGCACAGGGAAGTAAAGTAAAATTAATTTTATGTGATGCTGAAATAATAGCACTGATTATGTGTGTGTTTTAAACAATATGATAAATACAGTCTTTTCTGCTGTAGGAGATGGTATTTCTTGCTCCTACAGATGAGGTAGTGGTGAAATGTACCAAACATCAATTATACCTTGATCAAATCTCATTTCTTAGGGTCTATTTCATTATTTTGTTGTTGCTGGAATCCATATCCTGATTTGTAGGTAATGGTTTGAAAAATATTGAGACAAACTGGTAGTTGTACTGAAAAATAGTTCATGAAGAACATGTCATAGGTAGAAATACAAATGATGCCAGAAATTATATTCATTATGAAGTCAAACTTGTTAAGCATCATTTCTCTCCTAAGAGAGAACTCTATCTACATGAGTGCAACAGTAAAATGTAATTTCTAGGCATTAGTTTTGAAGACAACTGGTACACAATCCTTATATCAAAGGCAAACTAATGTACCATACTCTGGAAGATATATAAATGTTGTAATGTATTTGTTTCCCAAATGAACCTACATTAAACTCAACCTGAAGACACATTTGTTAGCATAACTAGTCTCGGTGAGCTATTGTGGAAGGTTACTTAACCCTTTCATTGCTACAGAGGTGCTCTTTGCATTCTGTGTTGAGGTGGCTTTTGTTAAGGCTTTACTGCTCTCCAGATGTTGGTGCCTGTGCCGAGACACAGTGTTCTATGAAATCTTTTTTCAAAAACTATTAAGTGAGAAACACTTATTTTTGTATATGTTACCTGATCCCCCTCATGCACACTAAAGCTATCAGTTGGTTTGTTGCTTGTTCCATAAAGTTTGTTAATTGCTCCACACATAAAATTCATGATAATTATTATGATGTGGAATGTGACAACAAACACATAATTTTTATCTACAACTAAATAAAAAATTGAAAATAATGGCTGCATGTTTGCCATTTACAGTTCTTCTTGATCTTCTTCTGCTTCTTTTAATGACTAATTATCTCTACTCAAGAATTGCTCTATGGTGTATAGGGAGTTATTAAGCGGAAAGCTCTTTAATCTACTTTTGGAAACACTTCTGCTATTTGTTAAACATTTTATTCCCGTACGTAGACTTTTAAAGAGCTGTACAGTTGCATATTTAATCTCTTTCTATGCCGAAGTTAGATTCATTAAAGGGTAATTTTTACTTCTAGTGTTGTATTTGTGAAGATCAACGTAACTGTAAAATTTGGACTGATTACTGATTATAAGTTTCGTAAGTGAATAAATGTGCTGTGAGGCTGTGGTTAATATTTCCAGCTGCTTAAAGAGATATCTGCAAGATTTACATGTGCACACTCCATACATAACTCTGTTTAATTTATAATGGGCCACAACCACTTTTTGCCTAGGCGAGAAGTTAGCCCAGAGTATTATCCCATATGACATCAATGAACAAGCAAAATATTTTAGCTTGCTGACTTCTACATTCACAAAGTTGGCAATTACTATTATGACAAAAGTAGCAAATCTTAAACATCTTAGCAGGTCTACAGTATGGTTTTTCCAGTTTATGTTTTCATCACATTCACACCAAACACTTTGCAATTTCCATCCCAGTTTATTATTTACTGTTGGTGTACTCAGTTAATAGAAGGGAGGATATTCTCAACAGTACAAGAGCGGGTTAAATGCATTTTTTGAAAGTTTACAGTAAGCCCATTTGTGCAAAACCATTCAGTAACTTTCACAGAAACATCATTTACCATTTTCTTTGTTGATGGTTCATTGCTTTCTTTGTTGATGGTTCATTGCTCAACTTCACAAAAATGCTTGTATTATCTGCAAATAGAATCAATTCTGCTTCCCAATGCAAATAAAATGGCACATCATTAACATGAAGTAAAAGCAGCAATGGACCAATGCTACGTCGGAATTCATCAAGCAAGCAAGAAATGGTCAATAGTTATTTACTTGGAATGTTTTTTAGAGCTCTGAGAAGCTGGATGTCAAGACATTTTGGAAAGGTTTCCTCTTAAATTCCATGCTTAACAATACACGAGCCCTTCAACAAATAGTTAATGGTGGCACAGGGACACACGAACACAAAACATATATCTGTATGGTTCTAAGCATAAGTCAGAGATGATGGATGCTCAGCTTTCTGCAAGGTATCTTGCGCCCATCCATTTTGCCCTTCTATACAGAACCAGAAAAAATTATCACTGAGTACTGTAATTACCCGTGTTACTCAATTCTATTTACTTTCTATGCAGTTCCATATAATGCGGCAATAAACTGGTGTAACTGTAACGTATAGTATTTCATATTTCCAAAATTAGAAAATTAATCCCTTGATATATTGACTTTTCTTCACAAACTGTTCCAAAAATGTATTTTATTATTAATGAAAATAGCTTTTGAAGTAAGTGTGACTTACAAATTTTTGAAGATCACTGTTAATAAAATCCAGAATATACTTGTGCACTGGACTTTCACTGAAGTATCCTGAATCATAAAGTCATTTTGTAGTTTGTGTGTAGATATGGAATCAAATCATGTGTTTCACAGTGTGTCCCTCTGAATGGAAATATTGGTGGAGCTAGTCACAGTACAGTATAAGTATTTATCTCGTACCACTGGTGAGTACTTGTCAGTCATCTGTTCAACTTTTATCACTTTCAGTCTCCAACGAAATAACATCACATACTACTTCACTTTCTGGGGTGCTAAACTCAATGTCAAACTTAGGATCACTGTACAGCCATCCATTTTGAAGTACCCAAAGCTACAAACAGTAAAGGTGATATCCATTGGCAAACAACTGAACCAGAACACAATATCTAGGCTACAAATACGGGACTGGATGCCCCCTAGTGGCCGAACACTTAACAACCCATGCTGAAACGGATGTAAGCAAGGCTTTACTTTTTCAGAGGTCTGTTCTTAAGTTGCTGGAATACACTTGGGATTTTAAGTTTTTGTCAGAATAATAAAAACTAACTCTGGCTTTATGTTAAAGTGTTAAATATTTGAAATCAAGTATTGCCTCTCTATAGTTTCTCATTTGTAACTAATGAATTATTTTCATTACATACAACAAATAGAAGATGTTTGGGTTGAATCAATACAACTGACAAACTGTGGTTATCAAAAATTAAGTCTAATATACATGGCACAAAAAAATCCCAGAAACAAATAATTCCTGACTGTTACACCACAAAGTAAAGGGAAAAACAAAGATGATGATGATATGTCCACAATATCAAATTATGAAACTTTACTGTCACTTTAAAACATGAGGAATATCACATAAAATAGCTAAACAGAGGGAGAAAGTTCATATTGTCCTCATAAGCTGGGAAGAGACCCCTAACAGCACCAAGAACTATGTGACTTAGCTTCTTTTTCCTGTCCCCAATCTTTAAACTTTTAAGAACCCTCCAAATTACAGTGCTTACCACTTACCGTATATAGAAAGCCTTTGTTGACTATATGGTGGATAGGGAGACTGCTGTGGGTCTTTTGCAAAATCTGGCTGCCTTCTAGGGGTCTGTGGAGCTGGAGGTGGCATTGATTTACTATGAGGGCTTCCAGGATACATCTGACCACCTGGGCCACTTGCAGTAGCTGCTTGTTGACCAGAATATACCTGTTGGCAGTATTTACTTTCAATTGTAACTATTTTTCACAAACAAATATCAAATAACAACACAAACTGTAACAAAACTATAACTTCTGTTTCTTCATGAATAACATTTAAAAAAAAAAAAGTGTTTATACATTACTGTTCACAAGCTCCTTGCTGTTAACTGCACTAATTATTCCTGGTAATGACCTGCAATTGTGCTGTACGTTTTCACACTTTCCCCTTATTAGAAACAGTACATCATAATCATAACATTTTTGTATCAGTGAGAATGTGATCTCATATCTACCTGAATAATAACTATGAGGAAGCTAAAAAGATATAAATGATCCCCAATTATACATAATGTACAGACAGTGTATGTATAAAATAAAAAAAATTAAAATACACATTTGTTTATGACGACTTGAAATTTTCAAACTCTGTTCAGAATTAGGTAGGGGTGGGCTTTTAGCTTAAAACTTGTTGGCAGAAAAGTAACAAGTATGCTTTGTGTGTCCCAGAATGTGTTATAAATTCATATTGGGAAGAAATTCATATTGGGAAGAAATTCAAATTGGTGTTCAAGAAATCATAAAATTTATATGAAGTGTTGTTATCTGCAACAATTTCAAAGTAGGAATCACATGAATTCAAGTGATCAAATCCCAAGAACTTTGTTTTAGAATATTAAGACTGTTAATTTTTACATTTCAACTGAGGTTTTTGCACATAATGAAGCCTAACTAGATAATAATATTGTTGGTTTCAACTGAGAATACTGTATTATTAATCTCGAGGGTGGAAGTGTTGCAGGCATATTGTCCTCCTTAAGGCAGAGTACATTACACTGTTTATTCAAATAACGGAAAACCTAGGATGAGATGATAACAAATAAAGAGTTATGATAGATAGCTACTCACTACACAATGGTGGTGGTGAGTGGAAGACAAGCACATTGAAAGAAGACTGCTACATACTATCAGTGAATGCCCAGAGGGGGCAGTGGCAGTGTGTGTGTGTGTCTGTGGGGGATGGGGAGGAGGAGAATTTGTTGCCTACATCTGACAAAGGGAATAGTTTGATAGCTGATATTACAAAGAGACTCAAAAAGTATGTTTCATAATATAATTGCAGTCTAAGTATATTTTCTTGAATGTTCCACTACACTTCAAAGTGACACAGATACACGATATTTTTCAACATCATCAATTCTCTGTAAATAATGATCAGAATGTTCTGTCTGTCAGTCAGTCAGTCCCTCGACAACAGATATCTGCTCCTCTGTTATGAAGCCATTTGAGCATTATTGTGTGAACATCCTCATCATCGGAAAATCTGTGACCGTTTCAAATAAGTTTGTCAATTGCTTGGACATTGTCATCTGTAGTAGATGCCACTGGTCATCCTGCCCTATCAGCACCATTGACACCCATGCGGCCTTGGTCACATTGTAAGCACCATTTTGCTATGGCTGGATGCAACACTGCATTTTGTCCATATACTACCAGAATTTCAAATTGCATTTGTGAGAAAATTAGACTTTTATCCATAAGATTTTTACAGACTCAAGTACTAAGACTTTGCAGCTTTGGAGTATGTTTACAGTTTCCGTGCCATTTCACTTCCACACTGTGATGCAGTTGTTATCCATACCCCAGTAGAACAGTGTCTGCAGGACATCTAGAACATGTACTCTCTTTTGACAATGTGCCATTCTTGTTGCACAATAGTCTTAACATGGGACAACCAGTGTAACTTACTATTTCAAGTACCCTCGTATATAGTAGGCCTCTTTCAGTGTATGTCTCTGCACTTCAAAGCCTCCTCTATGTAGTGAATACTGACCTATCCCATTACATATTATTATTACACTGTTTATTGACAGTTTTAAAAATGCAGACTGATGGTAACATCAGGTATGTATGTAAAAGATTTCACATAGTGTTTCCTACATCAAGTGCAAATAGAAATTTGTGTCCAAAGTGATTGTTTTTGTATCGTATACTTCTATCATATCAAGTGACATATTCTGTGTAGTTTACTCATGAGGTAACATGCAAGTCAGATTACATCCTAAGAAGAACATTCTTTACCATGAAGCCCTAATAACTGTAAATGTAAACATTTTTGCTTCTCTCATCTATAAAAAGAACAAAACTAATGAACTTATGCCACAGTAGAGTTCCATCAGAATATCAACAGAACTACGGCAACTTTTGATTACCCAGAAATAACTGTGTAGAAGGAGCAAAACTAAAACAAGTTGTGAAATTCGATTTTTTAAAAAACCTATGATCTGTAGAAGGTTGACGTGTTTTCATGATTTTTACTGTATATACTAACTACCCTTAATTATTATTATGTACCAATGACGAGTACATTAAACAGTAAATTATCAACTGCAAATACACATTTTTTATAATAAAATTTCAACTATGTTGAGACACACTGTGTGGAAAGTTATCTGTTCAATGACAAGTACACACACTATTCTTCTTCATTCTTACAGTAAGTTTACCTGTAATGATAATGTAAATGTGTGACTTTCAAAGAGCTTACTACAGAGAAATTATTCTATTCAACATAATTAGAAAATTACCTTTCAATGGACAACAGAAATTTTCTGTTGACATGTTGTATTTAGTTCCATATGCACATGGTGGGCAGAGGGGGGGGGGGGGGGGGGGGGGATGATAATACATTCCCAACTACTGTCTTATTTTCTCTCCAATTTTAAAATCTTCTGCCAACAGTCCATCCGACACTGCATTAGAAGCAACTTCAAGAAATGTAGATTTTTTTTTTTTATCTCCCCTCTGAGTTTTTAAAAATGTAGACCTCTCAGGCTGAGCACTAATTTAGCTTAAGTAGCTTCAATGTATCATTGACATTTATTTGTAAGAGTCTTGAATAAGTAATGGGTGTGCTCAGAGTTTTGGAATGCCACAGGCAAAGTCAGCATTTTGGTAGACATCATCACTGCTCCTCTACAACCTTCTTTTGATTTGCTCTCTTTGTACCATTCAACTTTGTTCTGTAAAATGTTAAAGAAACCTGCCAGTATTACCATTACATCTGAAAGGGGCTGGAAAATCTCAAATGAGTGAACTTCAAAGGGAAGCTAAAACTTCGAGAAAAGTGTATGCCATGTATCACTGATGTTTTGATAAGAAATGATTGAATATGCACTGAGTAATGTAACACTACATGAACTCTATTGATAAAATGCCATGCACAGTACTTCTATAACATAAATATATAATAATGTGTCTATGTACATACCAGCTGTACTATATTGTTATGCACTGTGCAGTATCTGTAGCATACCATACAAACAGGTGTGAACAGTATTGCATGATGTGGTATTGGTACAATCAGGCCCAACACATACAATATTTATAATGACAAGAAAAACAAATTACAGAAGACGCACAGTTTCACACGTGCACCAAGTGATTACAGTCATGAAGATCCACCTTCCTCTTGGTTGAAATGTGAATTCACTTCATGATCTGTGGTTAGTCAGTGAAAACTTAATGAAGCACAATTAGATGCAATTTTAATATACAATACTGATTTGGCAATGAGGCACTCAAATACAAAGTCAGTAGTTTGACACACAGGATATCAGTCTAAAGAATGTGACAAACGAGGGAGCAAATCATATCACAGAATTAAAGAATTTAAAAGAAAGGCAGCTAATAAAAACTGAAACTGTTAATGTTACAATGCTGTCCTATGAAACCAGCCGAGGCTGTTATAAAACTGTAGCTACATATATTTTATAATGGGTTATACTCGTGTCTAAATTAACCAATCATGAAACACTTATTAAGAAAATGTGGATGGAAATCTCGGAAGTCTCAAAATTAAAAGTTTTGGGCACCACGTACATCTAGACAAACATTGCAGTAAACCTTTTAGAGATCTGAAAAATTGTGGGCTGTTGAACTTGCGGTAAGACTGTTTGGAAGTTAAAAATTTTCAGTAACTGCAATACAGGCTGTAACAACATTTACAAGGCTTAAATAGAACTACTCAAGAAAGAATATACAATCCCTTAATTGTCTATGTCCTCAATGAGAAAGTTACAAGGCACAGTAACACAAATGGTACAATTATGTATGGATGAAAAGGGAAACCATATAATTTAGATATCTCACTCAACATAGAACATAATTACACATATACTTAAGAAATGGTATGACACACTCATGCATTTACAATTTCTGTGGCATAGCATTTGGAGCTGTAAAACCTTATGTGATGTAACAAAATATTTAAAATTGCATTGCTTCCTACAGTTATAATCACTGACTAACATGACACAGTGATTAGTGTACCACAGGTACATTCATCCACCCAAATATTGGTTACACATGGTTGCCGTAAAAAGCTTACAGTAAATGGAGGGATGATTTACTTGAAAAGAAACATCCCACTCCATTTCCATATTTATCTTCTGTCATCTTCTTTACAGTTGTAGGTATTCAAAAATACATCGCATTGATCCAGAAAATGTAAATGAATATCAGCATTGTTATTTCTTTCACATTTTAATGAAGAAGTATGATTTACTTTTATACAAATGACTATAATTACCGGATCTTGACGGTAATAGTCTTGCTGTGGTGGATACCCTGTGGGTTGCTGTGCTGGTGGTCCCATAGGTGGAGCAGGAGAGCCAGTACGTGAAGGATAGCCAGGTGGCTGTCTGGGCCCCCCGTACCGGTTGTGTCCAAAGGGATCTTGACCACCAGCCGACTGCTGCGTCCCTCTACCTTGTCCATAACTCCTGAAAATAATAAAAGACTAATTGCAACACATTATTTTCCTAATTACAATGCCACCAACTGTTACCTCAATATAGATTCTCACATTTGCTCAATTTTAGACTACTGCCAGCCTATTCTCTGATAGAACAAATGTTCTTGCTAAGCCAAAGACAATATGCAATAGACCCAAATGAAAATTTAATATTCTCTTGTTTTTACTTTCACACAAAGGTAGGTGTGTGTGTTTTTTTTTTTTTCTTTTTTTTTTCTTTTTGGAGCTTACGGGTGCTCAGTGTTGAGGCTATCAGTGCCCTTACATATTTTGAAAGAAACAAATATGATTAAAATGTCCAAAATTGTTGTCTAACAGTGTGAAGGAAACCTATAAAATGACACTCATTCACTCACTCCCATGCCACTCACATGGAACCACACAATCACCATGTCTCACAGGAATTAATACAATGGAGAAGGGTGAAAGGCACCATTCCTGGGATTAAAATAGAAGTAAAACCACAGAAGAGCTAAAGGAAAGGCACAGGGAAAAGTGACTGGTCGACCACTTACAAAAACATGAGTGACCCAGTCATCCTGTTAACAGATTAGGAACATCATCCTAAAATTTTTGGAAACACATTGGAGATATCACAACATCTTAAAACTCTCAAACACATTCCTTTCAATGTCACTTGAAACAAAGGGGACATCTGCTGCTGCCGCCCTCTGGTCTAAAAATAAAACATAATCTAGTAAAATGTGGTGCACAGTCATCTGTATGCTACAGGCAGCACACACTGGAGGATCCTCTTGGCAGAGCAAGAAGCCATGCATCAGAGGATTGGCCTATGTGAAGACAAGTAAGCAGGACTTCATCCCATCTTTGTGGCCAAAGCTTATTACCAATCACTTCCACCCACCCAATCATCTTCCCATTGACACACTGTTGTGGATTGGCAAGACAGCCAACCCACTATGAGAGGAAGCCGAAAGGCACACGTTTTAGCTCACGCAGGCTGGCATGAGGTCTGGAACAGGTCAAGGAAATGAGACTAACAAAAAATGAACGTAGCTGCTGGAATACTTAACTTTAATCCATAAATGGTGAACATCACTCTTGACGGTACATGTCTTACAGCATCAATAGTAACTGGTAATGGCGCTTTGCTAGGTTGTAGCAAATGACGTAGCTGAAGGCTATGCTAACTATCGTCTCGGCAAATGAGAGCGTAATTTTTCAGTGAACCATCACTAGCAAAGTCGGCTGTACAACTGGGCGAGTGCTAGGGAGTCTCTCTAGACCTGCCGTGTGGCAGCGCTCGGTCTGCAATCACTGATAGTGGCGACACGCGGGTCCGACGTATACTAACGGACCGCGGCCGATTTAAAGGCTACCACCTAGCAAGTGTGGTTTCTGGCGGTGACACCACACACACAACTCTACTTAAACAGCGAGGTGATGGCATGCAGGGGGATAGCACACTGAAATAACTGAAGATCGCTCCATGCCTCCTTGACTGCTACATCTGCCCTTTTGGTCCCCTCAATACCCATGTGTCCTGGTACCCAGCAGGACACCTCCTTCCCCACCCAGCCATTGTAATTGATGGAGGATGTCCTGGATAATTTGGCCTACTTTATCTGCTGGATACGAGCATTGTAGAGAGTCCAGAGCATTCAGAGAATCTGAACAAACAAGGAACTTAGCAAACTAAGCACACCTCATCTGCTCCAGTGCCCACAAGATCGTGTACAGTTCCGCATCAAAGACAGTAGAGTCTCAAGGCAGTTAAACCTTGAGGACACTATCAGGGAAAACAACAGAGCAAACAATGGGGCCCCTGTTTCAACCCATCCAGAAAGACAGCTGTAGAGCTGTGGCGCTCAGTTAAAATGGCAGAAAATATAGTATTTAAACATATGCAGGAGTGCAATCTCTCCTGTACTGCACTAATTCTAAAATTACCCTGGGACTATGCAATGATGACAGTGGCAGGTAGTTAAAATCCTGGATTTGAGGACTTACGTTTCCCATATTAAGTGACTCCAGCACACACTGCACGCAGATTGCAAATGGCACTGTTGCTCATAGACGATTAGAGAAAAGGTGTTCCAAAGGTGGACGAGCAACAGTATTGTATGCAAGTGAATTTGGAGTATGAGGCTGGTCCTGCAAGCACCTGTGGCCAGTCTAATCCCCTCAAGATGGATAGCATCAATGATATTCAGATAAGAAGGCCTCACTGAGCTGTACAATGTGCATCCACAGTCAAAGCGTGAACACACAAAAGCCCTATAAAACTAAACAGATGTGCCCTGTCTGCTCCCCAACACCTGTAGCTAATGCACTTTATGATATTGAGTGCTTTCTGGGTTCTGGGTTTCAGCTCTCTCAGGTGTGGTAACCATAACAGTTTGGAGTCAAAAATGAGGCCCAGAAACCTGACTGAGTCTTTCAAATGTAAAATGGTGTCTGCCATATGCAAGTTAGGTAAATTAAAAATACTATGATAATGACTAAAATGAAAACACATACACACTTTTCTGCAGAAACCTGAAAACCTCTCTGTGCAGACCACTCCTACAACTTAGAACTACTTAAACCTAACTAACCTAAGGACATCTCACACATCCATGCCCAACGCACGATTTGAACCTGCAACCGTAGCGGTCGCGTGGTTCCAGACTGAAGCACCTAGAACCATTTGGCCACAAGGGCCAGCTAGTTACATCTGACAGGGCACGACTGCAACACTGGAGGAGTAACAAATAAATAGCAAAATCATCCACAAATAAGGAGCACATACAGGACTCCTTACCATAGACATGATTCTGTTTAAAGTACAGCAAAGAGAGTAACACTTGAAACACTGTCCTTAGGAACACCATTATCCTGCACAAAATGATCCAACAGCATGTCACCAACTTGGGATCTAAAAAAAGCACTTAAGACAGTAAAGACTGCATGGAGATCTGGAGATGGCTACAAACGCCTCATTGATGGAGCTGCATGACAATACTTTCTCCAAGTAGTATCATACATCTTACTTATATCAAAGAAGATATCAAGTCAGTGATGTACTGTAAGTAAGCCTGCTGAATAGCCGTCTCCAGTACGGCAAGGTTGTCAACAGTGGACTGAAATCTGGAATTCACACCAAGCGTGATTAAGGAATTACCTGGTCTCTAACAATCAGACCTGCCGACAGTTAACCATTTGCTCCAGGGTCTTTCCTACACAGCTCATTAAGGCGACACTCTGATAACTACTGGTACATGTGTGGTCTTTTACTAGTTTGAGGAGAGGTAGCAGAATTGCTTCTCTCTAGGAGTTGGGAAAGTTTCCTGTCTGCCATATAAGATTGAAACATTCGAGAAGGATTTCCTTTGATGCTGCTGGCAAATGTCGAAGTATGCAGCACTAGATTTGGTTGTGACCGGGTGCAGTATCTTGAGTTTCAGGCAGTGCTAATTCCAGGTCCCACATGGCAAGAGGCCAGTTGAAAGCCTCAAAATTGTGGAATCTGAAGTCCATATTGTCCCTCTCTGCAGTCACACAGTAACGGTAGATCACTGGATCCCAGCTGGAATTGGTAGTAGTTGCTGTAAAATGCTCTGCCATTGTCTGAGTGATGACACCAGGCATTGTTTGGAAAACACCCTCATTTCAGCACTGCTGCTATTGGTAAACAACTGTGCCCCAGAAAATCCTCCCGATGGCTGTCCATACCTCTGTAGAATATGTGGAACTGTTGATGGAGCCCGGGAACATTTGCCATGACCTTTCCTTGCTCTCCTTAATTACGTGTTGAGCCTTGGCTCCTGCAACTTGAAAGGCTGTGAGGTTGCTTGCTGTTGTGAGGCATTTAAACCATCGAAGAACAGCATGCCACACCCAGACTGCTGAACAACACTCATCAGTCTACCAGCACACAGGCTGCCTCCTAAGATGACCTGAAGACTTTGGAACGGAAAGTCAGCAGGATCACTCGTCTGATGTGTGATCCACTCATTTCTGGACACTGTCATGGTGTTCAAACACAACCAGCTGACTGAACAGTGTACAGTTAGCCCTGCTGCCCATCCATTTCGGTGATTTCTGTTCAAGCAATCCATTTCCAGTGGGTGAATCCACGCTGAGAAGTGGTCACCGGAACAAAGGTCATCAGTTACTTCCCACTGTTTTGAGACTGCAATGGCTGGAGAGCAGAAAAAGAGGTCATTGTCTGAGGACAAGCCAGTAGCAGCTGATAGAAGAGTAAGACTGCCTGTGTTGAGGATGCACAGCTCCTGAGATATCATGAGGTTCTCCAAGTTTCGACCCCAGGGACAAGTATAGTTCAAGCCCTATAATACATTATGGGCATTGAAATTAATCAGTAGCAGAAACAGGCAGGGGAGTTGTGCAATAAGACATATAAGCCTCAGAGTCTATCACATCCTGTAGAGGTAGATACAGGGAGCAAGACAGTGATCTTATCACCCATGTGAAGAGCAACAGCTACTGCTTCTAGACTGGTAACCAAGGAGAGAGCAGAGGATTGATAGGATTGATGTGCGTTACTGACAAAGACAGTAACCCCAATCTTGGCTCTTTCCCATGTCAGGTGAGGGTACAGCCCAGTAGCACAGGGGCACCAGTGGCCTTGAAATGTGTTTCCTTAAACACAAGCACAGGGAGTGTGCCTTTGTAAGGAATTTCGGTTCCTCCATGTGTGTCCTGAACACATTAAGTTTTCGTATGTCCATCCTTCTGACTGAAGGTTGGAGGGACTTTGGTCATCCACTTATGTAATAAAATGGAACACCTCAGAAGCTATGTTGGCATTTTTGGGTTGGAGACACATCAATGTTATAGTCTATGGAAACCAGTTCAGAGATGTCTGCCACTGATGGGATTGTGTATACGATTGGAGTTAACCCCCTTGGCATCAGTTAAGGCCTGAAGATCATATATTGAGTCACCAAAACTGGTAACTGTATAATAAATAACATCAAAAGGACGACTGCAGGTGTCACATTTTATAACATTATATGAACCCATTAATGTTCCACTTTTAGATGGGAGCCGTCTATCATGAGGTAACACTTTCACCCTAACTTTTGGCCTGGGAGGGGAGCCCACAATGGGTGGAGCTCAGTCTTTGGTTGAGATGGATGTCCCTGTCTCACATCAAGGTCCATAGCCTCCAAAGAAGAGTCAAAACAGGTGTCTGAAAGGATGACATCAATACTGTCAGACTGTGTACTTCCCATCCCCACCAGTGGACAATTCTTTGCCTTCAACTTTGATTTTTTGGTCCGAGGAGGCAACTGCAGAAGTGGTAGTGTCAGTACTGGACAGTGGACCAGACTGAGTCTTTGGAGGGGCAGGACTTCTGCATTGTCAGCAACCACGCTTTTTCTGAAGTTTTGGAGGGAGGGACAGGCTTCAAAATGACTGCAGCAGCACAAGTACATTGACCAACGCAGGTACTAGTGCTGATAGTAGCAACCTCTGTTTGCATAGCAACATCAGCTGTTTAGGAACTGAAACAAAGGAGGTACAAGTAATGAACATTGGTGGGCGGCATAGCTTTATTATTTTTTTGGCCTCATTATATGGAATGCATTACAGAGTCTTATGCTTTCGCACCTTTTGTTCTTCAAGGTATACACTACAATCCTGACTCCAGACACAGTGAGCCCCAGAGCAGTTCATACACTTCAAAGGAGATGTAAAAGCGACTCTTCATGGGCAGCCTTACCACATTTTCCCGAAGTGGCTTCTCCACGACTCCCACAATTAGTATGTCCAAAGTGCTGGCATTTGAAAGAAGGCATTGGGTTGGTGACATAAGGCCGCATGTTTAGATGAAAGAAATCTGCCTTAATGTACTCAGTGACTTCCATACTATTGAATATCAAGATAAAGGAATCTGAATTTACAAGATCCCATCTACCCTCTTCACAATGTCTTTCACATCGACTACACCTTCTGGAGCCCACTCACATCACAATACCTCCTTGGGAATGTGAACGAGATCCCTGCAAGTCACAACACCTTTGCTGTAGTTCAACGTGTTGCACAGTTCAGTGTCTATTGCACACTCCCCGAAGCAGCTACCTTCTTGGAGGTTAGCTGACGGTTGGGAACTAGAAGTTTACACTAACAATGTCGCATTGCACAAGCACTTTACTGTTTTTAAAGAGCCACAGGTTCCCTCAAAACCCTTTGGGATATAGGATGGGGAAACCTTCTCAAAACTACACTCTTTTCTTCTCACTATTAAAACCACTTTCTGATAATCAGCACGTGTTCTATTACTCAAGACAATACTTTTAGAATGAATCAGAAGGACTGGCTACATGAGCCCGTTTGTTAGATTGGGTACCTTCCAGCAGTCTACCTTTTCCACTGAGAGGAGGAAGGGAAAATTTCGAAGGATCCATTTTGGTCCCATGAACAGCTAGGGGAATAAAAGTTCACCTAGACAGAGCCCCACATAACAAAGTAAGCCTTATACAACAGAGGCACACCAGGTTCTTCAGAAGTTGCCCGCAAATGACTGTTCCACCTCATCAGCGCACAGCACACCTTGAGACTGAGGGGTTTCTAACAGCAGTTTGTACCATCCATGTGATCCGGGTGGTAAAGCCCATGACACACAACATTCCACCATCATGCTGCACAGTGGTTGCTGCAGCATGCCCAGAGCTTATGGTGACAGGCGACTGGTGACACTTACCAGTCCCCAGCTCAGGAACCTTAGGGTCACCAAGCCTGTACCCAGGAAACGAATCCTGAGCCCCTGAGGGCCTTTCACAAAAGGCTGATGTCAGCCTCTAGATGGCCATTATTAAGGAAGCCAAGAGACTGACATAAAAAGGAGAAAAACCTTGACACTGTTTTGTGTTTTAATTATCATGTGATAAGATACAGATATCATCAGCTATAAGAGTGTACAAGTCAAGTTACAAAAATGAATATAAACTCCAAATTGCATCTGTACAGAAATGTATCAGCCATCCATGTGATAAAAATAAAGCTGCATAAACAAAGTGAAAATTGGTATGCCAGCAGTAACGTATAAATTACATCCAGCCATCCCCCACATAAGTACATACCATACACTTACATTCATTTACCAATAAATGGCTCATTTACATATTCAGTAACTAATATATACAGATAATAACTGGGTCTGCTGCTATGAGTCAGTCAGAAAGCAAGCACATAATCAGTATGCTACTATGTTGAAATATTACTTGCAGGTGAAACTTTACACATTCATATTCACTCTGTATGTTCTTCCTTTTATATTGTGCCAGCAGCTTCAATGTTTCTGTACAAATAAAGATGTAACACCAGTTGTTACTTGTACGGTAAACAGCAAGTTTCCGCAAAGCACTATCAAACAAAAACCGAAAAAGAGCTGAAATAATTCCAAGCAGAAGGAAACGCCTGTTGTATGTAAAACGGGACTAATAAAGGAGACACATTGAAGCTGCTAACCTGTCACACAGCGTTCACTTGAGTAGTTGTGCTACTTCCAGCAGATTCAACAGTTTGCTACACTATAATATTTACAAGAAAGGTGTTGACAGATCAGACCAGATAACAGCACATTAGCCATTCAAAAGAAAACAGCTGAAATGTTGGGAAAAATTATTCTTTCACCTTTTTATGATCAGTGCTGCTAGTACTTTTTATCTGGTATTAGGAAACCAGGAATCAATGTTGAAAGGAAAAAATACAAATTAGCAAATTTTCTTCTGGAACTAGCAGTCAGTTTTATCCCAAAAGAAGGTGAATCCAAACCTTGATTTTATAGAGTGTAACAAAGTAATCAGACAACAGAGGTGTAAATCCCCATGGAGAGAGACTTTCTTGTGGTATGTTGTCTGAGTTGTGGAGCTCTCTAGATGCTAAACTGTTTCAAAATGTATCACACACAGACAAAATACATGTAATGTGTATGATGCGTTTCTTTTTTCAGATGACATAAACATGGTATTTTAATACAGATAATCCATGTTTTCATTTGATAAGATAGAATACAATAAATCTTTACATATATTTCAATAAACAAATGTCTAGATTTTTATGGAATAATTCAACGTATTTATTTTATTGTTCCAAAGAAGCAAGTTTTCAGAAATCCTCTAAAAATGATAGTGTGGATAGTCTGAGATAGACCTGAGAGACCAATCTTGAAAGTGTTAATAATGATCTATTTGTCACAATGTATTGTCCTTAACTATCTCCTTAAGTTGCAAGCAAGTGTCCAAGTGAACAGCTCAGAATTTGAATGTTAAAGTGCCCACAGCAAATGTTCCACTGTAAGGCTTTAAGTTCCAATAAAAAGAATTTTAAGGTCCAGAGCCATTAATTATTACATCATAAATATAACATCCACAAAATGATTTAAAATGTTTGTTAACAGACACATGAGAGAGATGGCAGAAATTGCAAGAAGTTCTTTGAGCAAGGTCGAAGGTTGCAGGCATGATAATCTGTAACTAAAAGGTGTCACAAACAACATAGTGAACACAGGGTTGATCAGCAACTGTAGCATACACATAAACATATCACATAAACAAGTACTTAAGTGCAGAACAAAACTAAATAACTATACACAGAATAACTGTCCCACTGAAATTATGTCTGCTATCTGAACTTGGTAAGTTACAGACTCAAAATACCCTAAAGCAAAGCAACTAATAATGAATTTTCTTATTTAAAGCCCTCAGGTCAATCAAATGAATACAGGCAAAAAAAGTGAGTACCAAATCCATGACAATTTTTCACCACAAAACAAATGGAATATTATATAAAACAAGCCAGTTACTTTCAGAATGAATTTTCACTCTGCAACAGACTATGCACTGATCCTTAGAACTGTGTGCTGGATCTCTGCCTTTTGCGTCTGATGTATGAACAAATAAATCACAAGGTTTCCAAAAGTGTGGGCATGTCACATACAGCTGTATGCATAAGAAGCACGAATTTCCCAAATTTAGTCCATACACTCATAGCAATTTTCCCTGTATTTTGTTGATGGTCACAGAAAATGCAAGTCACAACACAAACATTTCAGTTTGAATGGCATGTCCATTAGAGAATCATTGGGATGTGTGGCAACAGTGCATCTTCTCCTGTAAATTTTCCACTTCAAACTGAAGCTTTGATGATATTGTTCAACATCTTTTTCACTGCAACCCTGGTGCTGTTGCAAAGTAGTGGTGGATTTATGTTCCACAGAAGAATGATAGGCATGCCACTTTTCAATGTTGAAATGTGTCGTGGAATGCCTGGCAAATCGAGTTGAATAATTAAGAGCTTTTTCTTGATTCATTACGGTATCAATGGACTCATATGTTGTCACTCTACCTGGTGTTTCATTTTAGATGCAGGAATTGATGGCACTGACATCATTGGTATTGTCTGTTAATGTAGCACTTGCATGAGCAACTAGTGATTTTTGTGATTCTGTGTGATATTTGGTAGAACTTAGTGAATCAGTTCATCTGTAGCTGCTGTGATTTTATAGAAGTTTGTTGACAATGCATAAAGTTGTGCAAATTCATCAATTGCTATTTAAACATTCTAGTATCCAAGAACTGTTTTGCAAATGTCCAGCAGATGCTTCATGTCGTAATTGCACATGTTAATTGGTCTTCAGAAATCAATGTCTGTAAATGTTGTAATAAAACTGATGATTTGAGACATGAGTTAATGTCATCAATGGCTGTTTTACATGGGATAACTGGTGGATTTTCCAAAATTTAGTTCCTGGCAAGCATTGCACACTTGAAACACACACATACGTGACCAATTACTATTCCCAGTTTTTGGAAGGTTGTCGGGCCATGTAGACTAATTGACAGTAATTGCAAGTAACAGCATGCTGCATTGTCTGGTGAATGGTGTACTGATGGCCTAAGATGTCAATCAAACCTAAATTGGGATGTCTTGAAACTGCTTTGCACTGTTTGTATTGTTTAAACTTGTTTTCTGATGCATTCTGTGAATAACATGTCGGCACTTCAGATTACTGTCTTATGCATGTAACATCCTCACACATTGAAAAAAACACAGTTAACATTGTTGGCAAACATGACAATGCTCTTGCACATGCATTTTCCATTGTGAAGTACACACACTGTCAATTTTCAAGGTGCACTGTCAAATGAGTAACTATTTGACATTGTTCATGGATTGGAAATGATAAAATGCACCATACTATTTCATTCCTACTAATGTACCATTCCAGTTGATAGTGGTCGATTCCATTTATAGGTGCTGTTGCATTTACTGCTCCAAAAATTGCCATATCATTTCCTCCATTGAGATATTTGCAAATGTACTTTATCAGTTTCCCTGAATTGCAATACTCGACACTGATGAGTGCTTTGTATGTTTTTGAGAGTAATGGCGAGTACAGAAACGCCCAACAATTACAGAGTTCAGCATCATTGTTTCATACTTTTTAAGTGATGGATTTGCAGCCATCTTCAGTGGAGTGTCGTGTTACAGTGGATATCCTTCACTGCCACTGGTAGTCAGTCTCAGCAAGTAATGCTCCTAGGTATCATCTCATTCATTTCCATGCAATTGCATGGAGAATGGTTGTTGAATAAGCCACATGGACCATAAATAACATTTTGGTGACAACTTCAAAGAAGTCCTGATCACTGGTGATACCTGCTGTTTCTGCAGAGATGACACTATCAACCTGACATTGAGAGATCTTTTCTGTCAACTAAGGCAAAATGTTTACATGTGACAATTATATTTTGCCATTAAATGGAAAACAACCAACAGCATTTCTCTTCAAAACCGTGATGCTTGGAAATGAAATCCACTGAAGATTTCAATTTTTGTTTACAGCCTTGGAGAAATATAATGATGATCCAATGACAATTGACTAGTTAACAAAAGTTCTTTTATTTTATCTTGTGTAGGATTTCATGTGCATGTGATTTAAAAAGATCTGTGTGGGCCTATGCACAAACATGCGTTATTGCATCTTGTGCGTACCCATGCATGTGCTGTGGACTACCTATAAATGTGGCCAGTAGTGTGACCATTTTGCTCAATTCACCGGGATTCACATTGCCATCTTTAACAACTGAAGCATATAAATGAAAGTACCCTTCACAATGCAACTTGGTTTCATGCAACTGATTGTAGAGTTGTCATTAGGTTTGGATTTTCCCATACATACAGACAATTTCATCATTTTCACAAATCATCATCAAAATGGCACTGACTGTTTTCCTAGTTTGCTATAAATGTATGTATTAATTCAGAAGCCTCAAAGAGTATATGCAGGGTGATAATGATTGAAGTACCAGTTTCAAAACTCAGTAAAAACCTAACCAAATTTGTACAGATTATTATTGAACAAGGGGAAAATGTTATGAATAAAAAATTATGACTAGATGGGACTGAAAGTGGCAGAATAAGCAAAATAAAAGACACAGGGTAACAGCTGTTCCTAATTTTGAACCTGAGATGCTCGGCATGCATGTCTCAAAGCAGTATTGCATGATACTGGTAAAGCTCTTCTACAAGAACAGTGATGTGTGCCAGTTGGGCTGAGTTGGGTTGTTTGGGGGAGGAGACCAGACAGCGAGGTCTTCGGTCTCATTGGATTAGGGAAGGATGGGGAAGGAAGTCGGCCATGTCCTTTCAAAGGAAACATCCCGGCATTTGCCTGTAGCGATTTGGAGAAATCACAGAAAACCTAAATCTGGATGGCCAGATGCGGGATTTAACCATTGTCCTCCCAAATGAGAGTCCAGTGTGCTAGCCATTTTGCCATCTCGCTTGGTGTGTCAGCTGCTTTGCAGAAAGTTCCAGGTGCTGAAGGGTACAAAAGTAGGCATTGGTCCAATTTTTGCCAAGGTTCTGGAGAAAATTATTATAAAATTCAAAAAGACAGGTTCTTCTGTAGTAAAGTGTGGCACAGGGAGAAAAACAACTGATCAAACATCAGTAGAAGTGACCACAGCATTGCAGGAGAGGTCACAAGGTGGTGTGTAAACATGCAGTGCATGGGGAATTGCCCAAACTTTGGACATGAATGTGAGCATGGTGAATAAATTTTTACAAAACATCCTGCATTGCTATCCACAATTTTACCAATCTTCAGGAGTTGCTTCATGCTGACTTACCAATAACAAAAACGTTTTCTCTAGTGTTCTTACTTGCACGAAAGTGGACAATGAATGGCCATAGAACATTCTGCACACAGACAAAACCCATTTCCAACTACAAGGACATGAAAATACACAGAATTGCAGAATATGGTCGACGGGAAATCTGCTCACACATCCGTTACTGCTTCAATCTGCAACAGTAACTGCATGGTGCAGGTTGATAATATAAAGACCATATTTTCTGAGGAGATGGGTCCTGCAGGGCCTGTTACCTGTGCCACCACAGTTAAACACTGAATGCAAGGTGGTGCTCCTCTGCATATTGCACAGTCAGTGATGAAGATGCTGCAGAGGCACTTTGGAAATGCTAGAATTATCAGCTGTCATTTCCCTACAGCCTGGATGTTCGGATAATTTGATCTTTATCTATGTGACTTCTGTCTGTGGAGTAACCTGAAAGATAGTGTTTAGTGCTCTGATAACAAACACAACTGATATGAATGCACACATTGAGCACCACATTCTGAACGTGAACCATGAGACACTCCAATCTGTTGTGCAACATGCCATTTTTAGATTTCAACTTGTGGCAGGAAACGGTGGACAGCAAATTGAACACATTTGCGCCAGTCTTAAGACATGCTTTTTATGCCATTTCTTGGCCTTGTGAAAACTAAAACCAGATGTCGTTGTTGCTTTTTATGCAGTTTCTGGTCTCTGGACAGTTAAAAACCAATTTTTCCCATCCGACGTAGTACAACCATGTCACAGTGGATGGGCTTTGCTAACTTAAAGTACCACAACTATTGAATGCCAAACTTCTGCCATCATTACATAGTATGGTTGGTTTCATATGCAACTAACATCATGGCTGTCATATTGCGATTCATCTTTTGTTAGTAGCCAAAATCACTTACATTATGACGCTTAAGGTGCTGCCTAGTGGTAAAATTTTCAACCCCCCCAAAAAAAAAAAACGTTTCCCCCTTCTTCAATAATGTTTTATTGATATAAGATGTCATTCTGAGCAATGGTTCATTTTTTTTTTTTTTTTTTTAAATTTACATCATTTCGAAAATGGAATTCAAATGGTAATTACCCTGTACTTTACAGTGGCTCCCTGTTCTGAGATACACCTATCAAGATTACTGCTCAGAGGCAAAAACAAAGGCAAGAGTTTAACATTAACTATGTGGGATTACAGTACACAATTATCCATTTGCAATGAGATGACATACCAACAAAGGATAGAAGTCCTCTAATTTCTGTATACATTACATGTCAACAGATAAAATGTATTTCTCTGAAAATTTCTGGACAGCAAAGATGCAAGAGATAAGGTTTTACAGCTTTGTAGCAAGAAAGGGAATAAATAATATAACAGCAATTACCATGTTTTGATTAACTTTAGAACATATCTTAAAATTCAGTATCAGAGAAATCATTCAGATCAGTGGTAACACTGTCTACAGAACTTTCTTCTGACTGTGCAAATTTTCAGTGTGGTGTAAGCCTTTCACTTGAACACATCTCCCACAGTTACAAGATCAATCACTTCCTGGAGCAAACTCTGCACATTTTAAATTCATCCCGCATGTGTAATTTCTGGATGTAACCTCTTCTTGCACTCACCTCCTCATGATAAAGATTGAATTTGTTGGAAAGGAGTATTAATTTTGCACATTTCTTCAGTTAGTTGTATCTTGCAAAGCACTTATTGACAATTTGTTCAAAGTCTCATTTATTTCAATCACACTTCAATAATAAATACAAATAACAATATACATTTATTGTCTAAGTGCAACTGAAATAACAAAGACTGCAAAAATGTCTGTTTCCTTTCATGGAAAACACTTGTAAACTACTACTGTCTTTCAAATCTTACCAAATGTGACTGTCGTTACGTCAGGTTTTCAACACACACAAAATTTTTGATCCAACATTGGATTCTTCTTTGGATTGTAAGCCTTATCAACACACTTTATGTATTTTAATCCCAAAAATTTTACAATTCTGTCTATCAAATGAAGGCCCCCTGTGAAATCATTTCATGCATTTAAGACATTAAGACATATGCGATTTGTGGCTTATAGGATATGGACAACAATCACACAATTCTAAAAAAGCGAGATCAAAAACGTTTTTTTCTAGAAATTGTGCAAATTATGAACACAAGTCTTCTTTCCTTAATATACTTGAAACTTCTTGGCAGTTTAGAGCCATACACTAAACCAGGACTTGAACCGTCACCTTTTGTGGCCAAGTGTTCTAGCAACTGAACTACTTGAACATGAATCACGATCGGCCCTCAAAGCTTCACTTCTGGCAGTACCTGATAATATCCTTATTCTGAGACAAAGTTCCATATCAATCATACGTTTCCATTCAGTATACTTCTGCACATATTCTATATAGTATCTAAGGTGAAAAGGCACATGCTTTTGCTGTGGCAATCTGCTGTCTGGTCACGATTTCTTCTCCTCTGGGACTCTCTTTAAAATTGCATGAAATTCTTAAATACCTCGTATGTGATCCTTTCATTTTCCTCTGTGCGTACTGGAATTTAGTAGCATTAGCTAACAAACATGAGCAAGGAAGTACTCAAGAGGAATCTACATTCTCCTTGCCAATTATTTAATCCAGTGACTACATAAGTGACTCAAAGTCACAACACAGTTTGAAAGCCATACTAACAGCAACTGAATGAATCAAGCATAGTATTACTAAATAATACATGTCAGTGATAGGTATCACCTGAGTAACTGTTGTTTTTTATGGTGCTGCCTGAATGACAGCCATGTCATAATTGACACTGTGTTAACTGTATGCATTTACTGCCATGGACTGAATTCTAATTGGCATTGGCAATTACAGAAGAAGAAAGTACAAGGGTTGGGGGAACTGACATTCTCCTGGCGACTGCCACAACTGTTGTATCCCAGAATATGTAGTCATAACTTATCTTGTGGAGAGGAATGGTCCTGGTCCTGGTGGTGGTGGTGGTGGTGGTATTTTCAATCCACGTCTGCAATGTAATGCTTGTCACATTTTTATTTCTAGTGGGAGTCAATAGAAAATTCATGTTGCGGCACCATAAATAAAATACTTTTTTTAACCTTTGTTACATGGTTCATGTCAGTCAGTCTGAACTCTCATGCAAAATTCATTTATGCCATCTGCACACTAGTTCTCTCCCTCTCCCCCCCCCCCCCCCCTTCCCCCATACAGAAATAAAAGAACATCAAACAATACTGTAGAGCAGTAAACAGAGACAGCTCCTTTGATTGCTCTTCATATTACAGTTGTTACATTACAGTTTGAATGTTGTAAGCAAAAATTTGTAGTGGAGAAAAAACAATGCAACAATTACTTAACTTCACACAGACTGGGTATACAGACTTAAATACAAATTAGTGAAGAAAAACAAATACAAAATGCATGGAGTTAAAACATCATTACTCAATACAACAACAACAGCTCAACATACTAAAAAAATTTCAAAAAAGTGCAAAGAAATAAATCTATGGGAAGAAACAGTAGATGGTAAAATATAAGCAGCATCTTACAGCAACAATTCAAATTTTGATTATGTGAAATATTTTAACATCAACTTTTCCTCAGCATAGACCAAACAGTGCAGACAATATTCCATTTGTTGGTAATTCTATGTAAGCCACTTACCACAGCTTAAATGTGTTGTGGTGGAGTTCACATTTTTCATTCCCCTGCGAAAATGGCAGAGGAACAGAGCACAAATAGTACACTTGTAATCCTCCGGTGAGAATGACTACACCATTGCACAGGAGCTTGCACAAGAGTCATTCATTAATATTACACATTACCTGCAGTTTCTTTCTCCAAACATAAACATTTTCCAGGAAGAACCACTCTGGCTGTTCTCCAGAGTAATAAATAAACACAAACAAAAATATCTGACTTTCTCTCCTCCAAATATGGGGCAATTTTATTACCATTCTATCCCCCCCCCCCCCTCCCTCACTATTGTTTCACGACTGCTGCCTCACTACACTGTCCTCTCATATACTTCGTTGTTTCCAACTAAGGGATGTTTACCTTTCAGAGATCTGTGGTACTTCTCTTTTCTATTATTCTGAAGCAAAAATTAGTCACAAATGCATGTCAGTGAACAATACAGAACAATACATATCCTGACAACACATTACAAGAAGTCAATATCAGATCACTCCATGATAAAATACATGCACATGGGTTTATATACTGAGGAACTCAAAGCCAACCTTTCAGTCTCAGAAGCGTAGGGAGGATACATAGGCCGAGCAGGTGGATATGAGCTGCTGGAAGAGTACTGCTGATTGAATTCCTGCCCCATATTCGTTGGTTGTCCACGACTATGGGGATACTGATCCGGATACTGAGAGTACCCGGACTGGCCTTTATAGCCTTGCTGAATTCCTGCAAAAATTCATATTAACCAGAGTACCATTCCAAAACTGTACTATATTTGTAGTAAATTGTAATCAGTGTAATTTGGATATTCTATATATTGCAAATTAAAAGAATTACTGAGATGAGCAACTTACTGAATATCAATAACAAACAATGCAACAATTACTTTACTTCACACAGACTGGGTATACAGACTTAAAGACAAATTAGTGAAGAAAAACAAATACAAAATGCATGGATTTAAAACATCATTACTCAATACAACAACAACAGCTCAGCATATTAAAAATTTTTCAAAAAAGTGCAAAGAAATAAATCTATGGGAAGAAACAGTACAAAAAGAGGTAAACCAGCAAGCAAGCAACAACACTGGACAGAATCACACAGAAACCATTCTACAGTTAGCCACCCATTCCCTCCCATGTTTTAGGAAACAACACAATTCCCTTTATGAATTTTTGCCACTCAAGCTAACATATATAGGCAAATTAACAAGGAAATTAGTTTTCTTAGAAGACTAAAGTGTCAGTTCATGCTGACATGTGAAATGGAACAAAAAGTAATAAACAGAAAGCAAAAGGAAAACTCACACTGAAGCATGCGACCAAGAACATCTAGGGAGGGTTACCTTGGGGACGAGAGGGGCCTCCAGAAGGGCAGTAAGGATTGGGCCTCTGCCCAGTCGCCACGTTGTCAAAAGGGTTGGAAACGCTAATGCTATCCCCCACACCTTGCATCGGCACCCCCACACCTAGCACAATAAGCAACTGCTGTCACAAATTCCCCCAACAGGTTGCAGTCAAAATCAAGTTATGAGTTTTACAGATAAAAGCAGAGAAGGAAGATCAAACTTAAAAGTATGTTTTCTCATGGCCTCCATAGCTACTAACAAATCAAATTATAAACACAAAAATGCAAAGCAATCTCTTACATCATACTATATTTTACAAATTAAGCTCAAAATGAGGCACAGATGTAATACAAAATAAAGTATCAATAAATGCCTACCCATGAGGAGCACTTTACTTTCAGATTATGATAACCCTATCTTTCTCCCCCTTCAATGGCACCAAAGAGTGGTCACACACCTAAAATAACAAATATAAAAGCAACAATTCCTGCCAGAACTTGCTGGTCTACCTCAGCAGGGGAGAAATATTTATCCAGCAATCTGAAGCAGATATCTACATGTGACATAGTATTTTGATACTGAGTTTATAAAAAATGAAGATTGTGCATTACAAATTTATCAGAATTTCAGATTTTTGCCTCTGGAAATTGTACAAAAGCAGTGCAAACTGGACTCCTCAGAAGATATGGGAAATAGTCTCTTAACTGTAATATCAAAATATTTTCTCCACTTGAACCAGCTGCTGGAAATGAATCCTGTGAATTTGATGAGCCTGTAATTGAAAGAATCCTTTATCACACACAAATGCTTCAACAAGTGAAGTACAATAGTCGAAATCTGAATCAGTAATTGCTCCAAGTATTCACAAACTACAGAAGTGTCAAATTGCTTTTTATAACAATCTGCTTAATAGTCTCTCAAAAAGATTTCATATTACAGTAAAGTATTACCTTTTCTCAGCAAGGAACAGAAAAAAAAACTGTGTGTAAATTATAGGAACATACATTCAGTCAGTATGTGAAAATGTCGAAGGTGTTATACAGGGAAGTACATTTTTCAGAAATTTCACACCAAATCATTAGCACAGCAAAATAACTAACAACGTTTTGTCTTGGAATCATCACTGATTCATGCACATGCACATAGAGACCTGTCAACAAGTCAAAGAGGACAATTAAATTAACCATCAACATGAACTTGCTGAAAAAAGGGGAGGTGTTGAGGAGCAGACGGGGAAAGGATTCAGCTGTGGCCTTGTTTAAGGAGCTTAGGGAAAGAAGACAATGGTAACTCAAACAGCGCTAAATCAAGAAGTTTGGATTGTAGACTTGAATATCAGCAGCCCCAACATAAAGTGGGTCCAATGTATGAATCTTATCACTCAGTGCTAACAAAGATTCACGATGATCAGCATTAGTATATATACAAAGAGAGGGGAAAGGGGCTACATCGCGGGTACTGCTGCATATTTAGCAGTCACAGTGGACACAAAATTCTACAAGACATTCAGACCAGGACCTGCATATTAAGATGTTCATCAAATACTGGGACTGTCTGCACGTGCTGAGCTATTGAATAAAAATCAGTTTGTTATGTGGCAGGAATTGCTCCACTATACAAAAGCTGTTCTTTTCCATTCTGTTTGGAATTATAATTCTGGAGGGAACTTTATAACATATTTGGAGCAATGCTGTACAAGGGCTTACTGAAAAGTACGCCTGCAATGATTTTTTAAATAAAATTAATGTTGTTACCATTCTACACTTTTATTCTTTGTGTCTACATATTTGCAACCCTCTGCCACTAGAGGGCTCCGAATTGTAGTGTACAGCATGGCAGTATGTAATGTAACTGTGTGCCACTAGAGGGCTCCGGATTGTAGTGTACAGCATGGCAGTATGTAATGTAACTATGTCGGTGTGTGAGAAACTGAATGCTGTAATCGATTTTTGAATTTGAAGAGTTCGTCCAACCTCTTCTTTAGCATGACAATGCCAAATCACACACGAGCACAGTGAAATCTGCTGTAATCCGATGCTTAGGGAAATCACTGTCGGTCGATCGTCCTCCACACTGTTCTGACTTGGTCCCATCTAACTTTAATCTTTTTCCAAAACTAGAAGAACACCACCAAGGCCTTCAATTTCATGCTGATGAATCATTGCAAGTAGAGGAATAATATCTCTATTATTAACTGTTATTCCATTCTAAAACAATGCATGGAAAAAACCAACAACTATACCTTTCCGTGCAAGCTCTGATTTCCCTTACTTTATTGTGATGATCATTTCTCCCTATGTAGGTCAGTGTCAACAAAACATTTTCACATTCAGAGGAGAAAGTTGGTGATTGAAATTTCGTGAGAAGTTACTGTGACTGTGAAAAACACCTTTGTTTTAATGATGTCCACCCCAATCCTGTATCATGTCCATGACTCTCTCCCATATTTCTCGATACTACAAAATTTGCTGCCCTTCTTTGAACTTTCTCAATGTGCTCCATTAATCGAACCATGTAACGATCCGACACCGTGCAGCAGTTCTTCAGAAGAGGATGGACAAATGCAGTGCAGGCAGTCTCTTTACTAGATCTGCTGCATCTTCTAAGTTTTCTGCCAATAAAACACAGCCTTTGGTTTGTCTTCCCCACAACATTTCCTATGTATTTTCTTCCAATTTAAGTTGTTCGTTATTGTAATTCTTAGGTATTTAGTTCAATTATGGCCTTTAGAGCTAACTGACTTATAGTGTAACCAAAGTTTCATGGATTCCTTTTAACACTTATATGGATGATCTCTCACTTTTTTCTTGTCAAGTGCTGCATACTTAAAAATGATTTAATTACATAATTGATAATGGCACTGGCAGATGATGAAAATGATGTCATGAAGAGAATGTGGCACATCTTTATGTTACATTAGCATACTGGGGAAAAAATTAGTCACCCCCCAAAACAGTACAATGCTAATACTGCACAACATTTCTAGCTTTCACAATCACTCCAGTTTTGCAAGGAAGAGAACCTGTAAGTTTCTTCAGGTGTGACATACCTAACTGAAGCCACTCAGTTATGGTTAAATCCTGTATAGCTACCAAAATGTGGGGAGGCTGACTGTCATTTCACCCATTATTCCAAACCTTCCCACACAGTTTCTATGGGATTACCATCAGATGATTTAGTACACCAACTGAAATGCAGTAAGGCCCCAAGTCTTCATCAAACAAAGCACATATGCGTGAAACCCAGTGAACACAACTGTTATTGTGTTGAAAGAGGGGAGTGTCCACAGCATTCTCATCATGGCTATGAGGAAAGGGTGACATTTAGTCACTCACAGTGTTGAAATCAACATCCCAGCTCATGTTCACAGTAACCCGAATGGGGGATTCCAAGTAATGGTACGAAAAAATACCACCAAAACATCACAGAACTACCTCTTGCCTCCACACACTGTCTCATCAGGGTGTCACTGCTCCCAATGCCTTGCACTGTGTAAAAGAGGTCAAATCGCAACTCGACAGACCACACTACTCACCTCCATCCCGCTGATGTCCAGTTTGTGTGTGTTGTCTGCCCCATTAGCTGAATGGTCAGTGCATTGGATTGCCACACACAGGGGCCCGGGTTCGATTCCCTACTGGGGCAGAAGATTTTCTCCCCTCAGCGACTGGGTGTTGTGCTGTCATCATCATTTCATCCCCATTCTCAACACGAAGGTCGCCCAATGTTGCGTCACACTCAATAAGACCTGCACTTGGCGGCAGAACTTCCCAACTGGGAACTCCTGGCCACTGACACCATACGATCATTTCCATTTTTTGTGTGTGTTTGGTCCACTGAAGAAGTGCAGCTTTATGTACCGCTCTGAGCAATGGCCTCTCATGAGTTACACAATTCCAAACATTCTTTGCACACACTTCCCTTCATATAGTTTTCTTTGAAACTGATTGAGATGGACCACCACTCACCCACGGCACCAAGCCATGTTAAATTTGAAACCTATCATCATTGAAAAGGCACAACACTCACCTCTGGACCCTGTATGTTAAGAGCTTTTTATGACCACTGTTCTTACACTGTGTTACATCACTGTGAGTGATAAACCTGTCAATGAACCACTCTGCCAATGATTAAAACCAACTTTCCGTATGCTATCATTGAACGTTATGAATACTGACCTACTCTCAACTCTGCTAAATTACTGCACAATCAATCTCTCAATTTTCTTTAAAATCTTTATAGATTTACTATCACATCAGAAGTAACTAAAATAACAGAATAATGAAGGGAAGCATATGGTTTATCTTGTCATTTCACAAGAGTTTGCAGAATGTGTTATTTGTAGAGAAAGAATGAGACAACCAATGCCTACATAAGTCAAATGTATCAACTGATACTAACTTCCAAAATGTATCATCAATCGTTTACTGGTACACACATCAAAAAAAGTTTTGCATCACCCCGGTTCCCAGAACTCCTGAAGACAGATGGTGAATGGGGATATTGTATCATAGACACAGTCCCTTTGACTGTTCAGAGATGCCACTAAACACGCCCAAAGATGTAAACAACCATGCATGGACACCACCTATTAGATGGAGGGTGTCCGGCAGCCGATCAATTCCAGTCATCCAACCAGGACGGAGGTACACAGCTCAAGTTTTCTGTAGTTCAACCATGCCTAGACAGCCAATACCGTGATTCAATCACATCTGCATTGTTACTTTATGCCAGGAAGGGCTCTCAACAAGAGAAGTGTCCAGGAGTCAAAGAGTGAACCAAAGCGATGTTGTTCGAACATGGAGGAGATACAGAGAGACAGGAACTGTTGATGACACGCCACGCACAGGCCGCACAAGGGCTACTACTGCAGTGGATGACCGCTGCCTATGGAATATGGCTCAGAGGAACCATGACAGTAAGTCCACCATGATGCACAAAGCTTTTTGTGCAGCCACAAGACGTCATGTTATGACTCAAACAGTGTGCAACTTCACCTCTGACGTCCATGGCGAGGCCCATCTTTGCAACCACAACACCATGCAGTGCGGTACAGATGGGCCCAACAACATGCCGAATGGACCTCTCAGGATTGGTATCACGTTCTCTTCACCCATGAGTGTCACATATGCCTTCAATCAGACAATCATCGGCGACATGTTTGGAGGCAACCGGTCAGGCTGAACGCCTTAGACACACTGTCCAGCGAGTGCTGCAATGTGGAGGTTCCGTGACGTTTTGGGATGGCATTATGTGGGGCCAACGTACGTCGCTGGTGGTCATGGAAGGGGCCGTAACGACTGTACAATACGTGAATGCCATCCTCCCACCAATATTGCAACCATATCGGCAGCATATTGGCGAGGCATTCGTCTTCATGGACGACAATTCATGCCCCCTTGTCATCTTGTGAATGACTTCCTTCAGAATAACAACATCACTCGACAACAGTTGCCAGAATTTTCTCCAGACATGAACCCTATCGAACATACCTGGGACAGATTGAAAAGGGCTGTTTCTGGACAACGTGACCCACCAACCGCTCTGAGGGATCTACGCTGAATCGCCATTGAGGACTGGGACAATCTGGACCAACAGTGCCTTGCTGAACTTGTGGACAATATGCCATGATGAATACAGGTATGCATCATTGCAAGAGGATGTGCTACTGCATATTAGAGGTACCGGTGTATACAGCAATCTGGACCACCACCTCTGAAGGTCGCACTGTATGTTGGTACAACACGCAATGTGTGGTTTTCATGAGCAATAAAAAAAGGTGGAAATGATGTTTATGTTGATATCTATTCCAATTTTCTATACAGGTTCCAGAACCGAGGTGATGCAAAACTTTTTTTGATGTGTGTATTTTGAGATTGGGGCAAAAAATAAAATATCCATTTCACTTTAAACACAAGAATAACGAAATTATGTTTGTGAGACAAAATTTCTGTTTATTATAATCCCCCCCACCACCACCACACACACACACACACACAACCTCTTTCTCAGCTCTCATACGACAATGACTGTGTAGATGTGTTAAACATAAAACTACATTCTCTGTGTCATTTAGTAGAGCACATGGAATGATAATTTAGTCTGTGTACACTATTTAGCTTGTCGATATGTCTCAAAGAGTCACTTCAAAAGTAAACTGTGTGCACTTTATCATCTTAGGGCAAGGCAGGATGTCTAAGTGGGAAGATGCCCACCTGCTAACATACATCACAGTAATGTCATTTGTACATCTGTCACGAGACAGGAGAGAGAGAGATATGCCTTGTAGTTGTCATTGACAGTTAACAGTTCTAGCTAATGTGTCTAACATATACATTATGGCTAATATACAGGGTGAGTCACTAACTATTGCCACCTAAAATAACTCCAAAAGTATGATAGAAGCCGAAAAGTTTGTGGGACAAAAGTTGCATGGGAAAAACAGGGACCATAATATGACGTTGGTTTTTTGTTGCTATGTGGGGTCACTTCAGAGATATGAAGGTCAACTTTGTTTTTTCAAATGGAATGCCATAGTTTGGTACTTATTTTCTGACAGTGGCTATCAAGATGAATCCAATGATGTGTAATAGTAAGGTCTTTGAAGGTCAACGAAGGTCACAAAGGTGGCATGAACGTCCATTTACAGAAGATGTTGTAAGTGATGACCATTGGTATCAATGCAGTGCTGCAATATTCTTATCATGGATTTAGTGGTATTCCTTAACACTTTGGCACTTATCGCAGCACATGCTCTGACAATTCTCTCTCGCATATCTTCAGTGTAGTTGGAATGTCTTTATAAACTATGTCTTTTACGAATCCCCACAAGAAAAAATCCAGAGGCGTCAAGTTTGGCGAACGAGGCTACCACGACACATTTCCTCCATGTCCAATCCAATGATTTGGGAATTCTCTCTGCAACTCATTTCTAGCCATCAGCGAAAAATGTGTCGGACACCAATAGTGTCGATACCACATTCTGTTCTTTGTTCCTGAAGGTATTTCTTCCAACAACAGACTTAATGTTCCTTGCACGAATGTGGTGTACTTCCTACCATTAAGATTTCCTTTGATGAAATAGGTGCCTGTAATTCTGGCCTCTAGAATCCCACACCACACATTCAGCGACCACAGTTTTTGGTGTGCAACTTGCTGCAGCCAACATGGGTTTTCAGTTGCCCAATAATGCATGTTATACAAATTAACATTTCCACGGTTCGTGAATGAGGCCTTGTCATTAAATAAAATCAAATTCAAAAATGTGTCATCACTCTGAATCTGAAATTGAGCCCATTGGCAGAATTCAATGTCACCCATACAATCCGTACCAGTTAATTGTTGGTGGAGACTGATATGGTAAGGATGATATTTATGCAGAACACGAACAACACTACTCTGGCTCATGCCAGATTCCCTTGTGATTTGATGTGAACTAACACAAGGATCTCGAGCCACAGTGGCAAGAGTACCAATTTCCATTTCCTTGTTAGTAACTTTGCTTTGCCGGATATGTTTCCCATGCGTTAAAGACCCAGTTGTTCTCAATTTATTATACACACATTTAAGTGTATGACATGTAGGGTGGGTACATGGAGGATATCTTTCGGTGTATAAGTATCTAGCTCTCACTGAATTTCGTTGGCATTCTCTGTAAATGAGAAGCATATCGATTTGTTCTTCGAAGGAATACATCATTAACATTCGCTTGATTTGACATTACTAGTCTTACAGTTTCTGTTAGTGTTTTATTGTGAAACCGTCGAATGGTGTTTACATGTCAATGGTACATTAGATGGATACGCATATTCGGTGAATATTTATTATTTGCACGATATACAAGAGAGAATTATCAGAGCTTGTGTTTCAATCAGTGCCAAAGTGATAAGGAATACCACTAAATCCATGATGATAAGATTGCAGCACTGCACTGATACAAATGGTCATCACTTCAAACACATTCTGTAAACCGATGTTCATGCCACCTTTTTGACCTTTGTTGAACTTCAAAGGCCATAGTGTTACACATCATTGGATTCGTCTCGATAGCCACTATCAGAAAATAAGTACCAATCTATAGCGTCCCATTTAAAGAAACAAAGTTGACCTTCATATCTCTGAAGCACCCCACCTAGAAACAAAAAACTAATGCCATATCATGGCCCCCGTTGTCCCATGCAACATTTGTCCCACAAACTTTTCAGCTACTCTCATTCTTCCAGAGTTATTCCAGGTGGCAATAGTTAGTGACTCACTCTGTATATCCAAGGAGAAAGCAAGAGAGCTGCTTAATGACTTTCCAAAGGCAACTGAGAGAACTGTGTCAAATCAGATGCCACATGACTGTCTCTGTATAGTCAGTTTCATCTCTAGACATATGTTATTGACAACAGTAGACCTTAAATCAACTCTGTACATTGACAGGTTTGGTAAGGGATCATCTAGAATGAAACTTCTACCAAAAGCATTCGGATCTCTTTGCCAGTAGATGCAGAATTTGTCTGACACCTGACAATTGTCATCACAGAAGATTGTAGAGACTACCAGGTACCAACACACATCTCGGGCATGCCAACCGATAGGTTCAGCGCGGAGGTGGCTCAGTCACGCTGTGGACTGGTACCATGTATAAATGTCAGGCACCTCTCACTGCTACTGAGGGTAATTTGAACATTGCGCAGTACTGAGGAAGGAATCTCCTACCTCATCAGAGAGAGGCTAATCTGAGCTGTAATGTGGCTACCACCTTACGGACAGCTTGTCAAGGAGGATCAAAGTATGTTATAATACACGTAGTGGAGCAACTGCATACTGAATGTTATCCAGAAACAGATTTTAATTCACACTCGCTAAAATGTGCATTTACAAAGCTAAAATGTATGTTTATAAACAGATTGCCTTTATTTTGTTGTTATTTTGTTTCACAATATTTACCATTTTTATTTTCATAATGTTAATTCTTTTACTCCCTGTTCCCCTCGAATCTACGAGTGAACACGATCACAGATATGTGGGTGATGTGAAACTTTTTTTTTTCTTTTTGAGCAATTTAGATGAACATGTGTGCTACATTTGATGTTCACTCAGAGGAAATTAAATTATTCCGTGAAGGATCAATTTAAAAATCCTTACACTGAATATGCACAAGTCCAGTTACAGTGATGTGACCACCACCTATGTTCGATGTCAACATACAGTAACCACTCACAGACAGCAGATGGCAGCAGAGGGTATATAAGGTGTGTCAGGGGGCACATGGGAAACAGTGCAGTCATTGTCCTAATTTGAAAATGGAGCAATTTATCTGACTCCCAAAAGAGCATGTTTATTGGTTTTCAGGCCAATGGCGGAAGCATTCTGAAATGGCTAAGTTTGTAAATTGTTCACACGTCACCGTGGTTAAAGTATACCATGCATAGCAAAATGGCGCTATTCAAAACCGGCACCAAGGAACTGTGGTTCAACACAGGCCATAGATGACAGAGGTGAACAATGGTTGTAGAAAGTGTAGGATTGAATAGATCTGCAACTGCTGAGCAACTGACTGCTCTGATGAACCAAGGGATTACCAACAGTGTCTCAACAACCTTTTAGTATACATTGCTGTGCATGCGGCTTCACAGTAGGCTGTATTTTGCACACCAATGCTACTACTGGAAGTCTACTGAATGGTGTCAGGTGGCCTTTTCTGATGAATCATGTTTTACGCTTCATCATGCAGATGGTAGTTGGCACGGATGGCGTGAAACGTCTAAAAGTGAAGGGCCCAGGCCAGAGGAGGGAGCGTTATTGTCTGGGGTACATTTTTGTGGCATTCCCTTGATGATCTTGTCATTCTGGATGGTACAATGGATCACCACAACTATGCAAATACCCTTGGGAACCATGTCCACCCCAATACACAGTTTGTTTTTTTTCCTCAGCACAGTCATCTACCAGCATGACAATGCAACATGTCACACAACTCTGAGTGTAGCTGCATGCTTTGAAGAGTGCCAGGATGCATTTACCACACTACCCTGGCCACCAAATTCAACAGTTAAATCCAATCAAGAATCCGTGGGACTATCTCAATCGGCCTGTCTGCGTAATGCGTCCACAGCCTAGGAACCCAGTGCAGCTGGCCATGGCACTGGAGTTGGCATGGCTCTTCATCCCTGTTGGTTCCTTTCAGAACCTCACTGACTATCTCTCTGCCCACCCACACTGCAAAAGGTGGTTGTTCATGCTTCTCACAGGTGGTTGCATTGATGTGACTGGATCATACATTATCTCACGGAATTTAACTCCAGTAATATTAAACACGCTAATGGCTTCTCACTGACTAGTATCTTCAATTTTGTTATATGATTTGATGCGTATATTGTACAATGTGTACCATCAGTAAGTACTGACAGTACACAGCCTCAACAACATATAAATGTGTATTTTTAACTGTGCTTTTTAGCAATGCACAAGAGTTAAAATTTATTCCCTTGTATAATACTTATTTCATGCATCAACACATACCAATCCTATTATCAACAACTAATAAAAATCTTTTTTACTTCACACCACCAGCACCAAAAGCGTGAATGATGCTACTGTCACTTGTTTCCGTTATCTTACAATGGAAAAATGTCCATTGCCCACTTCACTGTGATAATATATTCTATTACAGATTCGCTTCCAAATATGCCATTTTGGCCCTTTTTCAACAACTCACTTTAACACAATATATGTTATGAACAGGATATGAGTACATAAGTTATAAGATTCTGCAAGCTTTTCTGAAAGAGAGAAGAGTAGAACTTGCAATTCCTCTGTCCACTCTTTTGCATCAGATGGCATGTGATCACAATATTCTACATAATTTAAGGGCCAAAAGCAATGTAGAGCCCATGTCAGTAATCACTTCAGAGCAGCTTTGTAGAGGCACAAATCAAATCAATTAAGTACATAAAATTAAAATTTTCTGTAAGGATTTCAACAGTACAGTGTTATGGACTACCTGGAGATGGAACTGATGATGTCTTGGTCATCTTCTTCTTCGAAGTAGATTCCACTTGATTTACAATTGGTTGTGGGTCTATACCTCCACGGTCAAAGTGACATTCGAAGGCCAAAAGGTTTTTCGTGTAATGCTTCCGAAGTGTATATGCAGCACTTGAAGATGCTCCGATGCCTAAAAGCCCTGCAATGTCTTTCCAGGTTTTGTTTTTTGTGACCTGTGAATTTAAGTTTGTAATCAAACACAAATGAGAAAACTGTGTTTGCTGAAACACAAATAGCTGTTATAAAATATACATACTATGAATTAAATTCACCTGTCATGTTTTTCTGTCTGAATGTGAAGGATAATCTCAGGAAATAGTGTACAGATACTGATACAGCTTTCACTAATAGATAGGTCGATTGATGAGGAAGGTTTGTGTAGATAATTCATTACCCGTGTGCCAGACAAGTTGTCTGACCATAGATACTTAGTGTTACCAATGCAAACCAGGGGTAGGTTGCTAGTGAAGAATCATTGTAAGTAATAAGCTTTCTTATGCTACAGGTTAACAATTAAAAATTTCCCTTTAAGGTAACTGTTATTTAAATATTTTTTATGCTACTGACAGATCTGAACTCAAAGATATTAACAAATAATAGAAAACACTAGCAACTATCTATTTATGACATCAAATTTTATAGCTAATCTTAACTACATTACTGTTTAATGTGCATTCATTTTTAATAAATTTCAAAGTTCAGCTTTAACATTTACTACATACACAATAATCTGAAACTGAAGGTAATTCACCACCTTCAGTGGTTTAGGTGAGAGCCTTATTCCTTTGTAATCTGTATTTCCAAAGTAATGGAAGTAATTTCCAAAGTAATTCATAAAATTCAGGAGGTGGTCAACATTAACTTTCACTTATTATTGGAACACACATGAAATAGAAATATGTTGTGCACTGGTCGAATTTCACACAGTAAAAAACTAACTGCTACTGTTTATGGAAAACAGCTTGCACACAGACAACCCCCCCCCCACACCCCCCCCCCCCCCCCCCCCCCCACACACACACACACACAAATGACCACAAAATCCTACTATCTCAATATCCGAGACAAAAAAAAAAGGAGCAAATACTGCTCAGCAATTAAGAAGCAACTGAAGAAGGGCTTAAAACGACAAACAGCCACTCCTCTTTATCTTCATTCTGAACTGTATTAATTCTTTACTAATGGTTATCCAGCACAGTATGTGAAGCTGAAGATTAACGAAATGTAACCAGTCTTCAAATTACTTACTCTGTTTAATGAACTACAAAAACACAGAGAAAATGTAAAGCATTGTTTTGTTTTGTTTTGTTTTGTTACGAGTTCATAAATTTCAATATCTGCGATGAACAAGATGGGGAATATTTTGGTGCAGAACAAGTCAGATACGTCAAAACTCATTTTTTATCTTATTGCTAACCACTACAAACAAAACAGGATTTCTTTATTGCAGACATTAGACTGCAAATTATCATAAAACTGGTTACAATAAAACTACAGGAAATGGATGTTTCAGATTAAGAGGAAAGAGAACAATTCATTACATAGTAAAGCTACATGGCTCCTTGTGATATCTTACCTCATTCCCACACTCGTACTGAAGAAGGGTGTAACTGATCAAGCACACGCATAACCTAACACATCCAAACTTAGATTTACACCCTGCAAGCCACCTCTCATGGTATACGGAAAAATCTTTTGAGGATCAGTCAACAAGCAGTGCCTCTTTTTTTTTCTTCAGTAATGCTTATTAATTTAAAAATTTGAATTTGGCACTATTCTACAAAGCTTCTTCTCTAATCTACTGCAGTGGTAACTTCCTGCATCAACAGATGCCAGTACTGCAGTTGCTTGCAACGTGGTCAAAGTCTATGTTCGTATTAAACAGCGTTCTGTGATAGAAGCCTGAAATGTAGAAGTAAAAATGCCCATTGGCATTCATGAAAGACAGAAAAACGTGTAAAGTGATGGAACAGTGGATACCAGCACTGTTTGTCGGCGTAACAACGCTGAAGACAGATCATTGGCTCATGAAAAGCAGAGCAGCAGGTGACTCCACCCAACATGAAGTGAGTCGATGACATTATTCATGGTGATCACCAGGTGACTGTGGATGATTTGTGTTACATTACCTCCCACAGTAATGGCATTGTGATGATGATGATTTTTTCTGCAAATGTGATACTCAAAGCTTTGTGCGACTCGAGTATCAAGAATATTAACACTCTGTCGGGCGTAATTGGCCCGACAGGCACAACTGAAATGTTTTTGTTCCCTCTCTCCCAAATAAGTCAGCGTGGGATTTGCCTGCCATTAGTACCTTCCTATCTTCAGGCAGTGTTTACAACACCCTCCACAAATTTTTGCGTGACCTTTGTAGAGAGCAGATGTGACGTTAGTGGCCTCTCATGCTCATTGCACTTTAATACATCTTTGCTTTTGGAGGTTTGTATTTTTGGTTCTTTTTAAGAGTTGTTATTTTGCTCACTTAATGGATGAGTAATGTGAATTTTGTGAATATCTTGTAAAAATATACAGTTCAGTAAGCTTGGCCTTTCAGGCACATTCCGACTGAGTACATAATTATCCTCAAGTTCTCTCTTTTAGACTCTAGATTCTTCAAAGATACAGCTCAGAATTATTACAAATTGTCTAACCCCTGTCATCTCGAAGAAATACAGGATTTGCTGATGTACAATGATGAGGAAGACTCCATACTGTCTGAGGATCTTGGTGATGAAAGTGACATTGATTCACAAGATGAGATGGAAGAATGTGAAGGTGATTCTTTAAAGCAGCGAGATGGTGAGGATACTGCTCAAGATGAAGAAAGAAGAGACAACAAAACAAGGAACTTTTATTTGGGAAGAGATAAGAAGACCATGTGGGCCAAAAAGGCACCTGAGGAAAGACATCGTAACGGGATCTTACATCATCACCTCTCACCTCCCTGGAGTCATAGGAAATGCTTAGAATGCTACAAGTGCAGTTGAGTGTTGGAATAATTTATTAGCCGATGATATCCTTGCCACCATTATCACATATGCAAATCAATACACTGACACTATCAAGGATCATTTCACTAGTGAGAGAGACATCAGATACACAGATGTAATTGACCTAATAGCATTTATTGGTTCGTTGTACCCAGCAGGTGCATACGGAGGGAATGGTCAAAGTCTGGAGGAACTTTGGGAGACTGAAGGTGACAGACTGAAAAATTAAGTCTTGTGATGAATATCAAACAGTTTAACAGTCTGATATGTTGGCTTCATTTTGACACCTGAATTACCAGAGCCCAACAGAAGGAACTTGAGCAGCTAGCTCCTATTCATGAAGTTTTCGAAGAGTTCATGAAAAATTGTCAGAAGAGCTATTGTCCTGAGGATAGCATCACAACAGATGAAATGCTTCCTGGTTTACATGATTTATGTCGTTTTTTGGCAGTATATACCCTCAAAACCTAACAAATATGGAATAAACCATTTTGGTCTTCTTGATGCTAAAATGATATACACAGTGAACATGGAGATCTAAATTGGACTACAGTCTGGAAGTGGTTTCTGTGTCAGCAACAAACCTACTGGAGTTGTCAAGAGAATGGTTAAGCCCATATTTGGAGCTAGCCAAAATATCACTGCTGATAACTGGTATTCAGATTCTCATCTTTTGACTATTTGAAGACAAAAAAGCTGTCGTATGTTGGAACTGTCTGAAAAAATGAAAGACAACTGCCACCAGATTTTCTTAACATAAAAGGGAACACACAATACAGCAGTATGTTTGGCTTTAATGATGGGAAGGTTTTCGTTTCCTACACACTGCGCCATAACAAAAAATTAGATTCTTGTACATTTGCTTCACAATGATGATGTCACTGGTCCTGAATCTGGAGAAATGGAAAAAAAAACAGAGATAGTCACTTTCTAGAATTCAACAGACGGTGGCATTGATAGTGCATATCAAATGTGTGTTACTTATTAAATGAGCAGAAACACAAAGCGCTGGCCAGTGATCGTTTTTTATTCACAATGTTGAATGTAGGTGGTCTCAACTCCCAGGTTATGTACCTTGAAAGTCAATTGGAGAAATTGCAGAGAAGAGTGTACCTAAAATCTCTGGCACATCAACTTGTGCTTGGAGAGCTACACAAAGGAAGTATGAAAAAGATTAGAATCCCCTCCAGCTTGCGAAGCTCACTCAAAAGATTTATTCACAAAAAAGACACAGAAATCACCTCCTCTCCCACATCCCAATATACGTAGACGCATCACCTGCACTACAGAAATGGGTCGCAGAAGGATGTCAAACTATGAATGTAAAAACTGTCACAAATATAGTCTGCCAACTTTGCTTATCTGTGCACCGATGTATTTCCTCTGGTAATTGTGAGAGAAGTTGAAAGGCACCAGCATCAAAACAGTGACTTAAAATGGTAGTTTTTTTCATAAATTTATTGTTTGATAAAATTTATGTGCTGAAAACTGTTACTGTTCAGTGGTGGATTCAAAAGTTCGGTCATTTATATTCTGTTTCTTCTGTGTTTAATAAAATGTTTTTTCAGCATCCATTTTCATATGTTGTGTTACTACACTTTCCCATGAAAGCCACCTATCACATTTAGGTTACTAAAGTTGAAAATATGAAATAATAGCTGATTTCAAAATCTCTGCCTGTTACACTCATTGTGCCTGAACACAGGAGTCTCAGAACTGCACCTGATGAATAAAAGGCCAAGAAATAAAAGCAGAATAAAAGGCCAAGAAAAACAATTTCCTGCCAACTCTTGCAGCCCTTCTGTTTGGAGGGAGAGGAGTTTTGGGAAAATTTGTGATTGGAGACCACACATGGGTTATTTTTCTGAAGCATACTCAAAGAGGTAGTCAATGGAATGGCATCAAAGGAACTCACTGAAGAAGAAAAAGTTCAAAACTTCGTGCCTGGCAGCTAACATTATAGCTACAGTATTCTGGAATGCAGGGGGCAAGATTATTGTTGATTTTTTGGAGCAGAGATGCACAATTAATTCTGTCAACCATGTCAGACCCCTCAAATAGCTTAAAGCACATCTACAGTGAGTTTGCACAACATAAGCTATGGTGGATGCTGTTGTTCTGAACGACAATGCAAGACCACACATCAGTCATTACATCACTAAAGAGATTGTGAAAACTGGGTAGGAAGTTTTGCCTCATCCCTCATATAGCCCTGGCCTGGCATCATTAAGCTTCCACCTGTTCGGGCCACTAACAGCAGCTCTTCATGGGATTCACTTTGAAGATGAGGAGGCCATGAAAACATCAGTGTGTCAACGGTTTCAGAAGCAGGACTGTGCATTTTACCAATCCAGATTACGTGCCCTTGTTAAAAAGATGGACCAAACCCATGGAAATGGACAGATTATATTCAAAAGTCGTAGATTACTTGTCAATGTGTGCTTTCCAATCTATGTAGTTGCATTTGAAATCTTTGACACACACACACACACACACACAAACAAACACACACACACACACACACACACACACACACACACACACAAGAAGCATTTCTTTTTGACTGACCCTCTTTTAAGCAACAGTTATTTCTCTTTCCTTATCAAACGCACAGAAAAAAACTTAACACTTGCACAATGGCTCTATTATTTATTGAAACACATTAAATTCCAATCACAAAATATTCTTAAAAAATATGTTAGTAGGAAAATCTATTTACAGTACATCTAGTTAGGACGTCTATGGAACTACCATGGAACTAAACACTGCACCTTGCATACCTCCATGAAGCCCCCTCTTTCCTTGACGTAAGCATACAACCGATAGAGATCGAGAGGATTCTTGGAGATGGTGGGACATGCTGAGATAGGTGTTCCACGCTCCTCCATGAACTGCAGCAGTTTGTCAAGCCACATGCGTCGCTCGTGGTTCTCATCCATCTCATACAGTTTGCACAGGCTGTCTGGTTTCTGTGTCACATAACATACTTATTAGTGGGTTCAACCAATACACATTAAAACTCAAAATTTACAAGTACATCAAAATATTTACAGTATTCTAACACCAATAACCTTAGTTACAATTTGTTGACTGTCAAGTTCAAGTGTAGTTCATACTGCATCTACCCCACTTCCCTATGGGAATACTAAAAACTGCTTTGACATATCTATCTTACAATGTTACATCAAACTGACTGTGATTAAAACTCGACAATTTCAGTTATGTGGTTACAAGCTACTTTGTCTGTCGTAACACATGACATATAAACTCTCCCACTTTGTAAACGAAGATGGTGTCTAGAACTGATAGGTGCAAAAAACACACAGGAAAAACAGAAACACTATTTCGAAGTACAAAGTGATATTTGTTTCTCTTTTGATGTATGTTCTTTTTATTCGGTATCAATAAGTCATTGCAAAGCCTAATCTAATGTTCGCATTCAAAGTAAATGTAAATCGCGCTCTGGAGACGTATGTGCTAAGTAAGTGCATTAATAATCGAAAAGTTCTACCGCAGATAATAATAAAATTTGAAAAATGTTGAGAAAGCAGAGAGTGTTGCACTCTCGATTCAAAAAAGAACGCCCAGCGATCGACAGGTAAAAATTAGTAGAACTTCGTGCGTCCGTTAGAAGATGGATACGCGAAGCATACAAAAATTTCCACCGTCGTACCATAGCGAAAGATCTTGCCAAGAACCCCGGAAACTGCTGATCATATGTAAAATCACTAAGCGGATGGAAGGCTTCTATGCTGTCACTCGTCGACCAGTCTGGGTTGGCAATAAAAGACAGTAAACGGAAAGGTGAAGTTTTTTATTTCGCGTTTAAGAAATCATTCACGCTGGACGATGGTACAAATATACCGTCGTTCGACTGTCGCACAGACTCCCGCATGGAGCGCATAGAAATAGACATCCTTGGCGTAGGGAATAACTGAAAGAGTTGCAAACGAGTAAGTTGCCAGGTCCAGATAGAATCCCAATTCGGTTTCGGGGAGAGTGCTTGCATTTTCCGCGAATCTCTCGCACAGCGCAAAGTTCCGAGCGACTGGAAAAAAGCGCAGTTGACTCCTATATACAAGAAAAGCAAAAGTACGGACCCACATAATTACAGACCACTATCCTCAACATCGATTTGCTGCAGAATTCTTTAACATATCCTCAGTTCGTTGCACGGATTGCCCTTTTTTCACGTGCTGAGCATAGATGAAGGGCAACAGGCAGATTCCATATTCCTCGATTTCCGGTAAGCGTTTGAGCCGGTGCCCCACTGCAGACTGCTAATAAAGGTACAATCACACGGAATAGGTTTCCAGTTGTGTGACTGGCTAGAAGACTTCTTAAGAAATAGAACCCAGTGAGTTGTCTTCGGCTGTGAATGTTCATCAGAAACAAGAGTATCGTCAGGGGTGCCTAAGGGAAGTGTGATAGGACCGCTCTTATTCTATAAATGATCTGACGGGCAGGGTGAGTAGCCATTTAAGGCTGTTTGCTGATGAAGCTGTGATGTACGGAATGGTGTCTCGTTGAGTGACTATAGGAGGAAACAGGATGATTTACACAGAATTTTTAGTTGGTGTGATGAATGGCAACTAGCTTTAAATGAAGAAAAATGTAAGTTAATGTGGATGAGCAGGAAAAATAATCCTGTGACTTCCGAATACAGAATTAGTAGTGCTGCTCGCCACTCCATATGAATTAAATATCGAGGTGTAACGTTGCAAAGCGACATGAAATGGAACGAGAACGTCAGATTGGGAGTAGGGAGGACGAGAGGTCGACTTCGTTTCATCGCAGAATTTTTCACCTGTAGAGGAGACTGTGTGTGGAGCACTAGTTCAACCCATTTTTAAGTACTGCTAGAGTGTTTGGGATCCACACCAGGTCGTATTAATGGAAGACACTGAAGCAATTCAGAGCCTTGCTGCTAGATTCGTTACCAGTAGGTTCGATCAGCAAGCAAGTAGCACAGAGATGCTTCGTGAACTCAAATGGGAATCCTTTGAGGGAAGATGACGTTCATTTCGCGACGTATGCCATACTGAGGAAATTTAAAGAATCAGCTTCTGAGGCTGACTGCTGAACGATTTCATAGTCGCCAACGTACATTTCGCCTAAGGACCAGAAAGTAGGACTAGTAAGGAGGCTTACAGACAGTCGTTTCTCCCTCGATCTGCTTGCTACTGGAACGGGAAAGGAGGTGACTATCAGTGGTATGTTGTATGTTTTACCTTTCGACATGCACCATACGGTGGCTTGTGGGGTATGTATCTAGATATAGATGAAGATATCATACGTATTAAGCCTTAGTGATTTTGTCCGTCGTTAAAATGGTTTGTAGATGAACCTTGCGATAGCATTTCGCTGGTGGCAGTTTATCCCAATTGGAACATGGTCACCTTGACGTCCACCATATGTCACAGAAGTTCAGTGGAGCAAAAAATCTAGACTCAGAATTGCGTAGCAACCTTTAGTTACATTATACAGCTATTCGACGCACTCATGAACTCATTCTGCCCCCACCTAAAACATAATATTGCTGAAACCAGTTACTTCGTCACCGTCTCCTACCCCCTGCAAACTATAGTGAAGGGCGTTTAATTGTTTCCTACCAACGAGGTGAAGATTTGCCACTGACACATGCGCCCCTGTCCCCAATAAAATGTACGCCCCTAGTCGCTTACCACTCCCACAACGCCACTTTCCGCCTCCACATACGTTCTGCAGCATTGATATTGAATGGGGTTCCCGTTTGCTTTTAACGCTTGAACATTTCGCCCCCGTCCATTCCGCCCCTTGCTTGTACAGTTCTTCCCGTGGTGCCCAACCACACGACAGTTCTCACGTTGTGACTGACGGCACTGCCTCTGGACGTGCCCTGAGCGCCCACACCTGTAGGATCGCACGTCAGCAGACAAAATGACTCGCCTATTGCATACCCCTGTCGCTATATCTATCTCCTGATCCGTAGCTAACCTAACGGCAGCGTTAATGTCTTTCGGGCTACATCACAGAACGCTTTTATACACATCGGACGGCAGACCTCTGAGGAAAGCGTCTGGACCTTTATACTCCTCGTCCTGGAAGATAATCTTATTTGCTTCATCTCTTCCCATTAATTCGTAAGTATGCCAATTGACTTTTATTATCCCATCGCTGAAACTTTCGACTGAATCATTGTGCTTCCCCGACGTTCCACTCAACTGTTTCCGTAAAAACCTCGCGCTATTCTGTTTTCTACAGCGTTTATTGATCCACTGTTCAAACCGCTCAGAAGACAGTACTTCTTCAACTCCCAGTTATACCTATCAAACGCTTTTGCGTCCTCTGCCAGCCGCAACTAAGCCATTTGTAATAGCTAATCATCTGTGTAAACGCCAATCTTTGCTACTGCCTCCAAACCACCCAAGAAGGACAAAAGATGGTTCAAATGGCTCTGAGCACTATGGGACTTAACATCTCAGGTCATCAGTCCCCTAGAACTTAGAACTACTTAAACCTAACTAACCTAAGGACATCACACACATCCATGCGCGAGGCAGGATTCGAACCTGCGACCGTAGCAGTCGCGCGGTTCCAGACTGTAGCGACTAGAACCGCTCGGCCACTCCGGCCGGCCCAAGAAGGACAACACATCGTCAGTTGGTTTGCCAGAAAAGGGAGAAATCAAATTAGCGGCGGCTGAATCCACCGATGTAGTAGATAAACTGGACGATAGCCCATCTTCTTTCACATCAACCATTTGCCTATACGTCTCTGCCAAGTCCATTGTTAACTGCTTTACCTGATTTATTAACGTACGAATAACCTCCCGCCCGGAAATACCATGCGTCCTGGACTCTGTCACTGACCCCAATACACAATTAAGTATAATAAAACAGCAACACACCGAGTGACATGGTGCAGTGCTTAACACACTGGACTCGCATTCGGGAGGACAACGGTTCAAATCTGTTTCCGACCATCCTGATTTAGGTTTTCCGTGATTTCTATAAATCGCTTCAAGCAAATGCCGGGATAGCTCCTTTGGAAGGGTACGGCCAACTTCCTTTCCATCCTTTCCTAACCCAATGGGACGATGACCTCGCTGTTTGGTCCCCTTCCCCAAATCAGCCAAAACAGCAACAACATCAGGACAATATCCTCTCACAATCATCGATTAAGGTAAGATAAAGTTCCGCCTTCTGGCCCAATCGTGCCCGACCCATCGCCGTGTCATCCTCTGCCAATGGTGTCACTGGATGCGAGATGGAGGGGCATGTGCTAATCCCTCCGCTCTCCCGGTCGTTGTCGGATTTCCTGATCTTGGAATAGCTGCTAATCGGTCGCGTAGATCCTCAATTGACCCACGTGAGGCTGAGTGCACCCCGTAACCTCCCTGCAAGGAAAAAATCCTGGCAGTGCCAGGAGTCGAACACGGGTCCTCCAGCTGGCAGTCAGCCGCGTTGACCACTCAACTACGGAGGTGGACTCTCGCAAATCTACAATACTATCTTACATCTTACGCATAATCATGAGACTTCAATTCCCTACACTGCCTAGCACCATCGTCATAACGTCGGCACCTAAAATGCTCTATTGATACAGTAGTGACTCAGTACATGGTACACACACTGTGCCCTAATAGTTTGCACTACAAGCACCTTATTGGTCATAAAGAGTGCTCCCTGAAATTGCCACGAAATTTTGACAAATCAGCCGTTCTTCCGACCTCATAAACACTACTCTAAAGTTCCGATAACACTCCCGCTTAGAAATCCTCTGCACGCTAAAGTAGAAGAACTAAACAAAACAGTTAGTCCACTGTAATTATTCCTGCTAACTGCTGCAGCCGGTATGAGATGCTGGGTCGGGCTGCCGATAGCCGTATCGGAGTTGCTTCAGACACGCAAATGTAGAGGCCCGAGGTTGATGACATCTACAGTAGCAGGGTTGAGACGAGGTGGTGGGTTGAGCCAGGCTGTTGACCGGTGGTCGACCAAGAAAACAGCATTAACACTCACTCATTTTATTAGAAAAGTTACAACACTCCTAGCGTTGCTCCGTAACAGTTACACCCGCTTGTCGTGTGACGACAGTTGCCGGCGGTTACTGATACTGTGGCCGATCAGCAGCCGGCTTAACGTCAACAGCAGAGCAGGACTGACTCTGGTAACCTGCGGCAGCTCGTACACCGTCTCTGCAGGTCAGGGCAGTAGCCCAGACAATGAAGACCAAACAAGGTGAAGTAGACGCAATTTTTTACGGTGGTAGGAGTTTCACGACAACGTACTAAAACTCCACATTAATGGCGTGTAAGGGTGGGGGTGGGGGGGCATTTAAAGGTCACTTTATTAAGTTTTTCTCGAATAATTCATAAACCGCAGCTTCTAGCGAAAATTATTCCCAGTACAAATTGAAACTACATTAAATTTCGTACAAAAACGGTATTATATGTTTTTTCTTTAGAGCTAACATTTTCGGCGTTGCAGGGGATGGAAAAGCTGAAGATTATTAAAAATACTGTTTTCATGGTAAAAAATTACTGTTTACTGTTAAATAAGGTGGGGTAAGAACAAAAATATTAAATTTGTGTCCAACGTTTAAGTGCAGTAGCGATGCAATAAGGGATAAATTGTGTTCTATGGGTGTAAGAGAGTGGGGAGGCATAGGTAGAGGACAGAAGTGCAAGGGAAGTAGGCTGCCGAATTGTAGTCATGCACTTCTCTCCTTCATATGTCTGCAAAACGAAGAGCGAGTGGTGACTTCCCACCACTCTATGTAACTCGCCACCTCCCAAGAAGCAACTATAGGGTGTTTCACAACGTTATACTACAATTGCCCTCCACAGGATGGTGTGTTTATTTTCCACAAAAGTGTGTTGCACTACATGGGATACAGTTATGAGTTACTGTGCCACTAATACTAACGCAGAAACGCTTACGCTTTGCCAGTGATTAGTATGGCGGGCTGCAGAGGGTCTAAATAAGTTTGTGAAACACCCAGTAGTTGCTTCTTGTGATGTAGCGAGTGGAAATCACCTGTTCTGTCTTCAGGAGGGAATGGCATGACCACAGTCTGGCGAACTATCTTCCCTCGCACTTCTATCTTCACCCTCTCCACCCTGTTACACACTCGAGTATAATTTATGCCTCAGTAGGCTCTAAGATACTTATACGTGGTACAGACATTTAACATTTCATCTTAATCTACTTCATCTAACAACAGGCATTAATTTGATACCATCAGAACACTACTTTTAATAAACTGCGGGTTTTCCATCCCTCAGCAACGCCGAAACTATTGGTCGTAGAGGAAATACGAATAGTACGTTTTTTATTTTAATTTTTTACTGGGAAACAGTCTTGCTAGAAGCTATGGTTTTTGAGTCATTCAAACAAAACCTAAAAAAAGTTACATTTAAACCCCTCCCCCCCCCCCCCCCAACCACCACGCTCACACCCAACTGGTGGGGATTTATAGTATGTCGTTCATGACACTTCCTCATACAACTATACAAAATTTTGTGTCTATGTTTTTATTCTCGTAATTTTCCTTCATTGACCACAGGGCGCGCCTGTAGACAGGGTAGTCCGCCATGGTTCTTGTAGCGGATGACAGCTCACATCGGTAGTGTTCGCCATTCCTAGCGGAGGCGTACAGCGCAAGTACAGGCTGATGTCGGCTGTACAACTCCGGTCACGAACGGCTGACCTCCGAGGCAGAAATCCAGCTACTGCCGAAGTGAACCCGAGGTGGTCCACCAGTGGAAGGTGCCAACTTCACGGGAGTAGACTTAGAGCCAGTAGTCGGCTCGTCGACCATGTCACCCTGTTGCCTGATATCAACCTACAGCCGTAGTAGGTGCTGGGAGACTCCGATTATCTCTACTGGAAATAATGGGTATCTATACAGGTTTGGTGTCCAATAGTGCCGGGGCATTGCTTCTAAACACGTACCCCAAGACAGTGTTGCGGCCAGAATGTGGGCAACTGGCCTGCGACTTCCGTGGTCGCCCTGCCATTCTGCTGCGCCGACAGTACTGCGAGTACTGGCCTCTGACACGCAATGTGGAAACCAGAGGGTGTTACTGCCGCATCTCATGCAATGGTGTTTTGGTTCGCTCCGTGCCGAGTGGCGGTCGCGGCCTCCTTACAACAGCTGCGGCAATTCCGCTTAGTAGCACCGAAAACTAGTGGTGGCGGTATGAGACAGAGCACAAGCTCGGAATACGAAAGGATGATGAAGGAAATCGGCCGTGGCCATTTCAAAGGAACTAGCTAGGCATTTTGCCGGAGAAGTTTAGGGATATCAGTAAAAACCTAAATCTGGGTGAGCGGACGGGGATTTGAACTGTCGTCCTCTAGAATGCGAGTCCATTGTGCTAATCACTGCGCCATCTTGCTCGGTCCAGATGATACGAGAGGACTTCAGAATGTAAGTTATACGTTATTATGGCAGGCAAAGAAACTTTTATTGAATGCTGTACTACTCTTTAAAATGGCAGACATACGTGACACTTGTTTTCGACATAGTCACCAGCTCTTTGTAAAACAACGAACGGATGTTCAACCAATCGTTCAGCGCCTCGACGATCCATCCTTTGCTGAGGCAGTCATTCGAGAACCACTGTGTGAACGTCCTCATCGTCGGAAAATTTGTAACTGCTGTGAATCACTTTCTCGATTGACTGAAAATTTCCGTCTGTGGCCCATATCGATGGTCTTCCTTCCCGTTCAGCATGACCCATGTCTGTGCGCCGTTGTCAGATTACCAGCTCTGTTTCACTATGGCTGGACGTGACATCGCATTTAGTTTAAATACCGCCAGAATTTCACGGTGACCCTGTGAATCATTTAGATGTTTCACCTATAAGAATTGTATATCTAAATTGTACACGTTTTCAACGTGAAATTCTGGCGCTCACTTACGCCCTGGAGTTCGTTTCCAACTGCCGCTCCCACAGTGTGATGCACACCGCAGCACTGCCACTGCAGCAGACCATGAACATGTGCTCTCTTCTCAGAGTGCGCCACTCGTGCTGCGTAATGATCTTAGCCTGGGACGACGCGTGTAACTCTTTCAAGTCCCCTGACACTACGCGCTACGCCACGGAATCACAAAGAGCGGAGCGAAGGAAAGTTGCAGTTATTTTGAACAGAATTGAATCTACGTTTACGTTATTTTGTGCTCCATTTATCAAATTTTGTTGGTGGTAGCGTAGTTAATTTTAGCCCCCCATCAAATCTAACCTGAATGCCAGCAAATATTTAAAAGTATGAGCGAGTGATGACAGGCAGTGAGCGAGAATAGGCTTCTAATTTAAGGATAATCACGGTTAGTTCAAATATATGCTTACTTCTTAGTCGGAATTATAGCAGTTCCAGCTTCGACACATAGGTAGAACATTAAATAATTAATTTTTCACCTGCTCTCATATCCTCTCTCCATCGTCGTTATAGTATCCGAACAAATTAGTACTAGAAGTTAGTTACTACTGAAATGTTCAGTTACTGCTACCTGGAGTCCCATGTAGCGTACTGATATCATTACAGTTGTAACAACGATGCAGTCACAGATATTTAAAGAACGCGCACTCGCTTGCCATGATCCCAAATGCACTTGACGCTTGTTATCAATCCTGCCGCTTTTCACGTAATGTAGTGAGGTCTAACAAACTAGGTCAGTGTTATACGGTGCATTTGTGTAACTCCGTTTAATATACAGGGTGACCTAAAAGTTTGTTAACATTTTAAAACCCGCTAATTCAGGGAATAATGTAGATAGGGAGGTAAAAATTGATATACATGCCTGAAATGACATGGTGTTTCACTTAAACCAAAAACGAGTGCAAAAACTGGCTAACAGACAATGCTGGACAGTAAAATGTCGGTGACGCCGCATGAGAATCGTGTATAAAATGAGCTGTAATGAGAGAAGGTTTATAAACACGTGCTGGAAGGTACGACCTTTATTCAGTATGGCGCTCCTCTCCATATTGCTATGCTTGTGAAAGACGTCTTGTGTACATCGCTTGGTGAGGATCGAATGCTGCGTTGTCACGTCCGTCATCCTTGACCTCCCAAGTCCCCAGCCCTTAATCCGTGTCATTATTGATTGTGGGGTCATCTGCAGTCGCAAGCCTACCACGATCATCCGATTTCATTAGGAATGCTAAAAGAAAACATCCGACGGCAGTTTCTCACCATACCTACTGTTCAGTGCTGTTCACAACATTGTCGCTCCACTACAGGTATTGTTGATGAATGACAGCCGATATGTTGAGCATGTGTTACAAAAAACACCGTCTTTCCCAAAAATCAATTTTTATGCTAATTATTACTTTTGTATACACGTCAAAAAAAGGTTTGCATCACCCCGATTCCAGGAACTCCTGAAGATAGACGTTGACTGTGGTTATTGTATCACACACACAGTCCCTTTGACTGTCACTAAACCCACCCGAAGATGTAAACAACCATGCATGAGCAGCGCCTATTAGACGGAGGGGGTCCGACAGCCGATCAGTTCCACTCATTACTCCAGGAAGGAGGTACACAGCACGTGTTGTCTGTAGTTCAACCGTACCTAGACGGTCAATACCGCGGTTCGATCGCTTCTGCATTGTTACTTTGTGCCAGGAAGGGCTCTCAGCAAGGGAACTGTCCAAGCGTCTCGGAGTGAACCAAAGTGATGTTGTTTGAACATAGAGGAGATACAAAGAGACAGGAACTATCGATGACATGCCTCGCTCAGGCCCCCCAAGGGCTACTACTGCAGTGGATGATCGGTACCTACGGATTATGGCTCGGAGGAATCCTGACAGCAACGTCAGAATGTTGAATAATGCAGCCACAGGACGTCGTGTTACGACTCAAACTGAGCGCAATAGGCTACATCATGCGTAACTTCACTCCCGACGTCCAAGGCGAGATCCATCTGTGCAACCACGACACCATGCAGTACGGTATAGATTTGCCCAACAACATTCCGAAAGAGCCGCTCAGGATCGGCATCGCGTTCTCTTCAACGATGAGTGTCGCATGTGCCTTCAACCAGACAATCATCGGAGACGTGTTTGGAGGCAACTCGGTCACGCCAAACGCCTTAGACACACTGTCCAGCGATTGTAGCAAGGTGGAGGTTCCCTTCTGTTTTGGGATGGCATTATGTGGGACCGACGTACGCCGCTGGTGGTCATGGAAGGCACCGTAACGGAAGTACGATACGTCAATGCCATCCTCCGACCTATAGTACAACTATATCAGCAGTATATGGGTGAGGTATTCGTCTTCATGGACGACGATTAGCGCCCCCGTCGTGCACATCTTGTGAATGACTTCCTTCAGGATAACAACATCTCTCGACTAGAGTGACCAGCATGTTCTCCAGACATGAACCCTATCGAACATACCTGGGATAGATTGAAAAGGGCTGTTTATGGACGACGTGACCCAACAAGCACTCTGAGGCATCTACTCTGAATCGCCGTTGAAGAGTGGGACAATCTGGACCAACAGTGCCTTGATTAACTTGTGGATAGTATGCCACAACGAATACAGGCATGCATCAGTGCAAGAGGACGTGCTACTGGGTATTAGGGGTACCGACGTGTACAGTAATCTGGACCACCACTTCTGAAGGCCTCGCTGTATGGTGGTGCAATATGCAATGTGTGCGTTTCATGAGCAATAAAAATGGCGGAAATGATGTTTATGTTTATCTGTATACCAATTTTCTGAACAGGTTCCGGAACTCTCGGAACCGAGGTGAAGCAAAATTTTTTTGATGTGTTTATTATGTGAAACGCCATGCGCTGGTGATTTGCTGAACTTTTTTGGTTTCAAGAAAACCCCATCTAATTCCAAGTATGTGTGTATATTTTTACCTCTCTGTCTACATTTCCCCGCGAAGTATTGAATTTTCTAATTTTAACTGACGTTTGGATCACCCCATACAAACAACAGACATTGTCTTGCGTACGTATCACTTACTGTCGCCAAGTGGGGTATTTTTATTTCAAAGCAACAGTTCCATTTTGTACCCGTGCGAATTGGCATCACCATTTGTCTATATTATCTCGAGATAAATAGCTCTGTCTTTTATACGTGTAACTTATTACCGCAACTTGTGGTCTCGTCAAGAAACAATAGATTCCACGTCTTTCCCATACGATATTACTTCTGTTCCAGGAGATGTTCAGTCATATAAATAATGGAACTGGTAGAGATTTTTATTGTGCATTCGTTGTCCGAGCATACAGCAAATGTTCCCCCTGGCAATGCTAACACATGATAGGCAGAGATCGGCAGAACGCATTTAGCCGACTGCGTGCTGTGTTGCAGCCCGAGGTCGTCGCACTCTGTGCTGCACCAGGTGACGCGGATGATGGACGCGATGACGCTGCTGGAGCCGTTCGCCTTCACCAAGATGACGACGACGCGCTGGCAGTCGCACGCGCCGCCCCCGCAGCCACAGCGCCGGACAGCCGCCAAGCAGCACCCGCAGCCCGCTCACCGCCCACGCGCCCGCCTGCACAGGAACAAGTCACCCGCCACAGGTCAGTCGCTCGCAAACCGCCTACCCTCACTTTGTGGCTGTGGCGGTTTGTCAACGGGTACCGTACAATATTTACATACACTATATGATCAAAAGTATCCAGACACCTATTAGTGGACGTTAATAAGGGGTGCGTGCTTCCTTCGCCTTTATAACGACTTCAGTTCTGCTGGGGACACGTTCAATGACGTGTCTCAATGACTGTGGAGGAATGGCATTCTTCCTCGAGAGTCGAAACCAGAGATGGTAGTGATGTTGGATGCTGGGGTCTGGAGTAAAGTTGACGTTCTGACTCACGCTAAAGGTTTTTCTTTGCGTTCATGCCGGCACTCTAAGCAGGCCACTCCATTTTAGGCATATTATTGGCCACAAAACATTATCTCACAGATGCTGCTTTACGACAGGGAACATTGTCCCGCTGGTATAAACCAGGATTGTCCCCGAAGTGTTCCCCTGCTGTACGCAGTACAGCGCTTTCTTAAGTGCAGTAAGGAAACCACATCCTAGCCACGAAAAATGCACCCATACGGCCATCTGTAACCGTATTTCACCGTAGGCACTATATATCATGGCAAGCAACGTTCTGTAGGCACTCAACAAACTAAAACCTCTCTATCGGATTCTCGATGGGTGTAGCGTGATTCATCACTCAAAATCACTCGTTTCCAACAACTCACTCTTCAGTGGCGTCGCACTTTACATCACTACAAGTGTCTCTTTGCGCTGACTACAGAAATTTGTGACTTAACAGGAATTATTCCATAAGAGTACGCCATTCTTTTCGACTCCTTATGCAGTCATTATGCTAGATGGACTGAGATTCATGAGTAATTTTTACCGCTGATTTCATACGACTTTTTACAATCAGCCTACCCCAGTGCTCGACGGTCCCTGTTGGTCGATACATTGAGTCTGCATGGTCTTGGTTTAGCTGTTGTTGTTCCTTTGCATTTCCACTTCACAATCGCATCACCAGTCGACTTGTGAAGCTTTAGAACGGCCGAAATATCCGTGATGGATTCATTACTTAGGTGACATGCAGTGACTATACAGTCCATGTTCGAAGTCACTAAGCTCTCCTGACCGACCCATTCTGCCGTTACTACTCCTCTACTGACAACACACTCCGTTTCCACTGGCGGATTCACCTCACGTGCTTGGTTTAGCTGTTGTTGTTCCTTTGCATTTCCACTTCACAATCGCATCACCAGTCGACTTGTGAAGCTTTAGAACGGCCGAAATATCCGTGATGGATTCATTACTTAGGTGACATGCAGTGACTATACAGTCCATGTTCGAAGTCACTAAGCTCTCCTGACCGACCCATTCTGCCGTTACTACTCCTCTACTGACAACACACTCCACACCTCCGTTTCTATTGGCGGATCCGCCTCACGTGACATCCAGTGGTCAGTTCCGTATTATATAAGGGTAACCGTATACTTCTGCTCAAATAGTGAATGTTGATACTACAGCTATGAGTTGGCCATTTGCTTTCCCTGGAACATTTTTCATGAAATCTCCAGTCACAGCCTTCGCTCTATGAATGATAGTATGCTGGAATAAAAGAGAAGAGGGTGAGCGCTTGTGATCCCCCGTCTTCGAGTTCATTAAAAATTTTGTATCTGCTCCAGCGCGTGGATCTGCTCCTGTGAACCGCTTCTGCAAAAAAGGCCGAGAGTAAAGGACGCGAGTAGGAGCAGGAAAGGGTGAAGTACTTCGGTACTGCGTGTAAATTTAAAGCACCTTTACTATAGGAAGAATATGAATACTTAAATTGTTACTTAACTTTGGCGTTCATGCGATGCCGTACATCAATCAAAGCTAACATCGACTAGAAGTTTCAAAGGCAAAATCTGTAGTGGCTCGTCCACTATGCAATAGAAACAATCTTGCTAGGTCGTCTGCTCGTAATCAAATGGGCTGAACGTGGAGCGGCGCTCGTCGAGCTCCACATCGTCGGCTAGAGGGCGCTGTGGTCGGAGTTGTTCGTCCGCTCTCGTAGTGCCAACCTAAGAACTTGTACCTAAGCCGTCGCATCGTAGCTATCGATACCACAAAAATTGTGGCAGTATCATGAGGGGGATGCTGTTCCGGCCGTAGTGAAGCATCTATCCCACTTGCTAGGACGAAACCACGGAAAATCTAAATCTGAGCTGAGACTTTTAACTCGATCCTCCGACCCACCAGTCCAGTGAAGAGGGCATCAGCCACTTCCACTTGGTTTACACAGTGTGAGAAGCAGACAGCTGTTCCGTATTACTTCAAAATCTTCATAATTCAGGATCCGAGGGGTTATCATCAGCTGAAAAAAAACCAGAACGCATTGACATACCATAGTGTCTCAACTACGATATTTCTTTCAGCGAACAAGATACTCCAGTAGCTAGAACTAACTTGACTAAAAACCATCGTTGGACTGGTACTAGCTGAAAAATCCATACTCCTTCATTGACGTCATTTACATCTACATCTACGTGATTACTCTGCTATTCACAATAAAGTACCTGGCAGAGGGTTCAATGAACCACCTTCAAGCTGTCTCTCTACCGTTCCACTCGCGAACGGCACGTGGGAAAAACGAGCACTTAAATTTTTCTGTGTGAGCCCTGATTTTTCTTATTTTATCGTGATGATCATTTCTCCCTATGTAGGTGGGTGGCAACAGAATGTTTTCGCAATCGGAGGAGAAAACTGGTGATTCACATTTCATGAGAAAATCCCGTCGCAACGAAAAACGCCTTTGTTTTCATGATTACCACTTCAATTCACGTATCATGTCTGTGAAACTATCTCCCTTATTTCGCGGTTATACAAAACGAGCTGCCCTTCTTTGAACTTTTTCGATTTCATCCGTCAGTCCCACCTGATGCGGATCCCACCCAGCACAGCAATACTGCAGAATAGGGTGGACAAGCGTGTTGTAAGCAGTCTCTTTAGTACACCTGTTGCACCTTCAAAGTGTTCTGCCTATGAATCGCAGTCTTTGGTTTGCTCTACCCACAATATTATCTATGTGATCGTTCCAATTTAGGTTATTTATAATTGTAATCCCTAAGTATTTGTCTGAATTTACAGCCTTAAGATTTGTGTGACTTACCGGGTAATCGAAATTTAGCGGATTTCTTTTAGCACTCATGTGAATAACTTCACACTTTTCTTTATTCAGGGTCAATTGCCACTTTTCGCACCATACAGATATCTTATGTAAATTATTTTGCTTGTATTTTTGATCATCTGATGACTTTACAAGACGGTAAATGACAGCATCATCTGGAAACAATCTAAGACGGCTACTCAGATTGTCCCCTATGTCGTTAATATAGACCAGGAACAATAGAGGGCCTATAACACTTCCTTGGGGAACGCCGGATATACTTCTGTTTTACTCGATGACTTTCCGTCTATTACTACGAATGTGACCTTTCTGACAGGAAATCACGAATCCAGTCGCAGCCTACTCCGTAGGCTACGGTTTAGATAGTTTTGATGCACGGCAGTTCTTTAGTTTGACGAGCCTTATTTTATGTGCTGTCACCGTCTATCTCTAATAGTTAGTGTTGCTGATTGTTACTAGAAAGTTAGGTAGGAGCTTCATTTCCGGTAACTATTCTTGAATTGAGAGGTCTGCAATTGGGTCCAAGGCGCGTGACATGCTGCGTGAATCAGTAAGTGTCAACATTGACACATGAGCCGCCGAAATTGAGTCAGGCTGAAAGGACTTACACCAGGCTGGGTGGTGGGAGTGCTGGCTCCGCTTCCAAATGACAAATCTGTGGCCTGCGTTTGCCACGAATCTTACAAGTCTCCTGTCGGATTTCAACATACATTGAACGACTCAGATATTACTATTTGTCAGTTTTCCTGGATTCTTGACAGAACTTTGGGTTTGACCACATTCCTTCATTTGTATAAGGCGCAGACAAATGAAAACTAGACAGATGGGAAAAAAGGAAGAAAAGTCTTCATTATTTCAAAAGTAATCGCCATAATTGTTAATACATTTATCCCACTGTGAGACAAGACGGTCAGTGGCTTCACGGAAAAAGTTTGCGGTTGCTTACGGAACCGTGATTTTACCCAGGCTTGTACCTCTTCGTCCGAAGCAAATCGACTGCCACTAGTATCTTACTTCAGGGCACCAAAATTATGGATATCGCATGGGGAGAGAATGGGACTCCATGGAGTATGTGTAAGGGCATCCGAGTGAAACTTCTGCAGCGTAGTCGAAACGTGAGGGCGGGCATTTTGTTGACAGGTTGTGTTGGCTACATTGCAGTCGTTTCGCTGGGAATCCCTTACACGTACCCCATACAGTCCCGATCCCTCCCCATGCGATTTCCAGATTTTTGGAACCGCCGGCCGAAGTGGCCGAGCGGTTCTAGGCGCTTCAGTCTGGAACCACGCGACCGCTACGGTCGCAGGTTCGAATCCATCCTCGGGCTTGGATGTGTGTGATGTTCATAGGTTAGTTATGTTTAAGTAGTTCTAAGTTATAGGGGACTGATGCAAAACCGTCAGAGGATAGATAGTGAAATACGTCCAAGAAGAACTCGGCGAACGCTACGGTTGCCATCTGATTCGGAAGAATTTACTGAGGACCAATAACAAATTTGAAGGATCTCCGGGTCCACACATGTTTCCCAAAGATACACAGAGCGTGGTGGATATCGTAGAATTATGTATTGGGAACGATCTGTTTGAATATATTAGCAACGAAACCAATAAGTATTACAGTCAAAATTTCAATAGAAGGGAACTGGATTTTAAAAAATGCCAAATTTGTCGACGTTATGGGGCCCGAACTTCGTTGATAGACACACCGATATTTCGCAAAACGATTCAGACAAATATTATCATTTTTACATTTTTCCGACATCAACAATAAACCGAATAATGCCGACCGGCTTTTCAAAGTGCAATTCGTAACTGATTATTTTTTCATAAAGTTTAAAGAAACGTTTAATCTAAGTCAAAACATCTCAGTTGATGAAGGAATGAAACCATGGCGTGGACAGTTAAATTTTAAAGTTTACAATCCGTCGAAAATTACCAAATATGGCTTTCGGAGCTGTGTGATTCGAGTAAGGGATACATTTCCTCATTCGAGATATGTTCCGGCGCTGGACAACCTTTAGCAAAAACAATGATGGAACTATTGACACCTTCTTATGGAAAGTGGCATCACCTCTGCATAGATAATTATTATAACAGTGTAGAACTTGCAGAGAAGTTACTTGAAAAGAAAATTCGAGTTTGTGGAACGATACAGCAAAATGGAGGATTTCCGGAAAAATTAAAGCTCACAAAAATCAATGTGTTTGAAGCTTGTCATTAACCCAAAGGCGACAAGCGGCCGGCGACAAGCCAATCCGAATTAGCGCTGCCGGCACCAAGCGAATAAATTTATAAGAGACGGGCGGACGGCAAAGTGTCAACAGTTATGGCGAAAACATCTGAAATAATGAACACTTTACTTACTTTTATCCATCTGCCTCATTTTCATACAACTGCCCCTTATACTACATTGCATGACTGAAGATGAATGTGGTATTTGAGATTCCATCGTAATCTCACGACTGTGCACATCCGACTGCTAATCTCCCCCTAGCCCATTTTAGTGTCGACCGGTTTGAAACATGCTCATTGCTGTGTTCTACCGCGCGATAGATTGAAACGCCGCGCCGGTTCATCTAGAGCCCGGCGGCCCGGATAAGCGTTCGTCGGCACGAGTGCAGAGTGCACTGCTCACGACCACCGCAGCGCCACTGCCCGCTTCAGCGGACTTGGCTTGGCTTCACAAGGAGTGCCGGACACGCATTCCGCCGCCAGATACCCATCATCTGTGGTACAAAGCGTGTGTGTTGTGAGGCCTCACGAGCTTGATGTCGTTGTTGCTGCCGTAGGGCTTGTTTGCCACGCTGTGTAACATTTTTCGAGCACGACTGTCATGCTTTCGTGGTTGTTTTATTTGCCTGTTGCGTTTTTCTAAATTGTCAGTTGTGTAATTTTGGTCTCTGGCGGTTTCCTGATGAGTGTAGTTCCATTTGCGCAATTTGCAGGGCCAAGGGTGCCAACTGGCTCCGATCTTACCGACCTGCTTTCGTCCACTGCCCCTGTGAGGCAACCTTCTTGTTTCACCTTGAGCCCATTTTACACGAACAACTTCTTGTCTCAGTTGAGAACTCGTGGCAAGTGAGTCTACTGCAACAACTCGGACGTTTTATCCTGTACTCTGTCTCGTCCGTCACGAGTGACCATTTTCGTTTACACGGCAGCACCAAAATTCGTGCGTTGTCAGAGCTGTCTGCTGTGCAGTTTGGCACCTGCAAGGTGACAGTGACTTTGCGAGGGACCATCATTTTCACGGCTTTGTGCTGTACGTGTCGCTTCACGTTTCCTCTTCACTATCACATCTGAAAAAGTAGACCTAGGGATGTTTAGGAGTGTGGAAATCTCGCGTACAGACGTATGGCACAACTGACATCCAATCACCTGACCACGCTCGAAGTCCGCGAGGTCCGCGGAGCGCCCCATTCTCCGCTCTCGCGATGTCTAATGGCTACTGAGGTCTCTGATATGGAGTACCTGCCAGTAGGTGGCAGCACAATGCACCTAATATGAAAAACGTATGTTTTTGGGGGTGTCCGGATACTTTTGATCACATAGTGTATATGAGCAGAGCAGTAACGAATGGGGAATCATTCTAGCGACGATAAGTAGCGCAAATGCGGAAATCCGCTGACTTAAGCGACTTTGACAAAAACCAGATTGTTTTGGCCCAGTGGCTGTAAGCGAGCATCTAGTAAACGGCGAAGCTAGTCGGCTTTTCGCTTGCTACTGTCGTGACCGTCTATGGAAAGTGGTTGAAGAATGATGAAACCAGGAGCAGATGACAATACGTTTTACAATATGTGTACAAAGTAAAAGCCTAGACAATGCGTAAATAATAACGTAAATGAATAAACGTCCATACCTCATCACGGAACATAGGGAACGGAGGCTTGCCCGCTCTCTAAAGCAGGATAGGTGGCGATCTGTGGCATATCTAACTACAGAGTACAGTGCTGGTGCAGGCACAAGTGTTTTGGAGCACACCATTCGGCGCACAGTGACGTTCCGCAGCAGAGGACCCCTACGTGCTCCCACGTTAACCCAACAACATCGTCGGTTATAATTACAGTGGGCACGGGATCACCGTGACTGGGCAGCGGGTCAGTGGAACTGTGTCGCCTGGTCGGATGAATCCCATTTATTGATAAACCAAGTCGATGGTCGTGTCCAGATACGCTGTCATCCAGGCGCTCTGCTGCTCGAAACATGCAGCGCACCACGGACGCAGGCCAGTCTGAGTAGTATTATGGCATGGGGGAGATTCGCCTGGGCTTCCATGGGACCTGCGGAAGTAATCGAAGGCACCATGACACATCTGGACTCCATGAACATTATTGGGAACCACCTGTAACTCCTTATGCTAGATGTCTTCCTCAACAGCGATGGCATCTTCCAGCAGGATAACAGTCCGTGTCAGAAGGCCAGAATCGTGCTGCAATGGTTTGAGGAGCATGATTGTGAGCTCACGTTGATGTCTTGGTCATAAAATTCGGCTTATCTGAATCAGATTAAACCCAACTGGGACGCTATCGGGCACCAGCATTTTTATAACGATTCTTTTCCCAAAACATTGACTTGTACTTCAGAGTGAAGCCATTTTGTTAAAAACCATTTAAAATATCCGTACGTATTACGATAGACAATATCATCAGTTTCAAAGCAGTTTTTGAAATTTTATTCTAGGTCGAAAATTGTGGCGTTCAGAGCTCCCACCAGCTGCCTTCGCACTCTGTGAAGATTTTTCGTCGATGTCGTGTAGTGTCTTCTGGGCGCAAATCTTTTACTTAAAAAAACAGAAAACAATCTTAAGGGTGTACAATAAATGTCTAAAGTCAGTTTGGTAATTTGTTTGTTTTTAGTTGGAAAAAAAAGGAACGTGTACATCGGTTCCAAATCGAGCGTCACCCTGGTCTACCTCCCTTAACTTCTGATGATAGCAGACGACGACATAATCTGTTCTGCGCATGCAAAGTCTGAAACATGCTCAAGATTTCATAGCTCCACACTAGGCACAGGCAGTCGGTCACTGACGTCACTGTTCCGCTCCCTACTTAGCTGGCTGCTGATTTACACGCAAGCACAGAATGCGCACCAACAATGAGTAGTCGTTTGTGGCGAGAAAGTCGCTGGTGTAAAATGGGGTTTGAGTGTAGGAAACCAGCATACCACAGCCCGTGGCACTACCTCGTTACCCGCTTGTGTCGTTAGTTCTGAGGGACTGGCTCTGCTCTGGAAACCTCCTTGCAGGTACTAACGAAAGGGCAACCAGGTTCACTGGCAGCAAACCCCTCCACTTTTGAAGCTGGTGACTCTGGCCACATACCCTCTTAGCCACCGTAATTGAGGCAAAGATTTATGAACTATTGTCCTTAGTTCACTCCTTCCCTACTCCAAATCCCCGCCACCACCCCTCTATGCCACTTGGGCTGTTATCCATTGTTTATTTCGGACCTAATTTATTACCCTGGAGTGGATCTTATGGGTTGAAGGACAAATGTTGGTGTTTATTTAGAATGTAATATATTATCCAATTAATTATCCTTATCACTACAGTTTATTACCTTATCGCTGATATTTATTACCCAATTGGGATAATTTGTGACTCAATATGGCGGATGCAGTACGGCCAACACTATGACATCACAATCAAACTTGACTGAGAGGGTCCTGGGCAATGATTATGACCTACAAGGGGCGTTTGAAAAGTCCATGCAAAAATAAAAACTACTTACGTGTTTGGGGTAAACCTTTTCTATTTTTCGACATAGTCTCCTTTTAGACTTATACACTTCGTCCAACGCTGTTCTAATTTGTTGATCCCTTCCGAATAATATAAATTGTCCAAGTCTGCAAAATAGCTATTAGTTGCTGCAATCACCTCCTCATTAGAATAAAATCTTTGTCCCGCCAGCTATTTCTTCAAATTGGGGAACAAATAGTAGTCCAATGGAGCCAAGTCTGGAGAATAGGGGGGATGTGAAACGAGTTAGAATCCTATTTCCATTAATTTTGCGACCACAACTGCTGAGGTGTGTGCTGATGCATTGTCATGATGGAAAAGGACTTTTTGCGGTCCAATCGCCTGCGTTTTTCTTTCAGCTCGGTTTTCAAACGGTCCAATTATGACGAATAATATGCACCTGTAATAGTTTTACCCTTTTCCAGATAGTCGATGAGGATTATCCCTTGTGAATCCCAAAAGACAGTAGCCATAATCTTTCTGGCCGAAGGAATTGTCTTCGCCTTTTTTGGTGCAGATTCTCCCTTGGTAAACCCAATGTTTGGATTGTTGTTTGGTCTCTGGAGTACGAGGTCTCATCCACACTGTCGAAACCATACTTAAAGTCCCGCGGATTCTTCCTGAACAGCTGCAAACCATCCTTGCAACACTTCACACGATTCCGTTTTTGGTCAAGCGTGAGCAGTCGCAGAACTCATCTTGCGGATAGCTTTCTCATGTCCAAATGCTTATGAAAAATATTATGTACCCGTTCATTCGAGATGCCCACAGCACTAGCAATCTCAGGCACCTTAACTCTTTTGTCATCCATCACTATATCATGGATTTTATCAATGATTTCTGGAGTCGTAACCTCCATGAGGCGTTCAGAGCGTTCAACGTCACTTGTGCCCATATGGCCACTCCGAAAATTTTGAAACCACTTATAAACTGTTCTAATTGAAGGTGCAGAGACACCGTAATGTTTATCAAGCTTCTCCTTAGTCTCCTGTGTCGTTTTGTAATGTTTAATCACCACACGAAATTCTTTTTCGTCCATTTATTGACAATCGCTCGAATTCCTTGATTCACACGAATGCCAAACACACAGAAATAGACCAATATGGCTGAAACTTGGTGTGCGTTCTTTCCAAAGATGCTACTAGCTAAACATGACCTCGATATACACCGGTGGTGCCATCTCTCGGATTTTGCAAGGACTTTTCAAACGCCCCTCGTATCATTACTATCTGCCTCCCTCTTATTCCCCCTGCCCCCCTCCACCTTCTTCCCCTTTTCCCTGTAGGTTGCTTGTGCTGTTATCCTGCGTTTATTGAGGATCTAACTTACGAATATGGTGTGTTATCCTATGAGTTGGACTGCATATGTTGGTGTATACTTAGGATTTAATTTATTGCACAGACTACTATGGCTGTTGCTATAATTTATTACCTTATTAGAACTACTGCATTTCTTGCTCCTATAATTTATCGTCCTTATCACGACAATTTCTTACCCAATATGGCTGTAGGATTCAAACACAGCTGCCCAAGAAAAGTCTGACATTTTGACATCAAAATGGACGTCACCGAATGTAAAAACAGCGGAAGATTAAACAAATACGAGTGGGATAGCTTCAATATGAAACGGACTGTTTATTGTTTCTAGGTCCCTCCAGATATGTGTGTAGCAGTGATACGTTCAAAACACGCCAGTCCTGTAAAAAAGGCAGGAAATTTTTAAAAAATCGGAGAAACATACTTTTCATATTGAATAATCTATTTATTTAAAACATTCGTAATGTTTCTCCGAGTCCCTTCAACATATATGTAGCAGTATTACACTGATAGTCCCCTGGTTCTAGATTTAACAGTTACCACTCCCTCCTTGGACATGCAAGCAGTGGTATTTAACTATCACTGATTGTGTGAAGGACCTACAGCAGATGTATATTATGCAGCTAAGAGCGCACTGGCGGAAACACATCGCGGGGGTAGCTGCTGCTGGTTGTAGCCTGAATTAACACATGAAGCGCCTCCACCCCCCACCCCACTCCCTGAACCAGTTGTGCATTATATCCGCCCCAATCATGTCCCTCGGTCCCTGGATCACAGAAGCTAAATACACAGCCAACTCCTACAGCCAAACCTGGTAACCTGCTCTCCTAATAATTAATAATTATTACAATGAAACGATGAGCGAGTGATGCTGAAAAAGTGGTTCTGCTGAAGACATCGTTGCCAAGCACTGCGTTCAACCATAGTGACTCCAACTTTGGTCACTGTCATGTGTAATTCGATTACAATTTATCATTACTGAACACACATAATGTGCAACACATGTTAAACAATTATATATTACAGGGGACCATAACAGTAAGCAATCATGAGATGCAGAGCAATTCCATCATGCATTGTTAATTTGTTCTCGTGTACTGTTCAAGAGTGGAATGGTTATATTTGAAGAAGACAGCATGGAATGCATCACAATCACCACTGACAGGTCGAAACACGGGCGGTGTTTAAAAAATAAAATCGTGACTGACTTTAGAATACAGTTATTCTAGAAACAAATCCATTACTTACATTTCGTTCCAGAAACGGAACTTCTGCTACCTCTATCATTTAACCCCATCCCCGTTCCATTTGTGAATGGTGCATGAAAAGAATGATTGTAGGTAAGCCTTAGTATTATCTCTAATTCCTCTGATTCCGCCGGCCGAAGTGGCCGAGCGGTTCTAGGCGCTACAGTCTGGAACCGCGCCAACACTACGGTCGCAGGTTCGAATCCTGCATCGGGCATGGACGTGTGTGATGTCCTTAGGTTAGTTAGGTTTAAGTAGTTCTAAGTTCTAGGGGACTGATGACCTCAGAAGTTAAGTCCCATAGTGCTCAGAGCAATTTGAATTTGAATCCTCTGATTTCCTCTTTGTGAACATCCTACGAGATGTATGTGGCAGGAAATAATACATCTTTCTCCGAACATACTCTGTCGGATTTTCTACAGTAAACCTTTCTGTGAAACACAACGCCACTCTTGTAATGTCTACCATTGGAGTTTGTTTAGAAAATCCATGACGCCAACTAAACGATCGCATGCATGTCGCCCAACGTTGTATATGATTAAATAAAATTTAGTGTGACCTGGGAAGGGTATATGAAGCTTTGTATTTTGCCATAGACAGAATATGTCAGATAACTGGTCAGCATTCAGTGACATGATGGAATGTATAATGCGACAGGAAGTTCGTGTGGATGTAATGTGCACTTTTATTGTGTGCAAGGGGTAGCTTTGACAGCTAGCATTGTGTTGACTAAAGTTTTCCTGAGCAGTTATTTGGAAGAAAATGATAATGGTGAAGAAGAAGGAGTGTTCTTGCAAATATTTTGTAGGTACACAACTTTGGTGGGGAAATCCGAATCTCAACTCGGTGTCAAAGAAACCAACCCATTCTTGATAGTGTATTGAATATGAAAACAAATATTCTTGTACAAAATCTTTATTAATTGTTGCATACATATTTACATGCAAGATACATTTCTTCCTTCATCTTTTTGGCGTAATTTTGATAATTTCTAGCTAATTTTAAATTACAATTTAATCTGCATCAGAATCTTCTCATTCTTTTTCCAACCAGTAATCAGATCCCGAATTGTAATACGTATCTAATTTTTTTCCTGTAAGAGAATTTATGCTGGACCGGCACTCGTACTCGAATTTCCCAATGATGACGAGCGGTCGCCTTAACAGCTTCAGCTATCAATGCACACTTCCCGGACCGACATAAACTTCCATATGTCACACTGTCTGCATCCCTATACAGTGAAAGTTTGAGTCGGTCTATGAGGCACAGCTGATGGTAGGCTTTCTAATTAATTTCGGACGGCTGTAAGTCGTCATTAACGTCTATTCATCCAGACACGAAAGTAAATATTACATGCCACTGTGATCGCAAGGGTCTCGATTCCTCACAGTCTCGTCCTCACCGGTGCGGGAATACTGAGTAAAGCTGTAGGCATTAAGTGATGAATATACTGGACAATGTCATAGGGATATAGATAGCGGACATATGGAAGTATGGGTCCGTTCGGGAGGCGTGGGTGGATGGCCATAGTGGTTAAGGCGACTTTTCGCGATAAGCAGGTTCGAGTCCTTGTCCGGCACAAGTTCTTATATCTCACTAACAGATAGTAAGTCTATACCTAACACAGCCAATGCCAAGATATTTGCAAACAGTGAATTTATTTCGAATTAATTTAAGATGGCTTCCACTCTTTATTAATGTCTGCTCATATAGATGTGCAAGTAAATATTGTTAATGCACTCCACGTATTTTTTGATGTACAACTGTAAGTTTACAACGTTTTCAAGTGAACTACCATTAAATGTAGTTATTCCGTCAGACTCAAACTCCACTGTGTTTCCGTAGCGGTCGTGCGGTTCCAAACTGTAGCGCCTAGAACTGCTCGGTCACACCGACCGCCCGCATCTCGTGGTCGTGCGGTAGCGTTCTCGCTTCCCACGCCCGGGTTCCCGGGTTCGATTCCCGGCGGGGTCAGGGATTTTCTCTGCCTCGTGATGGCTGGGTGTTGTGTGATGTCCTTACGTTAGTTAAGTTTAAGTAGTTCTAAGTTCTAGGGGCCTGATGACCATAGATGTTAAGTCCCATAGTGCTCAGAGCCATTTGAACCATTTTTTCACACCGACCGGCTAACATATTTAAGTGATTTACATTGCAAGATCACAGGTCAACACATGGAACAGTGACGGGGGTTAATGATAGACACAGACTCCAGTGTTTGGAAAGAAATGTAATATTTTTTTACAAAAAACTTTTTTCTACTGTCAGTCATGATTTTCTTTTTTTAAATATGGACTACAAAGCAATGATAGATGCATGTTTTTTTTTTTAACTACGTCATTACCGCCCTCTTTCTTTGCAGACAATCCAGTAGCAGGATGACAAAATAACTTTTATTCCTTGAGCTGTCGCTATTTTCTTTTTTAGATGCGGTGTTTGTTCCATGCACTCCATGCCGTTTTCTCCGAATACGATCATTCCTCTCTCGAATAACATGTGAGAAAGAATGAACTATGCGTGTATTAAACACATGAAACCTACCTTGAAGTAGCTCTAAGGGTAACTGGTGATAAATTATTGGTCTCGTAACTGCTTAGCGCCCATGCTGAATCACTCGCTGAACACTACCGAAACTTTGTTTACCGCGTTCGTTACAGGACTAGTGAGCACATTAAGCACAAAGCGCGCGAAATTATTCAGTAACAGAGGGTGGAGTGAAATCGATATGCTGGCACCCAGGGAATAGAAGAGTCTGACTCAAAAGACTCTGACGACAACATGGGCGCATAGGACATTCCTCAGATGACTGACAACGTTCCGACCAGCAACTAGTTATCACTGCTTGCTGAGGAGTGAATTAACGAAGAGATATGATAAAAGACGGCCATTGGGAGGCTACCCCCACCTGTCGATGCACGACCAGCAACTACGAGGAACTCAGTGAGCTACCCACTGGTCTCACTGGTCAGCTGAAGACAGCGTTCAAACCTAAAACGTTTAGGTTTCCGGCAGACACCTTGAAAGACAATATATTCCTTCTCCAAGGTTTTGGGAAACAAAGTTTCTAATTCTACATATATCCTACTGGACAGAAATACAAGATTCAGGTGGTCGTCCGTGACATCCGGCCTGACAGATCTGAAAACAGAGCCATAGTGGCAGCGCTTCCCGAGAACTTCACCGTAGACAGCGTGAAAGTCATGACCAAGTGTCCACCACTGAACGTCCAAATGAAGGCAGGATTAGGCAGCTCCGGTTCCTGGCGACCTAATTGAACAAACACAAGAACTTGTCGACCTACCAACTTATTGCACCTTAAGGTGACAGTTACGAACTACGAGGAATTTGAAGGTCCCACGCAGTACTAACGCTCTGAGGTATTTTATCATGACGCACAGCAGTGTCACGTGAAACCAGCGTGCGTAACGTACGCTGGGAATCACCTGTCTCGAAAATGTGTCACACTGAGGAATAACTCAGCAAACGTGAGTGCCATGTGGTGAAGCACATCGAGCACATTATAGCCAGTGCCAAATTACGTTAAAATATTGGAAAGTTGACGACATACCGGTACTGCAGCTCCGTGCAAGACACACTCACCACTGCAACACGCCTAACCATGTACACCTCAACCCCCGAACAGTTTCCCGCTTTAATGAACTGTCACCAGTCAGCAGCAGCGGCCAGAACGGGTCCGCAGCGGATTTAACGCCGAAATTGCTTCCCCACCCCACCGTTATCAAAACGACACAACTCCGGGGCCCATTACCAGCTGCAAATACCCTCAGAATTCGCAGGAACCCTGAAATAAATCAAAGATTTGTTTAAAGAATTTAGTATCCACGAGTTACGACGCAAACCATCGCGAAACTACGGGCCCTCACTGACAAGTTTTCCTAGGTCGTCATTGTGGCTGACGCTGTCATAACTGTCTTCAGTGATGGCTCAGATTAGACTGAGGGCATTCCATACCCTAAACTGGATATCCACTAGCGTTTCTGACAAGAAGTACGAATTGGAGCACTTGCTTCGTCGCAACGGAAATGATGTAGCGTGCCTTTCTGAGCCGCGCATGACCGACACTGACAGAGTGACCATCCATAACCACGCATTGCATCGGGTCGACCGCGATGGCCGTTGAGGTGGCGGCGAAACCGTCCTGATGAAAATATCGACGCCACTTTAAGATACTCAGTCCTCCCCAGACTCCCCATATTGATGCCGGAATCGCTTTGGACACACCACAGTCCACATCGACAGGGGACGTCAAATTGATTCCACATAGTTAGATTTCCAGAAGGCTTTCGACGCCGTTCCTCACAAGCGTCGTCTAACCAAACTGCGTGCCTATGGAACATCACCTCAGTCGTGCGACTGGATTCGTGATTTCTTGTCAGAAAGGTCACAGTTCGTAGTAATAGATGGAAAGCCATAGAGTAACACAGAAGTATATCGAGCGTTTCCCAAGATAGTGTTATAGGCTCTCTATTGTTCCTGATCTATATTAACGACATAGGAGACAATCTGAGTAGCCCTCTTTGATTGTTTGCGGATGATGCTGTCATTTACCGTATTGCAAAGCCATCAGATGACCAAAACGAATTGCAAAATATAGATGAAATATCTGCACGGTGCGAAAAGTTGCAACTGACCCTGAATAAAGAGAAGTGTGAATTTATTCACGTGAGTACTAAAAGAAATCCGCTAAATTTCGATTACGCGATAAGACACAAATCTTAAGACTGTAAATTCAACTAAATGCTTAGGGATTACAATTGCAAATAGCCTTAACTGGAACGATCACATAGATCATGTTGTGGGTAGAGCAAACCAAAGACTGCGATTCACTGACAGAACACTTAGAAGGCGCAACAGGTCTACTAAAGAGACGGCTTACACCACGCTTGTGCGCCCTATTTTGGTGTATTGCTGTGCGGTGTGGGATCCGCATCAGGTGAGACTGACGGATGTCATCGAAAAAGTTCAAAGAAGGGCGGCTCGTTTTGTACTATCGCGAAATAGGGGAGATATTGCCACAGACATGTTACGCGAATTGGAGAGGCAGTCATTAAAACAAAGGCGTTTTTCGTTGCGACGGGATCTTCTCATGAAATTTGAATCACCAGTTTTCTTCTCCGATTACGAAAACATTCTGTTGGCACCCACCTGCATATGGAGAAATGATCGTCACGATAAAATAAGAGAAATCAGGGCCTGCACAGAAAAATTTAAGTGCTCGTTTTTCCCGCGAGCCGTTCGAGAGTGGAACGGTAGAGAGACAGCTTGAAAGTGTTTCATTGTACCCTCTGCCAGGCACTTTATAACAGAGTAATCACGTAGATGTAGACGTAGATGTACGTTTATTAGCAAAAGTTCGAGGGTATTGTGTATCAAGCAAAATTAGTGACTGGATTGAGGATGTTTTGGAGGGAGCACGGAGCAGTTATCTTGGAAGCAGAGTCATCAACAGATGTAGAAGTAACTTCGGCTGTGCTCTGGGAAAGTGGGTTTTGACCCTTGTTATTTATATTGTTTATTAATAACACTGCGGTTAATATTAACAGTAACCTCGCAGATGACAGTTATATAATAAAGTACTACCTGAAAGAATCCGCACAAACATTCAGTCAAATACTGATAAGATTTCAAAGTGTGCGAAATTAAACACTGTGCACTTCAAAAAACGAAAAAAGTTAGTTTTCTATGACTATAATATAAAAGAGTCACAGTTTGAATTGGTCATCTCATGCAAATAGCTGGATGTAACAGTATATAGGGGTATGAAATGAACCGATCACACAGGCTAGGTATAGCAGGCGTAATACTGCGCTGTTCACTGGTAGGATTCTAGGGAAATGCATTCAATCCACAAAGGAGACTGAACTGGCACACGTTTGCGATGGACGCAAACTATCCTGTGAAAACCCGTCTGGAAAGTTTCTAGAACCAACTTAAAGTGATGAATCGAGGAGTATGTTACAACCCCCTACGTATATCTCCCGTACATATTGCGAAGACAGTGTTAGACTTTTTACATCATGTACACAGGCATTTAAGCAATCGTTCTTCTTACGCTCCACGCATGAATGGAAAGGGAAAAAGCGGTAATAGCTAGTACAATGGGACGTGCCCTCTGCAATGCGCTTCACAGTGTTTTGCGAAGTGTAGATACAGATGTAGAATGACGCATTCATGTGACGCAGTAATGAAAGTATATAGAGTTATTCACAAGCAGTTCCGTACCTCTACAAGACATCACAATAAAATGACGCATCAGAATATCCCTCCAAATTTCGATCAGTAAAACATGCCGTGAAGTAGTTGCAGAGTGCAGAGTGCAGTATCAGGGGGTAGGCAAATCAGAACATAAAATGATGGAAAAAATCGCAACATCAAAACATAATGAACGTAGATTGACGTACAGTTTTGCAGTCTGGGTGCGTAATATAACCGTGAGAGTGCTCCTGTTGTCATACGAAATCGCACCCGAGACCACAACTCCAGGTATAGGTCCAGCGTGTCTAGCACGCAGACAGATTGGCTGCAGGCCTGCCAACTTGCTTTTAAGTAGCACAACTCCTTCGTGTTGCGGTTTTTCTCCATCAGTGTAGATACTCGTAAACCATTCACTCCGGATTGTTGCATCGAATTTGTTTACGCCTGCAGATACGCAACCCACTGAACAGATCTCCAAAGAGGACTGCTACCGTTGCACCTTCCCAAGTAGCAACGGCAGCAGCAACCTAAGTGCACTGCACGCACGTATTGACATTTGCCTTGCCACAAACTGTGCCCATATTTAGCATCTGTAAAGTGAATTTAAAACTTGGGAAAATGCTCTCTCCACTCATATGTGTCTACTTTCTGTATGTCTTCTGAAAACCCGGATGTACTTTAGAATAACGATGTATAATTATAGCGAATACGAATGAGGAACCATTCTAGCGACGATATGAGCCGCAAGGAGAAATGCAGTGACGTAAGTGATTTCGACAAAGGGCAAACTGTTATGGAAAGTCGCCTGGAAACGAGCATCTTGGAAACAACGGAGCTAGTCGCCAGGTTCTATGGTATGTTATTAGCATATGCGTATGAAAAGTGGTTGAAGAATGGTGAAGCCACGAGTAGATGATGAGGTGTCGGTAGTCTACGCCACATCATAGAACATGATGGCCGGAGGCGTGCTCGCTCTGTATGTCACGATATCCGACGATATGTGGCAGACGATATGTTGGAACACGTGAGGCAATACTAACCTTACGACTTATCTTAGAAGAAAGATTAAGAAAAGGCAAACCTACGTTTCTAGCATTTGTAGACTTAGAGAAAGCTTTTGACAATGTTGACTGGAATACTCTCTTTCAAATTCTAAAGGTGGCAGGGGTAAAATACAGGGAGCGAAAGGCTATTTACAATTTGTACAGAAACCAGATGGCAGTTTTAAGAGTCGAGGGGCATGAAAGGGAAGCAGTGGTTGGGAAAGGAGTGAGACAGGGTTGTAGCCTCTCCCTGATGTTATTCAATCTGTATATTGAGCAAGCAGTAAAGGAAACAAAAGAATAATTCGGAGTAGGTATTAACATTCATGGAGAAGAAGTAAAAACTTTGAGGTTCGCCGATGACATTGTAATTCTGTCAGAGACAGCAAAGGACTTGGAAGAGCAGTTGAACGGAATGGACAGTGTCTTGAAAGGAGGATATAAGACGAACATCAACAAAAGCAAAACGATGATAATGGAATTTAGTCAAATTAAATCGGGTGATGCTGAGGGAATTAGATTAGGAAATGAGACACTTAAAGTAGTAAAGGAGTTCTGCTATTTAGGGAGTAAAATAACTGATGATGGTCGAAGTAGAGAGGATATAAAATGTAGACTGGCAATGGCAAGGAAATCGTTTCTGAAGAAGAGAAATTTGTTAACATCGAGTATAGATTTAAGTGTCAGGAAGTCGTTTCTGAAAGTATTTGTATGGAGTGTAGCCTTGTATGGAATTGAAACATGGACGATAACTAGTATGGACAAGAAGAGAATAGAAACTTTCGAAATGTGGTGCTACAGAAGAATGCTGAAGATAAGGTGGGTAGATCACGTAAGTAATGAGGAGGTATTGAATAGGATTGGGGAGAAGAGAAGTTTGTGGCACAACTTGACTAGAAGAAGGGATCGGTTGGTAGGACATGTTTTGAGGCATCAAGGGATCACAAATTTAGCATTGGAGGGCAGCGTGGAGGGTAAAAATCGTAGAGGGAGACCAAGAGATGAATACACTAAGCAGATTCAGAAGGATGTAGGTTGCAGTAGGTACTGGGAGATGAAGAAGCTTGCACAGGATAGAGTAGCATGGAGAGCTGCATCAAACCAGTCTCAGGACTGAGGACCACAACAACAACAACATGTGGAAGATCTGAGTACAGAGTACAGTGATGATGCAGGCTCAAGTTCTTCAGAACACACTGTTGAGCGCACATTGCTGAACATAGGGTTCTGCAGCAGACGACTCCTACGTCTTCCCATGTTGATCCAACAACATCGTCAGTTATGATTACTGTGGGCAAGTTATCATCGAAATTAGACCGTGGATCGTTGGAAACGTGTCGACCGGTCGGATGACTCATACTATCTTGTGGCAGCTAGTATGCACGAAGCAAGCAATGGGCCATGGTCGCAGGCAGTATTATCCTATGGGGGACATTCACCTGGGCTTCCACGGGATCTGTGATAGTAGTCGAACACACGGTGACAGGTATGGTATGCGTGAACATTGTTATGGAAAACCTGTATTCCTTCTTGTTTGATGTCTTCACTGACGGCGACGATACCTTCGAGCTCTGTAACTGTCCTTGTCGCAACGCAACTTGACCGGCAAATTAGCTTGCTCTGAACCTGATGGAAAATATCTGGGATGCAGTCGAGCATCAGCTCCTCGCCCAAAAACCACCATCCCGTTATTTGTAGGAACTGCGTCACCTGTGGATAGACGTCTGTCGATACATGCATCAAGACACCTACCAAGTCTTGTCGAACCATGACACGCAGAATCGGCGGTGTATTGCGATCTACAGGTGGACCAACACGCAAGTAAACAAATGGTCTTAATGTTTTGGCTTATCAGTGTACATACTTACCTCTGTGTCTTATCACCGAGCCGGCCGAAGTGGCCGTGCGGTTAAAGGCACTGCAGTCTGGAACCGCAAGACCGCTATGGTCGCAGGTTCGAATCCTGCCTCGGGCATGGATGTTTGTGATGTCCTTAGGTTAGTTAGGTTTAACTAGTTCTAAGTTCTAGGGGACTAATGACCTCAGCAGTTGAGTCCCATAGTGCTCAGAGCCATTTGAACCATTTGAACCATCTTATCACCGCTTCAAACATAGTCAAGCTTGTGAGTTACTGCAACACAATGAATTTCACCCTCTGACTGTAGAACTGCAAGGATCAAAAGTACTCCTCGGAAATCATTACACTACCACTCTTCGTGGCATTTCTTAGTTACATCGCTACCTCTATACATTTCTTAGTCATGGAAAACCATCACGAGTCACAGGAAGCTACTGATCTTTGCCTTTCAATGCATGTTGAATGGGTAATGTGGTGCAGTGAGTAACCTTAACTCAAGCCCCTTTCCAGCCATCCTAGTCTAAGTTTTAGCTGGTTTCCCTTTAGGTAAATGCCGAGACAGGATTCTCAAGTAGGTCACATTTCTCACCCTCATTCTTTTCTAAATGATTTACTGCGCTGTCTCTAACGGCTTTAACGTCAATGGGTCGTTAAACTCTAAGCCTTGCTTCTTGTTCTCTCTGAGGCTGCTCCACTGTGCCTTCTTTTCGATACTGTTGTTTTATTTTCAGGAAGTGTGTCTTAGTCCCTAGAACTGCAGTTCTCAAAAATGTTTGGATGTGTGTGAAGTCTTATAGGACTTTACTGTTAAGGGCATCAGTCCCTAAGCTTACACATTACGTAACCTAAATTATCCTAAGGATAAACACACACACCCATGCCCGAGGGAGGACTCGAACCTCTGCCGGGACCAGCCGCACAGTCCATGACTGCAGTGCCTCAGACCACTCGGCTAATCCCGTGCGGCGAACTGCAGTTTTGTCTCTCGACAAAACTGTGTTCACAGTCTCTTTTCCTTGGTTTTCATAGTACTAGTACTTGGGAGAGCAGTTACTCTCCTAGAACCGAATTACCAATTGGATTCCACTAGTGTTAGCAATGTCAAACGTGCTGTTTCTGTAGCTCACTTCACGTCAGAGCAGCAGGAAAAGGCAGTTTGGTTTGCAAAACAAGTATTTATATGTTTGCTGCGGAAGATGGCCACACAAACAAACGCTGATACTGTTTCTAGGTAATGTTACGAAAGTCACCTAGTGCTGTCACTCCATTGTGCATTTTTTCTTGCACTAACATGCTGCAAATGCCTACATCTAATTTCTGACCTGCTATTCTAGTACTTTGCTGTGGATAGCTTCAAATATAGAAAATTACTTATCATATAAGTTACCGCAGGGCTGTCACATACAAATCAATTTCTCGGAAAACTGGAAGGCTGTCATTTTTTCCTACAAAGCACGTATGAAAATACAACAGCGGAGAGAAATCAAATCTGAACTTATTTTGACAGAAAATGTACATTTTCAGCTCAGTATAAGGATGCATTAAAGGTACTACAGGTGACAGAGAAATGAGTACAAATTTTTTTCCCCCTTTGTTGTATTTCAATTCCCCATCGGGGTGGGCTGGCAGCAGCATATGCACTGCTCTTCAGCCGAAAGACATAGAACAAACAATAGAAGACATTTAAAAATATAAAAAGGAGAAAACATGATGAACATAGATTTAAAAAAGGGGGAACATCATGGAAGACAATAGACAAAAAAGGGGCGACTGTAAAATGGAGATAAAAACTGTAAAAAAGTAGTGCACACAAAAAACTACACACTGGGACAGTTAAAAGAACACAAGGCATAGTATGACCAGAGCATAAAAGTATCGCCGGATGGCGTAGCACAAACAAACACTGACAGTGACACGAAGTACAATGCCAGCACACAATTAAAATCACACCTCTCGACGCACAGGAGAAACAGCACTAAACACAACACTGACGTGGTACTCTGAAGATGATCAAAACGGTGGATCTGCCAGGCGCAAGGAGATGAGGGAGACCGGGAGGGTGGGAGGGGAAGAGAGGGGGGGAGATCGACGGGGGCGCGCCGAAGAGGGCCAGGTAGGGAGGGATGTGGGAAGGAAAGAGGCAAGTATGGGGTGCAGGGTCTCAGGGGGGGGGGGCGGAAGGAGGAAAATCCGCTCTGGGAGAAGGAGGGAAGAGGAAAAAGGGGGCCCTGGGGAGGGGTGGGGGCAAGGCCAGGTTATAGTTGGAAGGAAGGGTAGATGTTACGGCGAAGTTCATCATCCGGGAGGGGGAGGCGCTGGAAATTGCCCTGATGAAGGAGATGGAGGCTGTGGAGGTGGAGAGAAGGAGGGATACAGTGATAGAGGCGCGGCAATGGGCGGGGGGTGAGTACAAATTTTTAATTATGGCAATATTTGTTTCATTCGTCTTCCTTATTTCGCTCTAGCTACTCTGAGGTAGTGAGACAGAAAAGTTCATTCTAAGTGGAATCTTGTTCTCTTTCTTTGTTTATTTTAATAAGTTGTAACATAAGAGGGGTGTTAGATAAGCAATACGACACTTTTTTCGGCCAATTTCAGATGAAAAAATGTGGAATTTGTTGTGGGACATTGTGGAATATTCCCGCTTCAGCCCATATAGTTCATGACGTTCCGATAGATGGTGCCCCTGTACGCAACCTTCTAAACTATATCGGTAACTGACCAGGAAAGTACTTGGGCTCGAACAAACAGATCTGTATGAACGTTTGGTTACAGGACCATTATGTACCACTGAATGTGCTGGTGGGTGTCGTTTTTCTGCAAAACTCTGCAGTCATGCTCTAGATATCACTGTAGATGTAATTGTAGACGCCATACGCAGTGCAGCAATCTTAACTATAAATGTAAATGCGGAATGTCAATAAAATGCTCCGAGCAATACGAATGACTGCAAAACGCACAGTGAAGAAATGCAAGTTGATCGCATGGCGTATTTGCACATTCTATAATATCAGTGTTGAAGGCCACGTCAGTGACACTTTTGAAGTTGTTGGATGGTTCACCAATATCGTAGCCAGCGTTCTGCCACGTGTAACGAAGCTTTGGTCTGTATACTCCCGCAGATAAGTTATTGTAAATGACAGAATGCATATTCATGATAAAGAATCTGCTGTGCAATTTCGGCTGCATATTACTGGAACGTAGTTTAATGTAGTCTGTTATTGTCTTGGCATATGTTTTATATTGCCTGAAGAAATACACATCCAGAGGTTGTGCACATTTTGTAGTTTTAGGCGGAATGATTTTTAAATCTACATGTTTTCCACCAGGTGCTTCCAGTAGTACTCGTTCATCCTTATGTCCAGACCAGGAGTCACAAAGTACTAATGACTTTCTCGACAAATGTGGATTCAAAGCTGACAGAAAAAACGTCTTCAGATGTTGTTTCGTCATATTCCCAGTCACACTTGCACCGACGACGACATTTGGAGGGCACCGCGTTTCTATTTCCCTTGACACGCGGGGTCCAAACTTTCCACTGGATTCGTGGAAGGAAATATAGAGTTTGTCTGCCAATCGTCCGTCCATTGATATAGCAATATCGATCGTGTAACTATGTGTTGCACAGTTAACTGATTGCAACATCGCGACAGTGTTTCTCTCCCCTTTCATGGATAGTGTTCTGTCACAAGAAAGTTCATAGCTGAGCTGACTCTGATCACAGTTCCATACAGAACTAATATCGATATTTTCTCTCGTGATATGCTCATTGACGTCAGCAACAAACGTTTGAGCTCTTTCAATCAGCTCTTCTTCGTCATCCTTATCTTTTCGTGCTTGGAGCACAGTGATACGGCGTGATGTTATCCTAAACTCCTTTTTCAAATTAGTAATAAATCCTAGTGAAACTGTAAAGTTTCTACACCCGAGATTTCGGGCTACGTCCAATGCCCAATGTTGTAAATGCCAATAGTGAACGGCGGAAACGCATTCTCGCGCTTCATCGAATTTCGCCATTACACGCTCCTTGATGGTCTTGAACAGCAGTGTACGATTTCCTTTGAAAACTGTATTTCCTTCTCTTTTCTTTGCCACGTAATCCAGTATGTTTTTAATATTGCTTTTAGACTTCAGTTTAGGGTATCTTTTCAGAAGCTTGTCGTATGTGTCGAAAGCTCTTACGTAATAATCATCGTATATGTTCTCCAGTGTGTTGTCATCAAACGCCGTGATGATACTTGCAACTTTAACCTTCTGCTTGGGAGACAGTTGGTATTCACTGTCACTGCTTCCATCGCCTCTTCCCGCACTTGCCGTAGCACTACCGTTTGCAATGAGTTGTTCGTCATTATCATTCCTATCATCATCATTATGTGTTAGTGTTACAACAGTATCTGTTTTTAACTTATGCTCATATTTCTGCACTATAACAGATACCAGAAAACATGCGAATGATCGTCTTCTGCCGGCCGGGGTAGCCGAGCGGTTATAGGCGCTACGGTCTGGAACCGCGCGACCGCTACGGTCGCAGGTTCGAATCCTGCCTCGGGCATGGATGTGTGTGATGTCCTTAGATTAGTTGGGTTTAAGTAGTTCTAAGTTCTAGGGGACTGATGACCTCAGAAGTTAAGTCGCATAGTGCTCAGAGCCATTTGAACCATTTGATTCGTCTTCTACACCAGTACCATCTTCACGAAAAAGGGTTCTTCGTAACTTCATCTCAACCAATCGCAATACATTAGCAGGATTGATTACCAATCGCCGAGCCATCTGACGCTTCAATACACAAATAATGTCACAAAACGCAACTTCAGAGGTACACCGCACCGTCCCTACTGGTCCCGACTGGCGTACCGGCAGGTCAGTGTGCAATGCGGCATGGCATACGCAGAGGCCTCTAACGGACGACTGCAGAGTTTTGCAGATGCGGGAGTATCACTAGTGCAACAACAGACCTTTACATTATTTCTCACACGATTTTGGTGTATTTGTGTTTGTTCGGGCCCAAGTACTTTCCTGGTGAGTCGCGTTCTAAGCAGAAAGCTGTCACTGAGTTTCTTTTGGCGGAAAACCAGAGCATCGCAGATGCTCATAGGTGCTTGCAGTATGCCTACGGAGACCTGGCTGTGACTAAGGCACGGTGACTTGTTAAGCTAGGCATCTGTCATCATCGCAACGAGGTCGTGCAAAGCTGTTTCATCTCATCCGTACCGGCTAACCGCACACATCTGTGACTCCTACAATACTGGAACACGCAGACATTCTCATTCGAGGTTATCGACGGATCACAAACACTTCGCTACTCAACTGAACGTCTCTGTTGGTAGTGCTGACACAGTTGTCCACCATCTGGGGTACTCAGAGGTTTGTGCCCACAGGGTTTCGCGTCACCTAATAGAAGACCATAAAGAGCTTCCATCTATGGCTAATGATGGATGCACTCCACAGGAAGCAATACGTGGGTGATGTGGAGGTTATGACACAGCAAGACGTTGGTCCTAACTTACACCAGTGGAGTGCTACCATGGGAGCTTACAGGCCCTCCCAGTAGGGTGGCGTAAGATTACCGCATTGAAAGGAGATTATGTTAAAAAAATAGGGTTATATAGCCAAGAGAGTGGAGAAATAATATGGTGTATTGGAATCCCGAATAAAACCAACCTGCTTTCAGAAAAAAATAAGTTGCTTTACTTACTGAACGTCCCTAGTATTTAATAAATAAAGTAACAGGACCACTGTTTAAATGAAAGTATTGTAATTTTCTGATTTGCATAGAACATAACTCTATTATATGTTTATGTAACAATTCATTACAAGTCCTTTGTTGGTGTACTTTGACTTCAAACAGGTCATACTTCAAACACCTCTACACAGAAAAGTGAAGCGCCATCTGGGTTCAATAGAATGCCAGCCGACTAGTGGGTAGCCTCCCTTCGCAGACGGGATCCAGATTTGCAGCCAAAATGTTTCCTGGACTGGTATTTTCTTGTAATTCTATTGCACTGCTCTAAGATCTAGGCTACACTACATTAAACAGAGCTAAAGTACAGCTGTGTGAACTGACATTCTACTCTGTGATCACAGGTGAAATTTTCTCGGCCTACCACAAATACGACTTACATATCAATGACATTTTGTATTTCTTATGTTAATACGTGTAAGTTGAATATGAACTTGATATGCAGAATTGTTCTTTGTGCAGCTTTTTATAGCAGTCGTACATGTTTTGTTGCAGTTGTTGAAATGGAATACTGGTTCACCGTAAATATTATAGGGTTAATCTTTCCTACTATTTTAGAATTCGGCAGTGGCAATTCGTCTAAGATTGATGAAGGCTTATAAGGACTGAGTTTCTTCATTTTCAAGGGATCAGGAGTAAACGACTGAATTCAAACGTGACCATACTACTTCTAAAGATTATCTAATGTATCGAAACTGAACCACAGTTGAAAACATCCATATAACGTGTAATTTGAAGACTGGCAATGAAAGGTGAATGAAATATTTTACCTCATATGTATATGGTGTAAAAGTGGAGATTATAGTTTCAGTGGAAAACTGTGACAACCTTTATGTAATGCTAGCTGAGAAACCCAGCATTTCTTGGGTATTCATTTACACCTGTGCCCGAGACTTCGTACGTGCGGAATTTTTTGTCGCATAAGGTTTCGATGTTCAAATATACACACACACACACACACACACACACACACACACACACACACACACACACACACACACATGCCCGAGGGAGGACTCGAACCTCCGACGGGAGGGGCCGCACAATCTGTGCATGGCGCCTTAAACCACGCGGCCTTTCCGCGCGGCAGGACTTCGATGTATACACTGTTTGAAGTAATATGATACGAGACATGAACGGAGAGGTTGTTTACTTGACTAATACAGGAGAGAGTCACATAGAGTTGCCAATGAAAAAGCAGCTGACAATAAGGTCAATACCCACAACACACAGCGTCTGGCCTCGTACTTTGTTTACGGTCATGGCATAACATAAGCTTACGAAGAATTGTACATGTTTAAAGCGAAATCGTGAATTGACAGGAATAAGTGAGATTCAGGGTATGAACACTCACTCGCCTGTGTTATTTCCCGTCAAAATTTCCGCTTCTATAATGTTACGTTGAAGAAAAGTAACTTTAACCCTCTGCGAGTGAAAAGTTCTGAGGAGCGAGATGATAATGCATGACGCTCTCCATCAGAGTTATGTTGCACTTCACCTGCAGAGTAGCTTCCAGAGAACGAGTTACAGTATGATGTTCAAATACACACACACACACACACACAGGCGCGCGCGCGCGCGCGCGCGCGTGCGCGGGCGCGAGCGCGTGCGCGCATGCCCGAGGGAGGACTCGAACCTCCGATGGGAGGGGCCCTAAGGTGAGACCAGTGAGCTCAAAGAAGAAAAATCTAGATCCTGCAGCAAGTCCCATTTCGTAATCTTCACTGGATTCTTGAGACCGTTTTCAGAAAGACTCGACCGTTTTCGTAAACAAAACGAAATCAAAATGTAATGGTTCAAATTACTCTGAGCACTATGGGACTCAACACCTTAGGTCATAAGTCCCCTAGAACTTAGAACTACTTAAACCTAACTAACCTAAGGACATCACACACACCCATGCCCGAGGCAGGATTCGAACCTGCGACCGTAGCAGTCCCGCGGTTCCGGACTGCAGCGCCAGAACCGCCAGACCACCGCGGCCGGCAAAATGTAATGAGTACCCAAATCACATAGCAAATTTAATAAATTCGTCTTTCCTAGCAAAGAACGTAAGTCAAACCTATCGAAAGAAGCAAAGCAATATCGTTCAGTTTTAAATTCACAAACGGAAACCAGTAAATCCATATATACGTAGTAAATTCGCTGTTGATTTGTATTTGTAAAGATGAGACTGTATCGCGTAACTCTGTCACTGACCTGAACTTCTGAAAATCAAAGCCAGCGAGATATACGGGCCGTGCAACGAACTTGGGCATCACACTAGTAGTCTTGCTTGCCAAACTTCGCGACACTCGGCTCCGTGCAGGGCCCACGGGAAATCAATATTTAATTGAAAAGATACCTACTATAGTCCTAATTTTGTCGTGTGCCATCGAGAACTTACATGCATTTTTACGCGCAGTTAAAAAGAAAGAAAAAAACTGACAGCACCATCTATTGGTTCTTTGGTGTACAACCAAACTAACAGCGCAGTCTATTTGTTGTGTGGTGTACTAAACCGTGATGATTTAACATCCGAACTCCTAAGGTGAGACAAGTGAGCTCAAAGAAGAAAAATCTAGAGGCAGCACAATTAATCCAGTCAAATTGCAGATATACCTTGCAAAAGGTGGGGTAAAAGATTTTATTTTTTTAACTCCTTCATATTGTTGGAAAGGTTACAAAACCAAGTGTTGCCAACAAAATTACTCTTGGGAAAGCTTTCTGCAGTCAAAAAACTTCGAAAATTTCAGACTTTTTTCAGTTTTTTCAAAATATCTCAGTTTCATTTGCTCCTATCGCTTTAACGTCTATTTTCTTTTTTAAAGAGCACAAAATTCTCTACAAATTTGATTCTTACCATTTTTTTCTACTCCCAGTATCTAAGGCGCTACAGCGCGTCAAAAAATACCAACTTTTCAAATTTTGAGCATAGTGCCAACATACCTTATTTTTGAACACTATTTTTTCAGTTTCTGTTTGTGTAGTATAAATACACGATACATCGTGCTATACGTTGGAATTTACCACCTCACTTTCAGGTATTCAATTTCTCTGTATGCAACATGAGGATTGCTGGGCAACCAACTATTGTGATTCTTACATCACTACCTGAAGTTCACTATGGGCCACCTCAGCCCTGGTATTTGTAAAACTATAAATATAAATGTGCATCATTAAAGACACACACACACACACACACACACACACAAAATAAATTGTCTCAGGAAACTGAACTATTATTAGTGCAATAGGCAACCTAATTAGGTAGGTAATTATTCTTTTGTATAAAGGCCACACAGTTGACATTAAAAATAAGTAGCTTTATTACAATTAAAATACATTGTCAGTTACTAAAAAATGTTGACAATTCTGGGTTTGTAATACTTGTAATATCGCACTTTAACGCACTTAACACATGTATGAGCATCACTTCCAACGTTTTGATGGGCCAGGTTCCTCAGTGTCACCAGAAATACTTTGAGTTACGGATTCAGGGTCTGTACATAGAGTTGATCCCAGATTGACCTCTTCTTTAAACAGCGAGTCAGCCTCAGCAAGTTCGTTGATTTCGTCAGCGGTTTCCTCAACATCCTCAACATCTTCTTCACTGTCTTCATATAAAAATTTTGGCACGTTTTCGCAGTGGACCCCAATACACTTCTTGCAAATTGAAGAACATTTCAAACCCGCTTTTCTACAGGAGCGCGCTTCGCCACAGTTCAGCTTGCATGAGCATGAAACAATGTGAAGAAGTGCTTCAGGTGCTGGATCTTGGCTCATTATAACGAATATTGGACCGTGGTCACTGTGATTCCAGCCCCATTTCTCAGGAGGTTTCCAGTTTCCCATCCAACTTTGGACTTGTTGGTAAGTCCGCAACGAATGATGTTGTGCAGCATCTTGTGTAGATGGCAACCGTGCAAGATTCAGTTTGCTTTTTGTGGCAGACTTGGCGAATAGCTGGTACCGCAAATGGTCTAGTGTGTCGGAACTGCTGACACCTCCACTATACAATGCGATAGTAACCTGTTCTCCTGCTGTTATTATTTCTTCACTGGTAGCATGTGGTTTATTGAACGTGCAAAGTGCTGAGGTTAGGTGTTCATTTTTCGCTACAATATTGCAGCACTGAATTTGTCCTTGACCAAAAAAAGCGGATGTTGCACCACATCCGCTAAAGGCGTGAGTGAACAGAATATATTCACTGTCAAACTTGTAAGATTCCGTGGAAAACCACTTGTCTTCTGCATTTCCTCTTCCGGGCTTTAAGAAAAATAAGTTTTCAATGCCTTGCCCCAAACCGGTCATGAGCAAAAGCAGATCAACATCATCTCCTACAATGACAACACTTCCAAAATCTTTGGTTCTTGAAATGCCAGATGTTACAATCATAACGTCAGCATCTTCTTGTGCCTGGCTTTGAAGCTGTTTCAGCCATCACCAAATCGTCACCATATTTCTGGAAAAGGCGAGCCTTGACAGTTCGAATATCAGGACGAGATGATGTGGGTATTTGCTCTAACAGATCGTCCATAGAAAACTGACATTCTTCCGTACTGGTTTCCAGGTAGGCAAATATAGCCTCCATGCCTTCATCTACTTGTGTTGCAGGTCGGTTACCTCGATTCCGTCCAGTAGCTGAAACACGGTGAAAGAAGTTTCTGTAGCAAAATCTGTGGTCTCGCCCATCTGCAGCAACCAAATCATTTACATTTTCAATCCGCTCTATCACTTGTTGACCAAATTCATCACCACGTCGTTTAGCCTGTTCTAATACTGTCGATTGCACTTCCAATTTCATTACTTTGTAAACAAAATTTCGTTTGGCATATGGCAATCTTAACTGCTTGGTTAAAAAGTCATCAGAATTGCCTTTTGCAAATAAGAAGCATTTCTCTTAGAAATTGAACTGACCTTTTTCCTGCGACTGACGTAGCACGCCTGTTGGTTCCTGAGGATGTAGAAGGCTAGCTGCTATCATTCTCTCATTAATGTACTTCTTGTAGCATGCTTCACGCAACATCACTTCACTGAGCGTTTTCAAAAACGGGTGTGGGCAGACTCTCTGCGTTTAGCACTACAATCGATAAGTGTGCTCAGTCCTTTCTTTTTCACAAATGGTTCAAATGGCTCTGAGCACTATGAGACTTAACATCAGTCCCCTAGAACTTAGAACTACTAAAACCTAACTAACCTAAGGACATCACACACATCCATGCCCGAGGCATGATTCGAACCTGCGACCGTAGCGGTCGCGCGGTTCCAGACTGAAGCGCCTAGAACCGCACGGCCACACCGGCCGGCTTCTTTTTCACATTGCGTCCACCACTCACCACAGTTTTTTCGCAAATGAAACACAAATTCATGTCAGACATACTCATTTTCAGCACCACAACATATACTGAATGGAAGCGACTCTAAACTGTAAGACCCTTATTGTTGTATGCTAATAGCTGTCAGCGCGCTGTGAACAATCACCAGAGATAATTGCCTTCCGCCCGCCAAAGAATAAATACGCTTTTGCCCGCTAAAGAACAATTCCTACATACTTTTTCTTATAACTGATCATTAACGTCAATCAACTGTAGAAAATGTACGGCACCTGCATGCAATCGTATTACATATTGTAACATAAATAAACTTCACGCAATCCGACGTGAATGTGTTCGTAGTTACTGAATATGATGCTGTTTGTCCTGGCCCTGCAGCAGAGTGAGATGGTAAATTCCAATGAATAACATGATGAGTAATATGTTTATACTACACATATAGAAACTGAAATAACAGTGTTCAAAAATTAGGTAATTTGCCACTTTGCTCAAAATTTGAAAAATTGGTAATTTTTGACGCGCTGTAGCGCCTTAGATACTGGGAGTAGAAAAAAATGGTAAGAACCAAATTTGTAGAGAATTTTGTGCTCTTTAAAAAAGAAAATAGACGTTAAAGCGATAGGAGCAAATGAAACTGAGGTATTTTGAAAAAACTGAAAAAGTATGAAATTTTCGAAGTTTTTTAACTGCAGAAAGTTTTCCCACGAGAAATTTTGTTGGCAAAACTTAGTTTTGTAACCTTTCTAACAATTTGAACGAGTTAAAAAAATAAAATCTTCTACCCCACCTTTTGCAAGGAACAGGCTTTTTTCTGACAGTTCTACTGGACTATATGTGTTACGAAATCTTGACGCTCGACATCTTTAGCCGCCATTTTGCTGAACGTATATCTGTCTCTCCCTATCCAACTGTCAGTATACAGCTGTCCCGCAAGTAAACGAGTAAAATTTTATTTTGCCATCATTATGTGCACAAAACATCGCATTTTATCTGAATTAAGTATTTTTGACATCCCTGATTGCTGGGTCTGGCAATTAATTGACCAGGAAGCATTAAATACCTACAGAAAATAAAGAACCGTAGCCTACTGTTTAAAAATATCCTCTTCACATTATCAGCTGAAAAACTGTAAAGCAAAACTTCCTTGAAGTCACAGCAATTCTTTAATTTGATTGTAACTATTATTACATGTTTCGTTAAAGTCTGACGACCTTCATACGAAAAAAAATGCACTATGTAGGGAGTTGGTGGGGCTAGTACAGATAGTTTTTATATTTCACGATTTATCTCGAAACAATTTGAGGCAGATTTTTAAGATTTAATGTATTTCGATTAACCAGTTTTCATACTAAAAGAATCATTAAAGTGATTCTATGTTTCTTCAATAGTTTGATCACCAAATGGAAAAACCTAAACAAATGCAATCTGTCCACATTTACTCCATTGTAAAGTGTTGACATTAACTGAAATGGCATAGGGTAAAAGTTGATACCGTTTTTATATATATAAATAAGACCAGTTTTCCCAAAACAAAAAGATCACTTAATTAAAATTATTTTGTGTCCACTTTTACCATCCCCATTCTCCTCTATTTAAACAAAAGTTTTGGAATGATAAAACCTCTGATACTTTGATCTCGCTTTTGTGGAAAGGGTGAAAAAAACTTAAAAGTAAATAATTTTCAGTTCAACATTAATTTATATGTTTCATTTACGTTAGACATTTGAAAACAAAATAATTTTTGTCAGCTTCTGTCGAACAGAACAGTTTTTCCCATTGACCTTATTTGTTACATTTTTTTGCATTTGCTCTTAATCTAACTCCAATATATACTGACGCAATTTCTTTAATAAGTTTTGTTTCGTGCATGTCGTCTAGGTCAAATACAGAATTTACAGAATGTGCATTAGGTCCCAAAATATTTTTTTCATTAATAGAAAAATGGTGAGACACCGAATTTACGAACTGGGAATAAACTTTACCGAAATCTTCCACATTTGCAAACACACGAAACTTCTTCTCACAATAAACAATAATTTTGTAAATTGCAAACTTAATTCCTCTCCTAGAAACCTGCTGAGTGAAAGCAGTTGGGTCAGACAAAGGCTTCCTACAATATGTCTGGTCACTTACTTTGTCATTACCAAAAATTAACAAACTAGCACACTCACAACACTTCAAATTTTTTAACATTTTTAACTACAAATCCTTCTACGTAATACAAAATATTATTAACATAATTACTGAGGTTTATGTCATTCAGTCTACTACAATAATCTAAACACTGTCTCAATGAAGCATCTTTTACACTAAATTTTCTGTTTGAACATGGCGGTACCTAAAGTGAGCAATTGAAAACACACTGTTTGATTCAAAATCAAGTACATTAGTCTTACATCCAGAGTTTATGCTATTTTTTAATGGCTTTGAGAACTGACTGGAACTGAATAAATTTTGGATTATTGTTCCAGCCTCTTTTACCTCTAATACATGAAAATAGTAATTCCAGTTGATCTTGAGACACTTTATACGTTAAAAAATGCTGAAATGGGTCTGTGTCATGGGAAAGACATACTGTAGCAAACATTCCTACACTTTTAATAGACAGCAAGAAACCCAGAGCAAATATCTTACGGGGATGCCGTAGAATGGATAAACCTTCAATGGAGATAGACTTCAAAATATATTCCATCTCTTCGCAATAATTATGGCAGAAATTAATGTTGAACTTATGTAAAGGTGGTTTTAAGCCTTTAGCAAAAATATTTCTGCTATTTAACAACTCAACAAGTTTGTCTACTTTTCAGATAAAAGTAACAGTTGCAGTTGATCCTCGAAAACCTGTATGTTGATGTGACTCAAGAAATTCAGTACATCTGCTACACTTGAACTCAGGGTTTGAGCAGCAAGAGAGACATTCATCGTCTTATTGTGGAACTTAACATGCTAGTTGGTGACTCAATTAGCAAACTTCAAGCCTTCACTCTCCTGTAGTTCATTTAAATTAACTATGTAGCTCCACTGTGCTTCACCATCAACTATCTGCAAAATCTGTTTCTCAGCCTTTCTTGTTGATTTACGCATGTGGCAATGGTCCAAAACTACATAAACATTGCATTCAGCTTAAGGGTGCTTAAAATACTAAATAATATTATCAGGTTCATCGTTGCAGCCCATGTTTTTCAAAGCTTGCAGGTTTACAACTAGGCCGTCACAAGTAACGGACCATACGACTACACCAACTTCATGTAATTTTAGGAGGCATGTATGGATTAATTCAGCTGAAAGTTCAGCTCGAATACTATTTACAAAAAAATATGCAACTGGACATTTAAATTTTTTCTGTACGAAACAATTTGGAATACTAATGCTTCTATAGCTAGTTCATTCAAATCTACTGGCTTAATGCCACCAAAATTTACATAACCACTGTTAACTTTTTTAATATTGTCCCATAAGAATTGTTTATGAATCATCATATTGTCAAAAATTAAAGCACATTCTTTTAAGCAGGGTTTTTTCTCTATATTTTCTTTTAAGAAACTGAACACTTCACTGATGAAAGCAGGCTCACAGCTGACAGATGAGATCAAAGATCTGATGCAATTTGGATGGGGCAAACTAAATAATGATCTAACGTATCTATATGCTTTAGGTGAATAAAAATGTAGTGTCGGAGCGAACTGTTTTATAATATCTCAGTATCTTCTTACTTGTTTGTCACACATGGAGTTTTCCAATTCGTTAACGATGAAGTGCAAAGGAAAACCACTAAATCTAAAATTTAAATGATTCTCTATATCATTGTTCAGGTGTCCTTTTTTTTAAGTTCATTAATCAGCTGTGCCATTGTCGAAATGTTTTTGTTTCGTCGGCCTACAGTCATTTGCAATCTTCTTATCTTCTTTCTTAAATTTGTTTTCGATAGTGAAGGGAGGTTTGCCTGAATTCCTTTATTTTCAGCAACTGCTTCAGGAGACTTTTCCAGTTGTACACCTGTGTGATTTACATCCTGCAAGAAAGGAGGTCATTGTAATTTTGCATTCATCACAACAGTTCAAAATTATAAAACCTTCATAAGCAAGCTTAAAACAACAATTATAAATATAGGCCTATTGACGTTTATTTTGTTCAGGCCTATACTATTATAAATAAAAGCTTGTAATATATTCCACTTACTTGAGTACTAGCAGGTTCTTTACGAACCAATTGTCGCCTTGCAGTCATCTTTCTCTGAATATGTTTCGGAAAATCAAAGATGGATGGGACGGCATCTTCTTTTAACAGTCTTAATGATGCTCCTGGCCTCACTTTATAGCAATTTTCGGTAACGTGTCTGCTGCATATTGTACTGTACGCAGTAGGTGAGCACTTGTCTCTACGAATTGCTTGCGCCCACAATTTCTGCATTTCCGAACGCGAAAATGGAAACCTGTATAAACAAGAGGCAAATACAGAACTAAATCCAAGAAATATCGTCTTCAGTAGTGCAATTTATACATGAAATACAGTGCGGCAGGAACACTAGTTCTAAACAAAAACATAACTTACCTATGAAAATGAACTCCGCTGTCTTTCCTCTAGAGTTCTTTACAACCATAAGCTACTCAATATTTCACCATTATAGCTTCACAAACTTAATAAATCGCTCTCGAATGAATGATTATCAAACAACAGAAAGCACAAAACAACACGACCTACACCCGTACGTACAGAGTTGCCAATCTGATACAAATTGATCGTCACTATTTTCAAGGGTCCAAAGCACAGCAGTTGTGTATCTTGTTTTTATTGAGATCTCTGGGTGGGACCAAGCGAGGTGGCGCAGCAGTTAGCACACTGGCCTCACATTCGGGAGGATGACGGTTCAAACACGCATCCAGCCTTCCTGGTTTAAGTTTTCCATGATTTCTCTAAATTGCTTCAAGAAAATGCCACGCTAGTTCCTTTGAAACGGCACAGCCGATTTCCTTCCCCATTCTTGCTCCGTCTCTGGTGATCTACACTCATGCTCATAAATTAAGGATAATGCTGATACATGGTGAAACAACGCTCTGTTGGGCAGTCTGCATTTGACCTGCCGTCGTCGCACGGTGGTGCTGGCAGCAGTCCACATACACAGAGGTGTGTTGGTGCATGTCAGAGTACGGTGCAGTGAGTAATTGTGCAGACGTTTCCAGACGCGCTAATGGTGACTGTTGTTGAAAATGGCTCAAAGAACACATATTGATGGCGTTATGAGGGGTAGTATACTAGGGCGACTGGAGGCTGGTCAAACACAGCAGATCGTAGCACAGGCCCTCCGTGTGCCACAAAGTGTGATCTCAAGATTATGGCAACGATTCCAGCAGACAGGAAACGTGTCCAGGCGCTACAGTACGGGACGTCCACAGTGTACAACACCACAAGAATACCGATATCTCACCATCAGTGCCCGCAGACGGCCACGGAGTACTGCAGGTAGCCTTGCTCAGGACCTTACCGCAGCCACTGGAACAGTTGTCTTCAGACACACAGTCTACAGACGACTGAACGGACATGGTTTATTCGGCTGGAGACCTGCAAGGTGCATTCCACTGACCTCCGGTCGCAGGAGCGCCCGTAAAGCCTGGTGTCAAGAACACATTACATGGTCATTGGAACAGTGGTCCCAACACAGAGGAGTCCAGGTATAGTCTGAATAGTGATTCTCGCCAGGTTTTCATCTGGCGTGAAGCAGGAACCAGATACCAACCCCTTAATGTCCTTGAAAGGGACCTGTATGGAGATTGTGGTTTGATGGTGTGGGGTGCGATTATGATTGGTGCACGTACACTCCTGCGTGTCTTTGACAGAGAAACTGTAACAGGTCAGGTGTATCGGGACGTCATATTGCACCAGTATGTCCGCCTTTTCAGAGGTGCAGTGGGCCCCACCTCCCTCCTAATGGATGGCCCCACCGAGCTGCTATCATGGAAGAGTACCTTGAAACAGAAGATATCAGGCGAATGGAGTGGCCTGCCTTTTCTCCAGACCTAAACCCCACCGAGCACGTCTGGGATGCTCTCGGTCGACTTATCGCTGCACGTCTTCAAACCCCTGCGACATCCCAGGAGCTCCAACAGCCACTGGTGCAAGAATGAGAGGCTATATCCCAGCAGCTGCTAGACCACCTGATCCAGAGTATGTCAACCCGTTGTGCGGCCTGTGTACATGTGGTTGGTGATCATATCCAATATTGATGTAGGGGTACACGTGCAGGAAACAGTGACGTTTTGTAGCACATGTGTTTCGGGACGGTTTTCTCAACTTATCACCAATACCGTGGACTTACAGATCTGTGTCGTGTGTGTTCCCTATGTGCCTATGCTGTTAGCGGCAGTTTTGTGTAGTGCCACGTTGTGTGGCACCACATTCTGCAATTATCCTTAATTTATGAGCATGAGTGTGGTTGTCGATGGTACATTAAACAATTGTTTGCTCCTCCTCTCCTTTTAGGTGAGCAGACGATTTTGGATAAAACTTTAAATTCCGATATCTTTTTTCCGTGATCCGATTTTAATGAAATAAAGCCGACATGTTGCCAAAGGTCACGCTCAAGTTACCTGTGAAAACCCCATGACAATTCGTGTAGTAGTTTTGAAAATTAGCATGTACAAACAAACATACATACACGACAGTTTTAGATAAAACTTTAAATCACACTATATTTTTTCCGTTATCTGATATGGATGAAATAAAGTCTTTGCATTGGACCAAGCTACTTTCGTGTTACCTGTGAAAACCCTACGAAAATTCGTCTAATAGTTTTGGAGATTAGCGTGTTTAAATGGAGAAACAGAGAGACATGAGGGTTTCACCATTTTATTATTAACACAAAAGGTTGCCACATATTTTGAATGATTACCAAAATCAAATGCAAAACCGAATTTCCCAACAATGTTTGCATAATTTTGAAAACAATCAAATTGCTTTCATTACTTTCCCAGACAGAACTCAGCATCGTGACAATTTATATTACACAAGTCCAATGGTTTCCTCAATCCATTTTATTAGCTTCATCTTGTAGATAGCAACTTGCATAGTCCCACTTCATGGACTATTTATACTGTATCTCACCTCTCCTATCAGCCGTTGTTAATAATTGCTGGACGCCAGATCACTGAAGGTAAATTAACAACGATCAGGTATGTGGTGTTGGGAAAACGTTAAATGAAAGAAAGTGAGTTAATAGAGTACCACATACATTAAAAGAAACAAATGCGTTATTCATCTTTTTGCCCAGTGTATCTCAGAGCACGTGGTCTTGGTAGAATTATTGATTGTTTGTTACTGCTTCATATTGGTCCTTGAATACAACGTACGCTACGATCTTCTTCGAGCTGTGAGTGAAGAATTGTGTTATTATCTCTGGTGGAGAGCGAGGGATCTCTACTGTGGTGTAGGCAGGTACCAGTGACCACTTCTTCACGGTCGGCCACAATCCTGGAGATACAGTCTCTTCGACTGGTAAAAATGTCAGACGGTAGCTAGCCACCACCTGGCATATTAATGCATTCTGTTCCAACTGACAGATGATCATTCGACAAAGACCATCTCTCATCAAAGGTACATTGTGCAATTACAAGCGATAAGCCCGAGGTATAAGTGAATCATGCAAAAGGAAGGCTGAGGTAAGTGCCATGTTACTACCTAATTGCAGAGAGGGAGCAAAATCAGGTGTGTAAGAAGCGTTGTGACTGACAGTGTATGGGGGCCGCCAGATGCCAAACCGCTCAATGGTAACAAGCTGGCAATCCCATGTCATTACGTATCCGATACTGCCGCACACTTATCAGTGTCGAGCTAATATGGCAGAAGTCTGATTGCAGCAATATAAGAAGTTACAAATAATTACCAAAAATGCTAAATTGATTCCAAACAAGCTTCAAGTGCATGCTTAAAAGTAATGTATCCGAATTTAAACAAACAGGATGGCACTGCTAGCTTAGTGTGGACTAGAAGTCGCTGCTGAGTGAAAATGTCGGGCAACTGAAGAAGGTCCGATGATGGTTTCAATGACCTCTTTAATGAGGCTTCATTACAATAATTAGTGTGTGGCGTGGGGAGTATGACGGCGTCTCCCTCAGGTTACTGATGGCAGGTTCCACTGCTGGGCGGCAGGTGCTGCATCGCCAGGTTCCCATATTTCCTCGCTGTAGTGAGTGTGGTTGGCTGCAGCTAACGCAGGGACATTAGCCTGCATCACAGAGAGTATCAGTCTTCTGTCAATACCCTGGCGGGGTCAGACATGACTGGAACCACCTATCATACTCCCGGGATGGTGGTCAAGTGTGGAGTCGCACCTGGTGCCCAGAGGCTTAGGCATCAGGCAGCGGTTAATGTCCCAGCTGTGGCAGAAGTATCTGCGTCACTGAGACAGAATAGCATAGCCTCAACGTCATAGCACTAGCCACCTGTTCGAAGACGACAGGCTGCTTTGAGCGTCCTTAAATACTGATTCTCCGTGCTGTTCACCACGGCTAGTGTGCCACACTGAACTGTCTGTAACGTGTCAATGACTTTCCGGCTGTCATAACTGAGATTCAGTAATTGTGTAGGTTACGTCAAGTGGCACGTGTCGTCTGTCGTCACTGTACTGTTGCGAAGTTGCTGACCGTGCAGCCCCTTTGCCAACTACAAATGAAATAGCGGTGCCCTGGTTTCGTCATGATGCAATTTTTGCTGTTTCCAAGACTCGCTTGTAACTTTATCCCTTTATATTCCTCCCTGCCACGAAGAAAATTCGGCCTCAAATTTTACTGCAATAAAAACACTAGTTATTTACAAATATTTACACTTCGGATTTATTTCCCCACTGATTGTATCACACTGTACATTATTTGCTCGAATTCAGTAGCACTTATTTCTGTGCAGAGGTCTATGTTCAAGGTACACTTTGTCCCTCATATCATTGCTTCTGGTTGATGCCATTGCGACAAGTTTGAACTCATAGATGGAAGTCGGCAGGGATGGGATTGGGTTTACTTTCCACATAAGTTGGTAGTATATGATTCCAGTTACTGTGAAAATTATAGTGGCAACTGAGGTCTACACAGGTGACAGAAGTCATGGGATGCCTCCTAATAACGTGTTGGACCTTCTTTTGCCCCCTGTAGTGCAGCAACTCGGTGTGGCATGGCCACAACAAGTCGTTGGAAATCCCCTGCAGAAATGCTGAGCCGTGCTGCCTCTGTAGCCGTCCATAACTGCGAAAGTGTTGCCAGTGCAGAATTTTGTGCACAAACTGACCTCTCGATTATGTCCCATAAATATTTGATGGCATTCATATCATATGATCTGGATGGCCAAATCATCCACTCGAATTGGCCAAATCACCTACTCCAATTGTGCAGAATGTTCTTCAAACCAATCACGTGGTCGCCACTGACCTAGGGGTGAATCTTGCGACAGTAATGGCATTCTGGTCATAGAGTAAAGATGAAACGGTACTCCATCCATTTCTACAATATGCCATTCAATGTCAACTTTGGTGTGATGTGCAACCAGGCAGTCTAAACCGAGAATGACCACATAGCCACTGCCGAACACAGGAAAAACGTCTACACCAACGCAGAAGTTATCTTCCCCAACTCAGAAACCAAATAAAGTTGAACCAGTTGAATCTACAAGACCCCAGCTTATGCTGCTTAGTGACCAACATGGCGGATTCACTTTCACTTTATCAGGTATAGCCTTACTTGCCACAGATACCTGCAATGCGGTGTCTTACAAAAATTTACAAAGTCCCCTTTCATGTAACTGGTCAGAAAAGGGTCTGCCACTGATTTTGCACTTGCGCTGACTTTTACTGGCTGCCTTGTTTAACTGAGAGGAGCGAGGTCTGGCCTTTAGTCATGTTCCATGCCTCTCCGAGTTTCTGTCCATGCAATTCTGTTCAGAATGTCCAAGCCATGTACATATCTGGCACTGCCATTCTCTGCAATCAGGCCTAATATACCCACATGTAAAACATTTAAGATCTGTGTTAAATAGGACCTTATTTTTCAAAGGTTCGGTGACCACATCAGTTTTGGCTAGCACCAACACTGTTTCTGCTGCTTTGTTTAGAGTCTTTGGAAATTCCATCGCGACTCTACGAGACATTTTTGGGTGTGAACCCAGTAATAAGGCGTCAAGTTCTCTTTGCTCAGCTTCTTACAAGTAGGCTTCATTAGCATTATCGTCCTCCATGAGCTCTTATGTATTGACATTCATTTTCTTAATACGATCTACAAAACACTCTACTAATTCCCCATGCTTTTGAAACAAGCTGTTAAGTTGCTCACGGTAGTGTCTCGATGTATCCTTCCTTCTACATCTGCCTACTAACACTTCTCTCAAGACATCAAACAACAGCGTTTTGCTTAAATTCTTGTGGTACATCACATGTGTCCATGTGCCCCCAGTAGTTTTAACTTGGCTGTACTCAACAATTGCTCATTACTCCAATTTCCTAACATAGCAGCTGTGTCCAAACTATCGACAAACGCCAAAATATGCTCTCCAGATTTTCCTGAAAATGGTGTTATCAATTCAGCAGTGCTGGTGCCCAGGACAAGTGCACTAGGAAGTGTCTGTTCCCTCCTTTCCTCCTTTAGTTGCCCTGATTCACTTAGTAGCTGAGCTACTTGGTTTATTAACTGCTAAATAAGCGCCCTGAGCCGAAATTTGTTCCACCATGTTGCCTACTGAGAGAGGATAGGAAAACAACCATACAGGCTCTAACAAAAATTGTGTTGTTGCATAGGATGTCCGTGCTGCAGAAGATCCGAGCTTATGGCTGCTGTCGTCTGGCTGTTCATCTTCTTCTTTATGTCCATCCCCAGCAGTCCCCCTAACATAAGTTATAACATGACGGCTCTGATAGCTTAGTGGGGGCTAGGATTCGCTGCTGAGGGAGAATGTTGTGCAGCTGAAGAAGGTAAAGTGATGGATACAATGACCTCTTTATTGAGGTTTGATTTCAATCATTAGTGTGTGACATGGAGAATGTGACAGCATCTTCCCAGAGGCGATGGTCTCCAGCTGCTGTGCGTTCTGCTGCTATACAGCTGTTGCTGCGTCACCAAGTTCCTGTGCTTCCTGCCTGTAGTGAGTGTGTCTGGCGGTGGCGACCACAAGCACATCAGGCTGCACCACGATGCCTGGCTTGGAGCGTAGTGGTCTTCTGTTGGTGCAAGAACAAAAATGCAACTTACATACTGCTTTATTTGCAAAAACAAAAACAAAAAAACGTTCTGGTACTGTGGCACTCTAGGGGGTGATTTTTCTTTTTTTTTTAATTTAGACATCCCAAAACGTTATTTTAAAGCTTTCTTTTGTCAGAGGTACCGGTATTGGGTACTGAATCGCACTGTCACAAATGAAGCACTGTGCTTGTATGTGTGTGTGTGTGTGTGTGTGTGTGTGTGTGTGTGTGTGTGTGTGTGTGTATGAGATAGAGACAGAGAGAGACAGACAGAAAGGAAGTGAGAGAGGGTTTGTGTTTACATAGAATGGGATGGACACAGAGAGTGGAGAGGAAGAAATGTGCTGAATATGTATACATGAGCGAAGGTGGGGGAAAGGACTAGTGTATATACACTGATCAGCCACAACATTATGACCATCAACCTACTACTGATATAAACCCATCCAGACGATAGCAGCATTATCTGACAAGGAGTGACTGCTAGTTAGACACACGCATGGTGCATGCAGTATCAGTGAATGTGTTGTCCGTGTGTAGAATGGGGATGCCCTGGAGGCTCAGCTTGAGCATTTTGGAAACTGCACTACTTGTCGAGTGTTCGGCGAGTGCTATCGTGAGGGTTTTCAACACATGGCGGAACCAAGGTGAAACCACTTCCAAACATCATGGGGCTGGGTGGCCACCCTTCATTATAGATGTCGAAAAACTGAAACCACTTCGAGACATCGTGGGGTTGGGCAGCCACCCTTCAGTACGAATATCGGATGTTGCAGACTGGTAAAACAGAACAGGCAGTGAAATGTGGTGGAAATAACATCAGACATTAATGCTGGGCACAGTACAAGTGAGTCTGAACAAATAATGCACCAAATACTTCTAACGATGGGCATCCTCAGCCAATGACCCATGCATGTGCCAATGTTTTTTTTTTTTTTTATTTATTTATTGTTCCGTGGGACCACATTTAGGAGAAGTCTCCATGGTCATGGAACGAGTCAATACATGAAATTATAACACGATTGTAGAAACAGATAAAATGAAATATAAGAAACATATTCAGGCGACAAGTCGTTAGTTTAAACAAAGAAAATCAAGAATGTAACACTGGAATTTGCTTAATTTTTTAGCTCTTCCAGGAGCTAATCGACAGAATAGAAGGAGTGAGCCATGAGGAAACTCTTCAGTTTAGACTTAAAAGTGTTTGGGCTACTGCTAAGATTTTTGAGTTCTTGTGGTAGCTTATTGAAAATGGATGCAGCAAAATACTGCACTCCTTTCTGCACAAGAGTCAAGGAAGTGCATTCCACATGAAGATTTGATTTCTGCCTAGTATTAACTGAGTGAAAATATGCGAAGTATACTACTTTTCGTGTTGAAATATTAACCACGAGTTTAGCGACTACTACTGAAATGGGCATGTGATCATCAGCACTGGACAATGACACAGTGGTAATGCTCTGCACGGTCCGATGAACCCCAATGCTGATGGGAGGGCACGAATCCGTCACCTTCCAGGGGAACATTTCCTTGACACCTGTACTCTGGGACGGAGACAATCTGGTGGCAGCTCCAGTATGCTTAGGAGAACATTCACGTGGGCTTTCATTGATCCAGTGGAGCTTGTGCAAGGCACCATGATTGCCAAGCAGGATCTTACACCGCTTCATGACGATCATGTTTCCTGACAACAGTGGCATATTTCAACAAGATAATGCGCCATGTCACAAGGCCAGGAATGTGATGGAGTGGTTCAATACAGTGCCTAGTTCCAATTGATGTGCTGGCCCTCAATTCACCATATCTGAACCCGATCGAACACTTCTGGGATGTGATTGAATGTGGAGTCAGAGCTTGTCACCCCCATCCTTGGAGTTTATGGGAATTAGGTGACATGTGGGCGGATGTGGTGCCAGCTCCCTCCAGCGACTTGCCAAGGCTTTATTGCTTCAGTACCGTCAAACGTTGCCACTCTATCCGTGCCAAATGTTGACGTACCAGCTGTTAGGTAGGTGGTCATAATGTTGTGGCTGGATCAGTGTACATGACCCAGTCACACTAATGTAACCATTACCTACGTTCGACATCAAAGTGCTATAGCCACTTACAGACAGCAGGTGGCAGCATTAGCAGTGTAGAGTATAATGTGTGTCGGGGTATGCAGGAACAGCGCAATCTTTGTCAGTGCAGAAATGGTGTGATTTATCTAATGTCTAAAAGGGCCCGATCATTTGCTTTCAGGCCTTATTCAGTAGTAACAACTGTACTTCAAAGTATCTCATTCTGTCTGCCGCCACACGTATTGGGCATAACATCATACTTTGTAGCTTATATTTTAGACGTCGTTAGCCATATTTTCATCCCCCTATACTGAATATGTATCATTACTGTATTACAGGGATTTGAGCCTGATGGTCCGAGGAAAGGGCTAAAAGAGGTTGTCAAGAAATAAAAAGTCTGAAAATGTGATCGAGACTGTTTTCTACTGATTTTTAACATTTTATACCAATCACTGTGCTCCAGTCAAAAATGCTTTCTAAAATTTTAAAAGAGTGGAAGCATTTCCGAAATGGCTATGTTTGTAAACTGTTCACGTGCCACCATGGTTAAAGCATACCATGCATGGCAAAATTGCAATATCCAAAACTGATGCTAAGTGGTTATAAATCTGTGGTGCAACTGTGGTGCATCATGCACTATAGATGACAGTGCTGAACGATGCCTGCAGAGATGTGTACAGACAAATAGATGTAAAACTGTTGAGCAATTGACAAGATGAACCAAGGGACTATTAACAGTATCTCCTCATGGCCATTTAGTGCATGTATGGGTCTCTGCAGAAGGTGCATGGTTCATGCATAGGTGTTCATTTTTTATGCGTGCTGTTCTAGAGTGGAGTAATAGAGAATTAGAGTGCACTTTGTTTGATTAATCTTCTGCCACAACCTTAAGTGTTATTTGAACCATAACCATGTAGATGCAGATGTAGGTGCACCCATGTGGACTGCTGTTCATCAGCGACGAAGGCTGGAATTTGCTTGCCAATAGCACCACTGGACATCCACTAAGTGGTGACAGAAGGTCTTTTCAGATAAATCAGTTTTACGCTCCATTATGTCAAACTTCTGAAAGCAAACACCCTGCAACAATCGTCAGGTGGGTCCAGGATAGAGAGGGGAATGTGACGGTCTGGGGAACGTCTTCATGGCTTCCCTGGGTGTTCTTGTCATGTCGGAAGACACAGTGGATTAACACAGTTATCCATCTATTCTCGGGAACCACATATACCCCTACATGCAGTTTGTTCTTCCTTGGCACGCAGTTCATTGGAATGTGCAGAGGAACGTGTATCACCCTGCACTACTGTACCAGACATTGGAAGTCACTGAGTGGACTGAAGGGACATCAAAACCACATTTATGGTTCTAATCCTCATCAGTTTACGTTTTTATTTTTTAGATGTTTCTTCCCTACTCTTTATCATTTCTTATCATTAATAATCAGGACATTGTTCTATGTGTCCACTAACTGGGCTGTGCACAACCATAACTAGTCCTGTCCAGTTCATGTAGGGTGACTTCCAGATGTAGTAGACAAACAATGAATACATCACTATGCTTTTGATACTGGGTGAATTCGATAACCAAGCTGCTATTGCTGCTCGTACATATACTGCACAGTACCCTCAAAGGTGACATCCTGATAAGAATGTTTTTGTCTCCTGGAGCAATGTCATCAGGGAAGCAGTAGTCTTTGTCCACAAGTAATGGACAGGTGTCATTCAAGGACTAGACATGCTCCACAAACACAGGATGCAATTCTTGATACCATTCACCATTCACCTCAGTGAAATACCCATGATATTGCAAGGCAGTTCAGATATTTCAAAAATTGGTTGTTAAAGCGTTGCTTAGTGAAGAATTCCACCTGTATCATTACACATTTACTCAACACCAGTGGCCAGAAGACCTCATTCAACGAATGCAGTTTTGTGAATGGCTTTTGCAAAAAGTGGAAGATAATGAACATTTTATGAAGAGTGTGATATGGACAGACAAATCTAGCTTCACTCGCAAAGGTATTTTTAACCTCCACAACAGACATTATTGGTCACAACACAACCGACATGTCACACGTAAGCATGACTTGTAGGCACGCTTTGCCATAAATCTGTGGCCTGGAATCATGGAAGGAGTGCTTTTGGGCCCCTACATATTACTGGAAAATTTGAATGTGCTCCTGTATTGTATGTTTCTTTACAGCACTTTGCCTGGCTCATTGGAAAACATCCCACTTAGTGTTCGGCGAAAGCTATGGTCTCAACGTGATGGTGCACAGCCACGGTTCACAATGAATGTGTGTAACTATTTAAATTAAACGTTTTCATGGAAATAGATTTGTCACTGAGGTCAAATATTCTGACCTCCATGTTCCCCGGACCTTATTCCACTAGCTTTTTATTTGTGGGGACACCTAAAGGAACAAGTTTATAGTATTCCACCAATGGATGGATACAAACTAAGAGCATGTGTGCATACTGCTTTGGCAATGATGGATGCAGGTGTGTTGCATAGCATGTTACAAAGTATTTTGACTCTAGAGGGAATGGCAACCAATGCAAACAAAGCATTCCTTGCATTGGCTTTAACACTGTGTATAAAAAAGAAAAAGAAAACGAGATGCTAGTCCAGGAAATAGTTAAAACTGAGAGACATATAGCTATGAAACTTTGCTAAAGGAATTTTTTTTCTTTTTTTTACTTGGCCCTCACACTGAAAAAGAAGACACAAGTATGCAAAAATTTATTTTCATCTAGTTTGTTGCCTAACAACAGTTTATTAAAATATCACACTGTGGAAACATATACATGGTGTTTGGAAGAAGATGTGAATTTTGATTTTTTATTTTATTTTATTGCACTCCTTCTTGTGTGTTGTGCATAAAATATTGCTTTTTTTTAACTCTTCCAGCATAATACCATATATGGCTGGGAAAGAGGCAAGACGTCTACCCTTTTGGTAATTGCCGGTACTGTTTTGTCTTTATCCTTGATCATAGTTTCCACAGTTGCAAAAACTCATGATAGTGAGATGTATTGTAATAATCTCTTTTTTGCTAAATCTGCACAATGAAACATCAACACCAAATATCAAAACTTCTCTCAAACACATCAAACACTCTAAATGTTTGACAAATGCATCAGACAAAGCCACACATAGTAAATTATTTAAAAAGCTAGCAAAGGATGACAAACTGCTTGTTCGCGTATGGAGGAATTTGAAAATTTGATATCCTGTCATACAAAAACTGCACACAGTAGGTGTTCATATGAACAGTTTATATTATGTTTGTAAAATAATAATTAACTACAGAGTGAGTCACATCATAAGAGTACATTTGGATGGAATCATTTAGTTGACCAATAGTATATTTTAATTGAGCTTGACCATAAGATGTTAACCTGGACTGGTCAGCTAAAAGAAGTTCACAAAGATATTTACATGTAAGTGTCTGGTGGTTAGACAAGGAGTAACTGGAACACTGTTCTGCACAGTGAGTTACAGAAGTGTGTATTAATAAAATTCAAAATTTATTATTATATTTTACTTTATAGAGGGAAACTAGCAAAATTTGTGGACACAAAATTACGATCAGCCAAAGAAGTGTCATTAACTATGTGTTTTTTATCAAGGAAAATGACAATATTATGAGAATTATGTTGTAAATACCATACATATACTCATCGGGATCTGCAAATCCTGGGAAAAAAATGGCTAAAATTTCAAATTTTGTAGATAGAATAAATAGTAAATTAACAAGTTTTGCTAGTGAGAGGGGCATTTTTGAACTCAGACAAATCAGAGCTACAAAATTGTGGAACTGAATTTTGAAAACAGCCACTGATTAAAAATCAGAAATCAAATAAGAATTTTAATTACAAATATTTGGGGAAATATGGTATTTTAGAAGAAATAAAGATGTTCTCTAAAAAGGGGAGGGTGAAAGCATTAAACTGAATAATAATCTGTCAGTCAAAATCAGTTATTAGTTCACTTTACAAGTTCCATCTCTACAAGTTCTTGAAATTTTATTTCCAGGTTATTTAATATAAGTATCATTGTTAGTGATTTAGAAACCATATTGTCACTTGAAGGAAGGTGTAAGTAGATGAATGACGAACACCAGCTTTACTTAACGAAAGTTTATTCAGCACTTGCACATACAAGAACGCAGAGCGATGTGCCTCTGGCCAGAACACTTACGGTATATATACAGCTACAGAACATTCCAGTATAATGATTCTTGCCATTTGTGGATACTTCTAGAATGGCAATGTTTCAGTTCAGGTGAGTTTTGAACTCACGACCCTCCATGAAACAATCTAGTATCATAACCACTGCACTACAGCGACTGCGCTACTCGGCTTCTTCTGCGAGATTGCTCCCTCCTTAAGAGAACAGCGTCTCGCTGTTACATCCTCCTAGTCCAGGAATGAGTCATCGGTCTTGCATACTCTGACTCCCGATGACTGATGTTCACCCTGGTGGTGATCTTCTTATAACTTCCCTTGCCGCTACGATCTTTGTTACCTTTCCACTTGTTGCCTGTCGCTGGAGCTTCGACTGTACCCTGGGTTGCAGGAGCCTTATAGGGCTTCATTCGAAGGGCGTGGACCGTATCTCTGATCTTTCGTCGTCTTGTGTCAGGTTCGAAGTCTTCAACTTCGTAACATCAGACAACAGTCTTACAACCTTATAAGGGCCAAAGTAGCGCCTGAGGAGTTTCTCAGAGTGACCAACCTTCCGAACAGGAGTGAAGATCCAGACGAGGTCACCAGACTGGTAGACAACAGGGCGGTGGCTTGTGTCATACATACGGCGATCGTTTTCTTGAGCCTGCAACGTACGGAGTCTAGCTAACTGCCGAGCTTCCTCAGCTCTGTTTATTATCTGGCCGATGTAGACGTCTTCCACGTCATCAGGATGTAACGGAAACACAGTGTCGATCGTCGTAGTCGCCTCACGCCCATGCACCAGGAAAAATGGCGTAAATCCTGTGGTGTCTTGTTTGGCGGTGTTGTAGGTAAACGTCACGAAAAGTAGCACCTAATCCCAGTTGCTCTGCTCAACATTGACGAACATTGATAGCATGTTGGCCAAGGTCTTATTAAGGCGTTCAGTAAGCCCGTTAGTTTGCGGATGGTAGGCAGTCGTCATGTGATGAGTAATGCACCAACAGTTTATCTCTGTCACAAGATTCGATTGAAAAACTTTCCCTCGATACGTAATTAACGACCTTGGGGCACGGTGTTTCAATACAATGTCTTCTACGATGAATTTGGCTACCTTGAATGCTTCGGCTGTTTTCACGGCTTTTGTAATGGCATAGTGCGTCAGACAATCAGTGCAAACAACAATCCATCTACTGTCACAAGCAGACGTTGGAAATCGTCCGAGGAGGTTCAAATGGCTCTGAGCACTATGGGACTTAACTGCTGAGGTCATCAGTCCCCTAGAACTTAGAACTACTTAAACCTAACTAACCTAAGGACAACACACACATCCATGCCCGAGGCAGGATTCGAACCTGCGACCGCAGCGGTCGCGCGGCTCCAGACTGTAGCGCCTAGAACCGCTCGGCCACTCCTGGCGTCCGTCCGAGGAGGTCAAGCCCAATACGATGGAAAGGCGTTTCGGCTGGTGCAATTGGCGTGAGTCGACCAGGTGGTTTCTGAGGAACTGCCTTTCTCCTCTGGCACTCGCTACAGTGCGACACATAGTGACGGACACTCCTAAATAAATCCGGCCAGAAAAGTCTCTTGCGGATCCTATCGTATGTCTTAATAAATCCTAAATGTCCGGCCTCAAGTGTGTCATGGAATTTCGTAGAACATCTAAGCGCATGTGTTTAGGAATCACTGGTAGCCACCTCTTTCAAAAACGGATCAAAGTTTTTCTTGCAAAGTAATCCATTAACTACCTTAAATTGTCCTTTCACATCCTCTGACCGATTTAAGGAAGCATAATTTGAGATATCTTGGCGTCCTTCTTCTGCTCAGCAGAGAGATCCTAGAGTGCAGCGAGACAGTCATTATCTTCATCAAAGTCTTGATGGTCTGGCACAGGGCTTCTTGAGAGACAGTCGGCATATTGGTGTTTTATCCCACTTTTGCACATTATGGTAATGTCATATTCTTGAAGTCGTAGTGCCCACCTGGCGAGTCGTCCTGTTGGATCCTTAAGATCTGTCAACCAACAAAGTGAATGATGGTCTGTAACAATTGTGAATGGCCTTCCGTAGAGATACTGTCGAAATTTGCACATGGCCCAAATCACAGCAAGATATTCTCTTTCTGTAGTTGAGTAGTTTCTCTCGGCTTTTTTAAGTGTCCTAGACGCATAGGCTATAACCTTCTCTTTTCCATCCGAAATCTGCACTACAACAGCACGGATCCCATACCCACTGGCATCTGTGTGTAGTTTTGTAGGTACTCTCTCATCATACAGATCAAGTACAGGGTCAGTCGTCAGAGCTTTTTGCAGCAAATCGAAAGAATCTTGTTGAGCACTACCCCAGATAAATTTAGCATCGGCTTTTAACAAGTCTTGGTGTGGCCTTACTTTGATACAAAAGTCTTTGATAAAACGACGGTAATAAGAACACAATCTGAGGAAGCTTCTCACATTTCTAATACTTTTAGGGATAGGAAATTCCGTCATAGCTCTCACCTTTTCTGGGTCTGGCCGTACACCTTCGTTTGACACAAGGTGTCCAACCATTTAGATTTCTTTTGCTCCAAGGGACACTCTCTTGCATTAAGTTTCAGTTCGGCTTGTTGGTACGGTCTGGCTTGTTGGAGGCACTTAAGAACGGCCCTCAGTCTTTTTATGAATTCATCAAATGTCTCTGAGAACACTATAATGTCACCTAATTCACAAAGACACATCGTCCACGTCAGGTGCCTTAGAAGATTATCCATCATTCGTTCCAAAGTTGCTGGTGCATTACACAGACCAAACGGTATTACCTTAAATTCATACAGGCCCTCAGGGGTGATGAATGCAGTTTTCTCACGATCAGCCTCATCTACTTCGATTTGCCAGTATCCCGAGTACATGTCCATGGTTGAGAAAAACTTAGCCCCTTTCAGACAATCTGGTGTATCATCAATTCATGGAAGAGGGTAAAGGTCCTTTGTAGTTATTTTATTAAGCTTCCTGTAATGAACACAAAAGCGCCAACTGCTATCTGTCTTCCTGACAGGAACCACTGGTCACGACCATAGGCACTGCGAAGGCTGAATGATGTCATTCTTCATCATTTTCTCTACTTCGTCGCAAATTATTCGACGTTCCGTTGCTGACACACGTTATGCTCTCTGGCTTATTGGTTGATGGTCTCCAGTGCTAATCCAGTGCTTCACTGACGATTTGCCTAATTTGCTCTTCACCTGTGGATTGAAGCATTCAGAGAACTCTTGAAGAATGGTAGTTAGCTTCTTCTGTTGTTCCTTAGTGAGATCTGGTGATAGTCGAGCTAGAAGATTTTGTCTCGTAGTGATAGCGCGAAAGTAGCGCTAATTTCGCCCACAGACCCGGCCTGGGAAGTTTCTATGACGCTCAGCTGTTCTGCAATTAACAGCTCAGCATTTACTACGCACATGCATCTTGGAAGGATCTGCGGTTCTCGGCGACACTTAACTATCCACAATTCACCGAATCCGTTCTTAAACGAGATGCCAGAGGCTGGGATGACCAAGTTATTCTCCAGTGGTTTGCTTCTCTTACATTCCACTCAAGATCCATTGGTTGATGCATGGCATGACACATGACAGCTACCTTTCTAGTGCTGACTGTAGGAATGATCACTTCATCCAGCACACATAGTCTCCACACACTAGGATGCGCATCTTCCTGTCCAGAGTACCTCATCTCATCTACCATAATCTTTGAGCGACCACAATCTATAATTGCTTGAGAAGCTATCAAAAAGTCCCATCTGAGAATGACGTCATGATTACACTCTTGGAAGACGATGAATTCTAACAGCTGTGTATGGCCACTTATACCCACATGAATGACACATCTTCCTGTAGGTTTTACATATTTCCCATTAGCCTCCTTCAGCAGAGATGTTTTGCTGTCGACGAATACGGTTTTCTGCAACTGGCGATGGTACTTCTCCGAAATGACTGATTATGATGCTCCAGAGTCCACAAGAGCTTGGGCTGGTTGGCCATCCATGAGGACATCGACGTAGTTTCCTATCATTTTCGTAGTGATCGACGGCGGAGGATTTTTCTCTTCGACAGTCTCACCTCCAAGGAAGGTCGCACTCTTTAGTTTTCCAGGTGGCGGCGGCTAGGTGATCGGCTGCAGCTTCTAAACGGCGATGTGGACCTTGATCGGCGTGTTGGGGAGCGTCCTCTCCAGCGGCTAGCTTGCGGCGATGGTGACCTACGTCGTCTGGCGCCCACCTCTTCTTGTTCATCTTCGTCGTCCCGGAGTTGGCGACGGCTAAGATCGTTCTGCTGTCTTTTGGTGTGGGCTCCATCAAATATCCTTTCTCGACAATAACGCATCACATGTCCCGGTCCTCCGCAGTGGAAACATACTGGTCGGTTACCCTGGGTCCTCCAGACATCAGTCTTCCTTGGTACCTAAACAGGTTCCTCATGCGGCATTGTAGAAACGTAACTTCGCCTGGGTCTCGACTTTTTTATTGTTTTAAAGAGAAATGAAGGACGAGAGATTGGGTTCAATGTCCATTCCACTTCCTCCCTTATGACCTCTTGAACCGTCTCGGTTTTTTGCTCGACGTGCAATCCAAGTGCCTTATGAACTTCCTCTCTCACTATCCGACAACGAACACTTGTTAAATCAGTTTCTTCCTCCATCACAGACATCGATACGACGCTTGGAAGCCGTTCAAACTTCTTGCGTGTAATTCTTTTTTGATGCATTGTCTCGATATACTAGCACCATTTTATCAAGTCGTCTGCTGTCGAAACCTCCTTCAGGAGTAGGGCTTGATACATGTCCTCAGCGACACCCTTCATGAGATGTGCAACCTTATCTTCCTCCTTCATTTGAGGATCCACTATTTTACACAGCTCCAAGACGTCTTGAATGTAGGATGCTGTAGTTTCTCCTGGACGCCGTGCCCTGCACTTTAATTTATCTTCAGCCTTACACTTCTGTCGTTGTGTGTCGCCAAAATACTCGCGCAGTTCCGCCTGGAATACTTCCCAGCTTGTGAACTTCTCCTCGTTGTTCTCATACCATTGCTTGGCAGTGCCCTCCAAGTAGAAAAATATGTTAGTCAAACACACGGTGTCATCCCATTTGTTAAATTTTACTATAAGCTCGTATACCTTCAGCCACTTGTTTGGATCTTGACCATCGTCACCAGAGAACCCGGAAGGATGTCTCATGTGATGGCACACAGTTGCTGTTATCGTGACGTCATCTTCTTCTTCTGTCTCTAATAGATTGGGATCTATAGATATGCCTCAAACTCGGGTTTCTCGCCACGTAAATGGCCTGATGGGAGCCACTGTGTCGTCGACAATGTGTGGTATCACAAGTTCCAATACCCAGCGCCTCCACCAGAGTAATGTCACGCAGAGGAAGGTGTTAGGAGATGAATGACGAACACTAACTTTACTTAACGAAGGTTTATTCAGCACTTGCACATACAAGAGCGCGGAATGAACTGCCTCCAGCCGGAACACATACAGTATATATACTGCTACAGAACATTCCGGTACAATGATTCTTGCCGTTTGTGGATACTTCTAGAATAGCAATGTTTCAGTTCAGGTGAGTTTTGAACTCACGACCCTCCATGCAACAGTCTAGTATCATAACCACTACACTACAGCGGCTGCACTACTCAGCTTCTTCTGCAACAATATTTTGAACAATTAATTCTGATAAAATACAACCTGAATACAAAATTAACTATTTTGTGAAATTGTCCCCTATGTGTATATTACTATCAGGAATGGTATAAGAACAAGTCAATAGTTCCACCTTACTCCATTACTGCTAGTTCCAATATAAATCAGTGTTGAATTTCCCACATAGAAGTGTTGATTTCTTGCATAGCTATAGATGTAAGCAACAACTGTATTTGCATATATCTCTGTGTATAAAGAATTTTATAATAGCTTTGCATTTCTACTCTTTTTTAGTCTCATAACTGCTTTTACACAATTAATCTGACAGTATGTAGCCTCATGTGGAAATTGAAACTAACTCATCTACCTATATCCAATTTTCTGTGGGGCATAGAACACTAATAACACTTAGTTCAGTACTAGTACTTGGTGTTGCCTTTTTCATACTACTGATATCTTATCATACCAGGTCACTTCCACAAACTTTGTAAGTTTATTCAAAATCATTTACTCTCCCCATTACATAGATTTCTGTCACGTCTGGATGTTTCTGAGTCATAATCTCTACGTTGCCACAGGAGGGCCCTGTTTACGGTCCAAGGGCCACTTGAAGCACCAGGCTGAGGCACACTAGAGGTGCCTCTTGTGAAAAATTTGACACAGAGTGTATCATAATTAGTAGCAAAACCAATCCATTTCCATGTTCAGTAGATTTAGGTTTATTTTGACAGGTCTCATGAAGAGCCCAAGGAATTGCAGCTTGGCAGGTAATGTACGTGCAAGGGAAGTAGAAGGGAAAGGGGGCATGAAATGTTTCTTGTGTTGAAAAATGGGAGGGGCGGGGGGTGGCAAATGACATATTGTCACTTGTGTGGAAAAATGATCCTTGTCACAGAATTTGGTAGAAAGATGTACCTATTAATTTTCCGGTTTCTTTCAATCAGTGTGGTATACTTGTGTGATATGGTAGTTTTTGTTTGAACTTTTCTGGTCTGTTATAAGCTGAGGTTTGATAGGGTCCCTGAATGTTCATCAAACCAGGAACATATGCTTGCAGACCTGTGAACATAGCTGCTGCCATCATGAAAGATGGTAGTGTCCATGACATATCACCATGAATATATAGAAGAAAGGAAGATAACTGTTTGGCAAGAATGCTGAAATATACATCCGTAGCCTGAATGAATGGGCTCAAGCCATGGTACAAAAAAACATCCCTCGAAGATCACAGGACCACCTCCATCCTGACCTACACCCTCAGTGCATTATAGTTTAAATGCCTCATTGAGCCACCAATGCACTCAGCACCTTGTATCATTTGAAAAGAGGAAAAACTATGACTCATCAGGCCACACTATGTGCCTCCATTCCTCTGTGTTGTTTGGCTCATTAAGTAGATTTATGCGCATTTGTGAGTAATGGCCTTTTGTGAGGTACCACCCTACGCTAAATGTCCATTGCACTCCCTTCACAACTTATTGAGATGAAACTGCATTCACTGATGCCATTTCCTGGCAAGTTTGAAACTGATCATCATTGACATCCCTGTTAGTTAAGACCTTATTATGACCATAGTTAAAATGCTGTTACTTGGCTGTGAATAGTACACTATTCCCTGTAAACACATTCGACATTCCACATTGATACACTAACAAACTGGGCAACATCAGTCACAGTGTGGTTATATGCACATCCAAATACAATATCTCCTTTTCCATTCTGTCACATCTCCTTCTCAACCTAGCTTACTGCAGTGATTCGTACAACTGACATCACTTGCCTGAAATGATTTGTCAATGGTGGATGGTCACATGAGTGCCTGCTACTAGTTCTATGTCATCTACAGAATTCCAAAGTGACAATAGGGCTCTTTTATGAGGATAGCTGATATCTTTCCCCATGAGCTGAACTCTTTGTGGACAGAATTATTGATCAATAAAATCAAAATATTGTATGTGCTCTATTTGTAATATACAAGGGTATGATATAAGATATTTTGATATTTGATAAAAAGACATATTGGTCAAGTTTTTTATAATATATTATGCAGTGTTATTTATTTTTTACAGAAATGATTTTACAGATGAATTAAATGTTGGCTTCTTAGTAGTTATATATACTGTCTGACAAAACAGTGAAGCACCCAGAAGACATGGTCGGCTGTCAGACATATAAAACACCAGTGTTTGTGTAAAAGATTATAGTTGCAATTCTCTGTGACAGGTAGAACAGCCACCGTAGTTCATTAGTGCATGAAGCACACTGTAACCCCTCCACATCTGTGCCTGCCATACAAGAACAAGTAATGGATTCCCTGCAATGTTCTGTATCATCCTGCATCATTCAGTAGAGATTAGCAGCAGCCAGACTAGGGAACTACTTTCCCATATGTAGGCTCCCATTAACGCCACAACACAAACAGCAGTGTTCGGAGACGTGCCATGAACATGGAACCTAGACTGCTGATGAAAGATGTCACATTGTATTCTGCAATGAATCATGATTATGCACTAGGCTAGATGATCATCGTCGACAAGCATGGTAGTGACGTGGGAAGATGTCCCATTCTTCCAATGTTTTGAAGAGGCATAGTGGTATTAGTCTTGGCATCATGGTGTGTAGAGCCATCGGGTATGACTTTACATCGTAGCTGGTACTGGTTACAGAACTGTGATGGCAAAATGGTACATAACAGACATCCTGCATTCTCGCATACTACCACTCGTACTACAGTATTGTGGTGCTACTTTTCAACGGAACAATTCTCATCCATGCATGGAAAGTGCCTCTGTGAAGTCTCTGTGTGATGTTGAGGTATTCCTGTTCTAGCAACATCAAGATTTGTTGTTGATAGAAAATGCTGAGGACCAGCTGAGACATCAACTCTGTCAAAGTGCCAGTATCCAGGATACCAAGGAATGACTTGCCATTGGAGAGGGTACAATGGCTTTATGACACCCTTGACAATTGTATCAGTAAATAAAGCCAGGCAAAAGAGAGTGCAATGTCATACTGATAGGTGGGTCCACTTTACTGTCAACTTCTTTGTAAATTTGCCCCAATCTTGTAATCACTGAAATAATATCACATACCCTCTCAACCCATGAAGTTTCGTTTTGTTCCCTCCTCCCCAACTGGGTGCTTCACTATTTTTGTCAGGCAGTGTATATACATTTTTCTGACACATGGAAATACACAATAATGAGATACTTGTGACCTGTATAACCATTATCTTTTGTGGAAGTCCAGAAAACAGTTCCTTATTGTCTAACATTGTCTTGATGGACAACTCATCTCTGAGAGCTACATAAAAGGTATACAGAAAATTAGTATCGCAGAAACAATTTTAAATAATGCTGCAGAGCAAATATGGAGATAAAAGCCAAAACCTTACCATTTTGAGAAATGTTTCTTGTAGCTCACCTATTTGTTAGCACAAAACAGCTGCAGTATAATTAAAGGAGCCACTCAAGTAACTGTTGCCACCCTCTCCATCTGCTCTGTGTGCCACACAAGCAAATACACTACTCTTCTTTGCATAAAATTCTGTAGGGCTGATTTTATATAAAAACAACTTTTCTTGTGAATGCCTAAGTTAACAAATTTGTAATTCTTAAAGAAAATAGTCACAATGTTTTGGAATAATATCTATCATAGTAATTTTTTATCCAGATATTTCTCAAAATTATCCACTTTTTGTAGAATTTCTTAAAAGTTCACAGCTTACCCTTTGTAAGATCATTCATAATAAGTATGAAGAGCTGAAACAAATGTTTCCACATTCCCAAGATGCAATTGCTCAAGTGATTCAACAAATTGTCACAGCACTATTTTACAATGTATTGGAAGCTTACAAACTTGTTAAGCACAACCATAGAGGGTTATATCCTGTCATTAATATTCAGTAACTCATATCTGTATGGTACAGTTTATAATATAGTTTTAATGTCGCTAAGTTTGGATTTTTTTTTTTTTTTACTAAAAGTAGTTCTGAAGGAGCATACCACCACAGCCACACTTTTGACATGAGCCACTTTTAGTTAAGGGACAGCACCATTTCTTACTTAGTGATTCTTAAACTGCAATGCATCTCCTCCATTACTGGCAGTTCATGAAGCCATACTGTCACATGCTTTCATGTTTTCACTGTGTTTGATGGTTCTTCATTGACTAAGAGTTTGTTACATTGTCCTATGTTTAAATTGACCCTCACACAGTATATCACCTCTTCTAAGATGGTTTAGAAAGCTATTCATTAATGAAAATGTGGTTAAGATGTGTCTGAATTTTGATTACCACAAATTTTGCAATGACTGAAAATGTGGAAAGATAGGAAAGAAGTACCATCAATATTTTCTGAAAGTTTGAATCATAAATGTGCTTCATAATTAATTCTTATAAACAAAAATGCATACCATAACTTCAGTTTCGAGCTAGTTGTCATAGTATTATATTAGTGAATATCTAAATTCATTACACATTTAACAATAAGTCATTACAATTTCACCAAGTAAATTTTTCATTAAGACTTTTGACTTCTTTCATTGTAGCCGATCCAGGAAGTCTCATTCAATGGACCGCACTCCATGCCTGACAAAGCGGTCACATCCTGGAGCAGCAGTGAGCGTGAAAACACAAGAACCTGTAAGACGGAGCAATGAGGGACCGCCTTCATTACCATCTGCAATACCTTCACAAGATAGTGATTCTCATGAAACCCCACCAAAAGTGTTCCAGGCTGCCCAGTATGAACAGCATCTTGTAGAGACACTTGAAAAGGATATCATTCATAGAAATCCTAATGTGCAGTGGAACCGTGTTGCTGGGCTGAGCGAAGCAAAAGCAATACTTCAGGTGATGAACAATATTCAGTTACACACTTATTTTAGACAGTAATATTTTGTTGAGTTACATGTTATTACTAACACAACTCAAGAATAATCAAAAATTTCAGCAAAATATGATGAAAGTATTAAAAAGCCAGAAGAAGGTGTACATGAGAAATGTTTCTCTACTGCTTGAATAACTTTTTGTATTTAAAATACACTTTGGATGTGTGGTATCAGAAATTATGTTTTATATCTCCTGCTCAATAAAAAGAACAGTTTAATACTAAATCATTGCATCAGACATGAGAGCAAATACCCTCACCTCAGGTGCCCTGGATATTGATTGACATCTGCACTCTTCATGCCACTGGTTAGTGGCTGTCAGGTACTGCATAACACGACCACCATTCTCTTCCTCCTGTGTTCTATATGTAGAGGAAGCATGATGAGACCTATGTGTGTCCTACTGCTTCTTATCTTGCTCATGTGGATTTTCCCTTACAGGTACAAAAACAACAAAGTAAAACCAAATTCCATAACACACCGGTGTTCAAAAGTTTCCTTAACAACTTTCCACAGAAATAACATCCAAAATTTAACATTCTATGTTATAAATCTTCTGAAAGACTTTAACTTGGACCAGACATGCTATTGGGAGTTACAGTATTCATCTCTAAATTTCATGTATATGCTTTGCCAATGCAGCCTTGCCAGAACCACACTCATTTTTAATCTCCTGTATATGCTGAATTTTATCAGTAGTATTTCATTGAAATGGGATACGCCATTTCCTGTCTCCATAATTAAGTACATAACATAGTTAGCCTTCCACTACTACTTCATGTAATCATCACTAACTAGCAAGACAATGAATGTTTCTCATGATGATGTGCAATTATGTAGAGACAGCCACAATTTGCCTTTAAAAATAGTACTGAGTGACAGTAAGGCACACAAAAAAATGGAGATTTCCACTTGCTGAGTGGTAAGACATCGTTTCCTCAAACAAAAAGGTTATCAGGAAGATAAACATAATTTTGAGGTTGCTGATATATTGCTTTGGATACTGGAACAAAATAAAAACATAATATTTAAATAAATATCAAATTAAATAAATACTAATGTAAAAAGTGAGTTACACACATAAAATTTAGAGGTATTCAGAAAAATATCAGTCTATAGAACCAATGTTAGGGAGGACTGGAATAGTAATAGGAAGAAAAAAGAAGAACAGTGTGACAGAGTCAGTGGTGTGAAAGCAGAAGGAGCTAGGCAGATTACATAATATTGTTGAAGTTCAGACAAAGGATAATGTAGGAATGTTGGGTGTTCTATATGGACATTATCCATTTATGTAGAACATTTTGCATCTGTGTAAAAGATCTGTCCTTTAGTTGGAAGTTACAGATGGTATGGGTTCTGAACACGTTGGAGTCTCACAGTTTCATAATCTTGCTACTTTAGGAATCATATCAATTTAAACATTAATTTTTTTCTTTGGGAATACATATATGTTAATCACACATAAGACGCATAGGAATTTCTGATAGTATTCTAAGCATACTGGTTTAAAAAATCCTTATTTTTTCTTAGATGCAGAATATTCCCATAATTCATAATGAAGAATAGGTTATTGAACTGAAATCACTCATGTATAAAACAATGGAAACACCAGGTTGAAATATCAGCTGTATAAGAAAAGGATAGATTGCTACTCACCATAACGATGACATGTTGAGCTGGAGACAGGCACAATGAAAATATTATTACACATTTAGATTTTGGCCAAAGCCTTTTTTAATAAGAAAACACACACACATTCATTCACACAAGCAAGCACACCTCACACATACATGACAGCCATCTCTTGCAGCTCAGACTTGTGAATAGTTGCCCCATAATCACAAATACTAATGTATGGTGCTTCACCTGGAAGAGTGACCTTCTCCGTTCTCAACAAACAGATCGATCTCATTTCTTCACGGAATAATAGTAAGCTAGGGAAAATAGACATTTTATACTACTCACAGTTCTGCATGTAATTACTTCAGGCTGATCAGACTACAAAATTTATACTGAAACTAACTTTTTATCAACTGAATATAATGTTGATGTGATCCATACTTCATTCTTGATAACTCATTCGATAATGAATATAGAAGGCTGCTCTTGCTTTCTAGGTGACATGTAAAAACATGATATGTCATATAGCTTAGACTAGTCAGCATAAATTAAATTTTAGTGTTTTTCAACAATATGGCAATAGCAACAGAGAAAAAAATTAAACATTTAGTGTGAAATTATTGTTGCAGATGACAGTCCTCTGAAACTCTTTGGCAGTGACTAAACATTTATCAGTGTTTACAGCAATATGTAGGTAAAGTTCCTATACCTACCAAGTGAACAGCTCGGTGTATCAGAAAAATCAAAGGACATCATATCCTACATTAACATATTTGTAACAGGATTGCTGTTTATTTAAACATTATCTATCGTCTTACACTGCCAGATTCATACATGTTAGGGAAAACTGTCTTTCATGGTAATTTCTTCATGACACATGCACCATGTAGCATAAATTGATTGTGGTGGATATTATGTAAAAGCTTACCTAGACCTCTGTGAGACCTATGGTCATTTCAGAAAGTAACATAACTACTATGAACTGTGTCAATATTACTGCTAACATTCATGGCTGACACATACATTTTGAACCCTAGCCAGGTATGCGTAGTCTAAATTTGCACTTATTATTAACCACAAATAATGTTAGGAAGTAAATTTATTGGTGCACCAGTATAAAAATCCCAGAGTCTATGAAGAGGATTCTGCAAAATGCTTGGTTAGAAACTTTACAAAATATTTTAACTGCATGTGCCCTTAGAAAAAATACTTTTTTAACCTTTCCTGCACTGTCCCAGGAAATTATGTCACTGCACCATAGTGCAGTACTGAATGAAAGTATGTGAACACAATCTGCAGATTACACAGTGGTAGGGATTTTCAAATGCCAAGCAGACAGATAGGAGCTTTTTGGAGAACTTACCCTTTATGCTGGTTCAACTCAGTTTATTATCCATCTGAATGCTTAGACTTTTACATAGAGTTTCATTTATTGTATTCCCATTGACATCTATTTCTAACCAGTAGCTGTAACATTTTTAACTGATTTCAATTGCATAATATAAGATTTGTAAGATAAAGTAAAATAATGGTAAGAATATCATGGGAGATTGTCAGTTCACCTGCCCAACGAACAACATCCTTGCATAACATGTGTCAGTAGACATCGAGTTATAAACACAATGTTTATGTCTGGCATAGTGGTTAAAAGAAAAATATGCAGTAATACATTTACAAATGTGTAAAAAAAATCAGAAATTTTAAAATCTTTTGCTGTTCAAAATATCAACCCTGGTGTGCAACCTCAGTTATTAAATTAACAGAATATACACTGAAGCACCAAAGAATATGGTAAAAGTGTGCATGCTCAGGTACAGAGATATGCAAATAGGCAGAATACAGTGCTCTAGTTGGAAATACTTATATAAGACAACAAGTGTCTGGCGCAGTTGTTAGATAGGTTACTGCTGCAACAATGGCAGGTTATCAAGATTTAAGTGACTTTGAATGTGGTTTTGTAGTCAGCAGATGAGCAATGGGACACAGCATCTCCAAGGCAGTGATGAAGTGAGGATTTTACTGTATGACCATTTCACGAGTGTACTGTGAATATCAGGAATCCGGTAGAACATCAAATCTCCAACATTGCTGCGGCCATAAAAAGATCCTTCAAGAACAGGACCAACAATGACTGAAGAGAATTGTTCAGTGTGATAGAAGTGCAATCCTTCTGCACATTGCTGCAGATTTCAATGCTGGGCCATCAACAAGTGTCGGTGTGAACCATTCAATGAAACATCACAACACAAAGCTTTAGGACAGTCAGTACCGACATTGGACTGTTGATGATTGGAAATATGTTGCCTGGTCAGAGGAGTCTCATTTCAAATTATATCAAGCAGATGGACGCCTATGGGTATGGAGACAACCTCAAAAATCCGTGGACCTTGCGTGTCAGCAGGGGACTGCTCAAGCTGGTGGTGGCTCTGTAATGGTATGGGGCATGTACAGTTGGAGTGATATGGGACCCCTGATATGTGTAGATACAACTCTGACAGGTGACATGTACGTAGGCATCCTGTCTGATCACCTGCATCCATTCATGTCCATTGTGCATTCCAACAACACCCAACACATCCAGAATTGATACAGAGTAGCTCCAGGAACATATCTGAGTTCAAACACTTCTGCTGGCCACAAAACTCCCCAGACATGAACATTATTGAGCATATCTGGTATGCCTTGCAACATGCTGTTCAGAAGAGATCTCCACCCCCTTGTACTCTTACAGATTTATGGACAGCCCTGCAGAATTCATGGTGTCAATTCCTTCCAGCACTACTTCAGACATTAGTCAAGTCCATGCCACATTGTGTTGTGGCACTTCTGCATGCTTTTGGGGGGCCTACATGATATTAGACAGGTGAATTGGTTTCTTTGGCTCTTAAGTGTGTTTAGTAGCACTTGAAGAAAATAAGTAAAGGTACAAGAAGCTGCTTTCATTTTAGAAAGTATGGCATAAAGTTCCTGGTGTTTCAGATGACAGGCTAACATTTCAGATGGTTAACTTTGCATATAAGCACAATACAGCAAAAATCCTAATAATAAAGTTTCGAGGTTAACATCTATGATCACGATGAAGAACTAAGATATAGGAGAACAAGTGTGGAGGTACTTAGACATTCACATACTGTGCATTATTTATTGTTTATGAAGATGTATACATCAATGAAATAGACACTGAAGAGTAATGGAATGATACACATTTCCTTAGTAACACACAGTACCATGATGATGGTGGACACTTGTAATGGCATGGGGTTTGCAAGAGACTAGTTGCCACATGGACTCTTACTGATTGATGATTCACATCTAGTGGAAACTAGTCTAATGATGTGTAGAATCCCAGGCTTGCTCAATAGGACTGAAATTAGACCATACTCTAATATCCATAGAGCACCACACTGACAACATTCAAGAGTGATGTGATGATGTGGGTATTTACACACATCATAAAAAGTTTTGTGTCAACCCAGTTCCCAGAACTCCTGAAGATAGTCATTGACTGTGGATATTGTATCACAGACACAGTCTCTTTGGCTGTTCAGAGATGTCACTAAACCTGCCTGAAGATTTAAACGACCACGCACGAGCAGTGACTATTAGATGGAGGGGGTCCGACTGCCGATCAGTTCCAGTCATTCCACCAGGAAGGAGGTACACGGCTCATGTTGTCTGTAGTTCAACCAAGCCTAGATGGTCAATGCCACAGTTTGATCATGTCCACATTGTTACTTTTAGCCAGGAAGGGTTCTCAACAAGGAAAGTGTCCAGGAGTCTCAGAGTGAACCAAAGCAATGTTGTTTGGACATGGAGGAGTTACAGGGAGAAAAGGAACTGTTCATGACATGCATCGCTCAGGCCACCCAAGGGCTACTACTGCAGTGGATGACTGCTACCTATAGATTATGGCTCAGAGGATCCCTGACAGCAACGCCACCATGTGCAATAATGCTTTTCATGCAGCTACAGGACGTCGTGTTACGGCTCAAACTGCATGCAATAGGCTGCATGATGCGCATCTTCACTCCCAACGTCCATGGCGAGGTCCATCTTTGCAACCATGACACCATGAAATGTGGTACAGATGGGCCCAAAAACATGCTGAATGGACTGCTCAGGATTGGCATCATGTTCTCTTCACCAATGAGTGTCGCATATGCCTTCAACCAGACAATCGTCGGAGACCTGTATGGAGGCAACCCAGTCAGGTTGAATGCACTCTGTCCATCAAGTACAGCAAGGCAGAGATTCCCTGATATTTTAGCATGGCATTATGTGGGGCTGACATACACCATTGGAGGTCATGGAAGGTGCTGTAATAGCTGTACGATACGTGTATGCCATCCTCCAACTGATAGTGTAACCATATCGGCAGCATATTGGCGAGGCATTTGTCTCCATGGACAACAATTCGCACCCCAATCGTGCACATCTTGTGAATGACTTCCTTCATGATAATGACTTTGCTCAACTAGAGTGACTAGCATGTTATCCAGACATGAACCCTACTGAACATGCCTGGGATAGATTGAAAAGGGCTGTTTATGGACAACGAGACCCATCAACCACTCTGAGTGATCTACACCAAATCGCCATTGAGGAGTGGGACAATCTGGACCAACAGTGCCTTGATGAACTTGTGGCTAGTATACCATGACAAATACAGGCATGCATCAATGCAACAGGACATGCTACTTGGTATTAGAGCTACCGATGTGTACAGAAATGTGGACCACCACCTCTGAAGGTCTCGCTGTGTGATGGTACAACATGCAATATGTGGTCTTTATGAGCAATAAAAAGGGCAGAAATTATGTTTATGTTGATCTCTATTCCAATTTTCTGTACAGGTTCTGGAACTCTTGGAACCGAGGTGATGCAAAACTTTTTTTGATGGGTGTATTATTATCATGCTGAAAATACATATCTCCAGTAGGACCCTATAAATCACAAATATAAACACATGATCTGCCAGCCACTACCTGAATCCTTAGCCTATGAATGATAGGAGTACATGCACCAGAGGTCACGTTCAGTCTCATATGAATTTAATCACATGAAGAGACTACCACTTATTAGACTGCATCTTGATCGTTATAGGATTACACACACATTTAGAAATATGCAATTCTGTACTGGAACTCATCTGCCTTAGTGACCTTTTCCTTTTGTTGAGCATCCATTTGCAGTGTTTTTGCCCTTATGCTAATTGCTCTGGTCTGCGAGGTGTGGTTTGCAAATTGTTTATTGTGTGATGGCGGTTTTTGTCCCTTATGGTGATGCGATAGGTCTTGATGGTATTGTTTCCCAAATATTGTGTACAAAAATAGCAAGTGATCTGGAGGGCTGTGGTTTGTCTATCTAAGGTTAAATTCTCAGCCCAGTGATGGAAATCCCTACCAGCTAAATTTTGATAACTGTAGTTGCAGTATTACCTGGATCAACATAGCCACTGTATATACAGGAAATTGTGGCCAATGAAAGCTCCAGTACCTGTATAGCTTCAGGGATGAAGCTGTCCCTCGCATCTGACTTGTGTCACTTGTCAGTCAAACATCTTGCCTTTCTGTGTGCAGCTGTTCTGTGTACAGCCAGTGCATGGTCTGACTACATTTCAGTCATGTACCATACTGAAACACTCAATTCAGTGAAACAACAAAAGTGCTATTACTCCAATGTGGTAGCAATCAGTTTCCCATCAGCATATATATCTGACCTCATACAGATGCAAATATTCTGTTGTAGAAAAACTGGCTCTGTAAACCTGTGCTATTAAGAAATCTGTTTTACTTACTTTATTTTAATTGAGTCATATTTTTAGTTACTTAACTGAGTAGGACATACAGTGAGAAAGTTGGCGTAACTAATTTAATTTTGAAGCCAAAAAATCCACTATGAGAATGTTACAAATATTCTTTCCAAGATCCTCAAAGAACATGCATCAGTCAAGTGAAATTATTTCTATTTCCGGAACATACATTGCCATTAAATCTACTTTATTATTAATTTACAAACTCATTTCTTTCTGATAAATGGAGAACTTCCAGAATGAATGTTCTATATAATCATCAATTACTGACCAGTGAATGGCATATTGACATTTACATAGGCTGAAAAAGCACTCTATGTTTCAGGAAGCCATGGTACTCCCAATGCTGATGCCTGATTTCTTCTGTGGAATAAGAAGACCATGGAAAGGAATTCTTATGGTGGGACCTCCAGGAACAGGAAAGACTATGTTGGCTAAGGCAGTTGCAACTGAGTGTGGTTCAACATTCTTCAATATTTCTTCAGCAACACTTACCTCAAAATACCGTGGAGACTCAGAAAAGCTTGTGCGACTATTATTTGAAATGGTACGCTTATACAATAATGGAAATTCACTTAAGTTTTCACTAACTGCATAAAAATCACTTTTAATCAGTCAAAGTAGCAATCTGGTTTTAGAAGTCAGTATAGCACAATCAACCATTTATAAGTCATGAAAGTAGTTGCGCTTTGCCTACGATTCAGAGATTTTGAGAAAGCTTTAAATTTAATGTCAGTAAATTCTCTTCTGACAGTCCTTGACAGACAATACATTGATTCAACCTATGTTATTATGCTGATGAATTCATAAACCACTGCAATAACTATCATTAGATTTAACCAGGATAACGGGAATTTTAAAATTGAGAAAAGAAGCATGTACGGAGTTTTGTATCACCGATGCTATTCACAGCAGCCCTAGGTGATGTTTTCAGGTACATATGGTGAAAAATATTTGTTAATGGAATGTAACAGAACAATCTTCATTTTGCTGATGACATTGTGTTGTTTGCCTGCAAATGATTTGTAATCAGTACACAGGAAAAAAATTGTACAAATTAACAATGAAGTTATAGAACCAGTTGAAAAGCTGTATTTCAGACATTTGAAGACAATGGCAGTGTATGCAGCATAAGAAAAAAAATATAGGAACAAAAGTGGCCTGGGTTGCTTTGGTACACAAAATTTCGAAAGTAAGCATCTGACGTGTATGAAAAGTAAAGCTTGCAGTTTGTGTATTTATCAGTTATGCTCATGTTAGTGAGATAATGCAGAATCTGCACAAAACTTGAGGGTTTTTCAGAGAGCAATAGGAATATGCATACCATAGACCATAATGGTCTAAATAAAGTAACTTTCCTTTTTTCCAGTTCATGGATAATAATTTATTTTTTAGAAGTAAGCAGATTTTTTAAAAAGTAGTGCCCTCTTTTGTATATGGGTAAATACTCATTTGCAGTTGTCCTAATTATATAAAGAACAAATCAGTTCTATCACTGTCATAAAAGTAGACTGTCATTAACACTACATATATTTACATTTGACATTATAATGAAGAATCCTGTCTTCAACACATCTAGTAGGGAAGACAGCACTGTTAGTGTTACAGAGCCTGAGGAGATTATAGAGCATATTTCTACAAACAAACCATGCAGCACAGTATGTCTTTTTGGAGTTGGTTTGGTATAATTTGCTATTAATCTCAAGAACAGGACAGTTGAGTTAAAAAACTGAAACTGTGCAGATTCTAATAGTACATTTTAATACTCTCTACTCCATTTGCATTCAAGCTGGAACAATCTAGATCACAGTGCTGGCAAAACTAAATTATTACTCTGTAGTATAACATTTATTGCAGAGAAATATTCCTGAAAGGTTAAAATTATGTGACTTATGTGGAAGGCAAGCAAAGATCTATACTCAGGTCTCAGTCTGACATAAAGCTTTAACCCATTGGGAATTTTTATTGTTGCTTAAAGTTTACTTCAGGTTTAATGTTTCATTCTGAGAACAACTTCAAGGCATTTACATTGTACACTATTTTGTTTTTAATAGCATTTCATTAATTTCTTCAGAATTGATATGCTTGTTGCTACACTCTGATTTTTTTAATGTCCTCTGAGCTGATTCTTTCAGTGCATCATCCTTCTCACACTTCATTTTACAGGTTTCAATGCATTTTCCTCCCTTCCCTTCCCTTTTCTAAAATCCTTGGAATTTGTAAACTAAGTTGATACTCTTTGTTCTCAGTTCAACTAATATTAATAATTCTAAACTGAAATGGAAAATTGACACTTATGAGGTTCCAGTAGAAAAACACAAGAACAGCAGATGATAAAGATAGTAGACTTTGGAATCAGATGTTCCTTTATTGACTAAAATAGAAGAAAGGGCTGAAAGAAAAGGGGCAATTTAAGAGATATGCAGGAGACCCAACCAGGTTCCCAAGTCAAAAAAGTCATATTGTCACAGGATAAGAAATAAATAAATAATGAAACCAATGGATAAGATTTAAAAACTAGAAGACGAAAGTGGTGGAGAGGGTAGCCAACAACTCAGAAAAAAGTGGAGCATAGTGTGAAACTAGAAATATAGATAATCAAGTTTGGCAACTCCAGATTGAATATTAAGAAACTAAAGAGGATATTCATTGTACACCTAGACTCTGATACCCATCGTTAGGAAAATGCTCAGTGCTACTGTCCTGTCAGACTGGATATAAATATCAAAAATTTTAATTATTTAAAAATAGTTGAGAGTAACTTTGACACAAGCATCTCCACAACATAATGCTCCATTAAAGTGTCTCTGTAAAGCAGTGTTTCAGGAGATCCACTGCATATGCTGTGGCCTGTACTTTATAACAAATAATTCAGTTCATATGATCACATAAAGCTAATTTGTTGCCTACATGTTTCAATATTGGTAGAACAAGTTTATCTAAAATATATGCCAATCAACTCATTTCTTATAATATACTGTATATTCTAGGCTAACAGCTCATACTGCTACATTACAAATACACAATATACATTTCAAAATATAATGACATGTAGAAAAAAGGCAATATGATTTGAATAGTGATTGAATACTTGTATTAATTTTTCAAAGTGATTTTGTTTTCTGGGTCTCACTCATACCAGTTTTTCAACTTGAACATTTTAATTTGCTGCAATGAATAAGATATTTCCTTAATAATATGTATTATATTTCAGGTTCACTTTTATGCCCCAAGCACTATTTTTATAAATGAAACAGATTCACTGTGTTCACAACGTCGTACAGATTCAGAACATGAAGCTTCCCGAAGATTTAAGGCAGAACTGTTGATTCAAATGGATGGTCTTAATTCTAACAGGTATGAACACCATATTTACTTCAAATGGTAAAGAAACATCCATTAATTAAGTTATATGGACAAGTGTTGCCTGTGTGAATGAAGATATAAGTTGGTTGACACTGCAATCAGTGTTTGAGTAGAGTCTGAGAAAAGAAAAAGGTTAGGGTACAGGCACATTGGAAGATTAATAATGCAGAGATTGTGAAACATATGTAGTCCCTAAGCCATTGTTGTGAATTCCAGATGAGCTGACAGTGTGAAAATTTTGCACATAAAATACAATAAGCAGTTCTGAAACATGCACACACACACACACACACACACACACACACACAGAGAGAGAGAGAGAGAGAGAGAGAGAGAGAGAGAGAGAGAGAGAGAAATGTAACTGTTTATTATTGTGTCATTCCTCAGCATACTGTTTTGGCACTAAATAGATTCCTGTCCTCATCTGAGACTTTTTTTAACTGATAAACTCTCAGATTACATGATTCAGGGTGCCGATTTCTTGATACTCTCAAGAATCTGTTGAGTGTTGATGTATTTTTAGTAAATACAAGGGATATTAAATATAGCCTATATTTTCCCAGGTAGTGTATTGGATTTTTGGGTGTCCCAGCTGTTATGCACTCTTGGTCACTACAACTGCTACTCTATAAATTAAAGAATATCTGACCAGATTTTTTCCTTGAAACAAAAAGTGCTTCATTCTGTCACAGAAAATGCCAAACTACTCCACTGGTGTTTAAAACTCAAAATAAGAACAAGTTTGAAAACACTCTGAAAAATAACAGACTGTGCACTGCACGTGTCCACTATTTTTTAGTTAGTTAGCTGAGTTTGCTATTGAGTGTAACCCCAGAAAACAAATTCTTTCAGGAAATCAGCAGATTTTATCCCAGGTTTTTCTTTTGTCATAATAGAAATGTCTTCCTTGGGTGTTAATTGATTCAGTTCTTAATGGGCACTTGTAATACTTGTAGCATAACAAATCCAAAAATTAAACACAAATCAGCAAGCTTCATTTAAAGTTATAAGTTTACTCTTTTGTGAAACATTCCATGAGTCACAAAACGCTCAACTGCGAATGTTGTTCTCAGGCCTGCGATGAGTTACTTACTGTTTGTAGACAGCTGGAAACAGATCTGACAACTGTTAGATGACTGGAGCTGCACCAAACAGGTGTACTTGGAGGGCTACAGAGAAACATGTACCAAAGATACCAATGATACCTCGAATACAATCCTCCCATTGTTTCCTCTACAGCAAGTACAGGATCTATCACTACTCGCCATTGTGGATGGTGTGATAGGTCTCAGGGCCCTGTACAGAGGAGACAGGGACCAGAGAGAACTCAAGGTTTTACAGCCACCCACCCCACCCCCAACCAATGAATTCAAGGTTCTGTCTTTCACTGAAACTGAAACTGAGCCAGTAAGACTCACTTCACTTATTTAGGAATCTGCTGTGTATCATGTCAAGGGGAGAAAATTTAAAAGAGTATGGGGTCTATTAAGCACTGACACTTATAACATACAGGAATACTTGTACCCTTAGAAAAATTTCAGCAAAGGATGGGAAGGATCACCACACGCACTCCACACGTATGCCCATTCAACATTCTGAGGAGGCCGTTCCAGCACCCATTGAAGGAACAGACAACTGTGTATTGTGGAGCATATTTGAACAAACAGTGCTTGTCAGGCAAGCTTCAAAATCATACTTGAATCCTTCCACGACTGGAAGGAAAGGCTGAAAAGAATAGCCATTTTCACAGACATACATTCTGCAGCATTTCCCCTGGTTCTCAGTTGAGAAGGCGGCTTGAATCACTTTGACTTTGGAGGTTCTGCGACAAGTTAGGCTACAGATTCTTAGAATTGCACCATAGAGTAGAGAAATCTAGGGTCTGTCTAGATGTGTCAGGTGTGCACTACACATCAGAAGCTGTTACCAAGACAGTTGATGGTTTGTGGGGTGCACAAAAGATTTTTTTTATATTACCTGACTCTTGATGCTGTCTGAGTAATGACACCTGTAAAAGCATCAGTGTAAGGTCAAAATTAATGCACTCCCCTTGCCACCTTCCCCCTATCCACCCAAAAAAGTATAGAAGTCCTAGTTATCAGTATCAATTGCTGAAGCACTTGCAACAAAGCACCAGGGTTAATAGCACTCCTAAAAAGCAGAAATGCTGAACTCCAGGAGTACTATCCCAATTTAATGCTTGCACCACTGCCAAGATTGGTGATATAGATATTAGGGTCACTACTATTAAGAAAAAATTTAAACCGCTAAGACTGAATGAAGTTCCATGACCTGATAGAATTCCTATTAGATTCTATACAGAATTTGTGGCTGAGTTAGTGCCCCTCGTAAAAATATTATATACCATAGATCTCTCAAACAAAAAAAACTGTGTCCAGTAGTTGGCAGAAAGCACAGCTCTCACCCATCTACAAGGAGGATAGCAAAAGTTATCTACAAAACTAATGTCCAATATCATTGACATGCATCATTATAGAAACTTAGAACATATTCTGAGTTCAGACATAACTAGGACTTCAAACAAAATCACCTCTTGCAAGGTAACCAGCATGGATTAAAAAGCATTGTTCATGCAAACCCAACTCACACTTTTCTCACATGATATCTGGAAAGTTATGGAGCAAAGCAGTCAAGCAGATGCATTATTTCTTGAATTTTGAAAAGCATTTCACTCAGTACCTCACCTAAACTTCATATCGAAAGTATGATTCTGTGGGATATCAATTGAAATTTATGACTTACTGAGGATTTCATGGTGGAGAGGATGAAGCATGTTATCTTGGCTAGAGGGCCATCAACAAATGTAAAAGTATCTTCAGGCAACCCATAGGTAGGTTTCTTGGGATGCTTGCTGTTCACGTTGCATATTAATGACCTATCAGACAACACTCATAATAACCTCAAACACTAACCATTGTGGCCGAGCGGTTCAAGGCACTTCAGTCTAGAAGCGCGCGGCTGCTTCAGTCACAGGTTCGAATCCTACCTTGGGCATGGATGTGTGTGATGTCCTTAGGTTAGTTAGGTTTAAGTTCAAATGGTTCAAATGGCTCTGAGCACTATGGGACTTAACATCTGAGGTCATCAGTCCCCTAGAACTTAGAACTACTTAAACCTAATTAACCTAAGGACATCACACACATCCATGCCCAAGGCAGGAGATTCGAACCTGCGACTGTAGCAGTCGCACGGATCCGGACTGAAGCGCCTAGAACCGCTCAGCCACCGTGGGTGGCTAGGTTTAAGTAGTTCTAACTCTAGAGGACTGATGACCTTAGATGTTAAGTCCCATAGTGCTCAGAGCCATTTCTTTTAACCTCAAACTTTTCACAGATGCGTTTATGTGTAATGAAGAACTGCCTGAAAAAATTGCACAGTTACTGAGATAAATCTTAATAAGATTTAAAAGTGGTGTGAGGATTCACATCTTGCTTTAAATTTTCAGAAATATAAAATTGTGCATTTCCCAAAATGAAAAAAGTCGTATCCATCAACTTCAATAACAATCAGTCACAACTCGAATCAGTCAACTTGTACAAATACAAGGTTGTAACAATTTGTAGTTATATTACATGGAGAAATTGCCTAAGCATAGTTGTAGATAAAGTAAGTGGCAGACTTTGTCTCATTGGTAGTACACTAAGAATACATAATCTGTTTACAAAGGAGGTTGCTTACAAAACACTCAAGCTATGCAGTAGTTCTATAATGCTCTTCCATGGGTCTAATAAATCTGTGACCATTTGTGCTGTCCTTGGTGTAAGGACAGTATGAATGGTCACAGATTTGTCAGACCCACAGAAGAATTGTTAATGGTACAATGTTAATGATATCTTAAAGAAGCAACACTGTTTATCTTTGATTTGTGTTATCTACCATTTTTAAATGCTTTCGCATTTTCTGTTTATTCTGTGTTTGTATTGTTGTCTGCCATTAGTTGTAAGCTGTTACACATTGCAATAAACTCCGTACAAATGGGCTTATTTTCATGGTTCATTTACTGTTCCTGATCACAGGTTATGGTTCTAGGTGCATAAGTCTGTTTTCAGTGTAGTAGCAGAGAGTTGTTTCCTGGTGTCATGCATAACAGCAAAACTTTTAATGTCACCGGCATAGTGTTGGCGTGGCACAATGGAACAATCTACACATCAGTTTCATTTAATATTGTCTGCAGGGGACAATTAGGTGGTGTAGAAATTCCAAATGGATGTGATATTAAGAGGAAAAGACCTTTTAGATACTGCCAATAGCATTGTTACTCAGTCACCACAGGAGAGAGAAGCAGAAGTAAAAACATGGCAGGAAAAGGACACAAAAACACAGGAGTTTATTGTGACCTGGATGGAGGTAGCACGACTCACTCTTCAGCTGGCATGTGGACAAAACTGAGACTGTGTATGAAAAAGAGTCCACAGTATTTACCTACTTCAGCAAAAGTGTTTCTTGCTCCAGTTTGATGATGACGCAGTGGTTACCGTTGTGTCGAAAATACAAAAAAATCAACACAATATTGAAGCAAGTGGGAGAACCACTTTCAGATAAAATAATCATAACAAAAGTGGTAATGTCATTGAGAAGGAAATGTTTAATGACTTAATTTCAAGATTGCTCATTGAGGAAGAGAGAAATAATCAGTGCAATCAGCCGGAGGTAGCTTTAGTCAGTCTAAGCAGGCAATAAAAAATTACCTGTTATGCTTGTGGTAAGACGAGCTACTACGCAAAGGACAGCAAAAGTAAAGCAAATATAGAACTAAGAAGTTGCAATTATTGTAAGAAAAGATGTCATTTGAAGTCAGATTGCAGGCTGTTGAAATCAAAGGAAGGCAAAAAGGCTCAGAATGTAAATGCCTTTATGTGTATGAATCAAGGAGTTGACCTAGAAAATTATTGGATGAGGTGCTAGCGAGCATATGTGCTGAGAACTGTTTACAAAACTGGACAGTGTGCAAAGCTCAATGAAAGTTACTGTGGGTGACAGTAAACTTCTTGATGTGACTGAGCATGGTACTGTGGAACTGTATGCATGGATCAGAGTTAAATTTATCAAAACAGTACTTAGTGGAGTGCCTTTTGTTCCTGAACTGAAATTCAATCTGTTTTCTGTAAGAACTGTGTTACACAAAGATATGTGTTTAGTTTCAAACAAGGAACAATGTGAATTCTTGAAGAGTAAAGGCGAAGTTTGTGCATTATTCAAACATGCCAACAAAATGTATCATACATTGTTTTCACTAAACGGAACACAGTCACAACTGTCAATGGTTCCTTTTATGCATGTGGATGAAACACACACTGTGGTTGACAGTAATAACATGTCAATTAGTCTATATATATTGAAAACTTGAGTGTCTGGCACAAATAATTGTAACATCAGAGCATTACGCACATGAAAGAGTTTTTATCATATAAAGGAGTGAGATTCATTGAAAACATTTGTAAAGAATGTTTAGTATGTAAACAACATCACTTGCTTTCCCTGTCAGTTCCTCTGGAGCTAATGCCTCACTCGAACTGATTCGTGCAGATGTCTGTGGACCCATGGAGATGCATTAGCTTGAAGGAGCTGGTTCAAATGGCTCTGAGCACTATGCAACTTAACATCTGAGGTCATCAGTCCCCTAGAACTTAGAACTACTTAAATATAACTAACCTAACGACATCACATACATCCATGCCCGAGGCAGGATTCAAATCTGCGACTGTAGCAGTCACGTGGTTCCGGACTGATGCACCTAGAACTGCTTGGCCACTGTGGCCGGCTTCCTGGAGGAGGAGCAAGATATTTTTTGCATTTGAAGGATGACAACTGTGGTTAACACAAAGTATTTTTTATGAAACAGGAGAATAAAGTAAAATGTTTGATTAGGTATTTTATGCAAACACTGAGAGAGAAAATGGTCGGAAAATTAAAGTTCTAAGAGGTCATAATGGACTGGAGTTTATGAGTACTGACTTAGGTACATTTTTGAGTGAAAATGGCATAGCCCATCAAAGATGTGTTGTGTACACTCCACAGAAAAATGGAAAAGCTGAAAGGGAACTGCACACCTTGGTTAAAGCTGCTCATTCAATGATTTCAGGAATTCCCAAACATTTCTGGGCGGAAGCAGTTAACATGGTGGCTTATTTATTAAATCAAACTGGTCCAAGCCCTATAGAAAGTAAAACTCCTTTTGAAGCTTTTTATGTTAGAGAATTGCCCTTAGCAGATTTGAAAATATTTGAAACGCATATGTCTGTCCCCATACCCAAGGAAAAGTGACTGCAACTAGGCCCCAAAAACAAGATAGATTTATTTGTGGGTTATGATAATGATGTGAAGGGCTACAGAATATTTATACCTCCCACAAAGAGAACTGAGATGCAGCAAGACATTATTTTTTGCCTCCAGCAGTATCCAAAAGGAAGAAGAAAGCTGATGTTCATGTAAAATAGTCAGATACTATTCATTGTGATAAAAAGAACATAGATGAAGCTTCAGATTTAGAGGAATGGAAAGAAGAAATGAGGACTGATGTTGTGGAAGAAAATAAAAGTCAGCCTAGAGGAGAACAAGAAATCAGTGAAGACAGTGAAAACAGAAATTTTTTTAGAGGATGCAGAGGACAAGAACACATACAATCTTAGATCCAGGAGGAAAATTCAACACCCAAATCAATTGGAGGATTATGTGTCAGAGCTGTTGACAGCAGTGATTGACAAAGACCCCAGCACCTATGCTGAAGCAATGTCTAGCAGTGAAGCTAAAAATTGGAAAATGCTCAACCAAGAGAGCTGCAAGCCCTAGAAGAAAACATCACATGGTATTATGTATGTAAGCCAAATGAATGTGATGTTATTGACAGAAAATGGGTTTTTAGGCAAAAAAAGGGATGAAAAGGGTAATGTTGTTTCTCACAAAGAATGTCTTGTAGCAAAGGTTTCCAACAAAGCTTGTCTTGTGACTCTTCAAGCTTTCCTGGTGGATGTGTTGTAAATAGTCTTAGACAATTTACAAAGCTTGTCTTATTTAGAGGTATACAGTGCAGTAGCAAAACTGGTTTCATTGAAATTTTTTCTGGTTAATTTTAATGAGAATAACTTTTCCATCTATCAACTGGATGTCTTTAGTGCATTTCTCTATGGAGAGATAGTTGGAGACTACTGGTTATTGCAGTAAAATTAATGGCAAAGTTTGTAAACATACAAAAGCTCTGCATGGTTTAAAGAACTTACAAATAACTGTATCTGATGTTACATTTTATTCTCTCATGCTAAAAAAGTACTTTAAGTAAATAATTATTCTTAATTTTACTTTATTTTCAACATGATTATTTTAAACCATTTTGTGGTACTTAAAATGACAAAATACCTGTAATTATTCTGTACACTTACAATTAGATGTTATGAGACAATAAAGTTTCTATTCTATTCTACCAAGCAAGGAAAAAAAAAAAAAAAACATGGCTCTGAGCCCTGTGGGACTCAACATCTATGGTCATCAGTCCCCTAGAACTTAGTACTACTTAAACCTAACTAACCAAAGGACACCACACAACACCCAGTCATCACGAGGCAGAGAAAATCCCTGATCCGCCAGGAATCAAACCCAGGAACCTGGGTGCGGGAAGCAAGAACGCAACCGCACGACCACGAGCTACGGACTAAAAGTTTCAATTCTGCCATAAAAACAGGTAGCCTATTTATGGGGATTATGACAGTCAAATTGAAAGAATGCATTACAAATTTAGAAAAAAATGTGGGCTTTATAAGACATAAGATTTCGCATGTAATAAATGAAAATTCTGAGCTGCAGAACGTTTCCCCATCTTGGCGTTAAGCACCAACAATCAGTCGAATTGCTCGCCAAACAAAAGTAAACTATGAGCAAATATGTGTTGAACATGCAAAAAAAAAAAAAAAAAAAAAAAAAATCAACATATTTAGTGACAGGACGTGTCTAGCTTGCACTGTAATATCAAAAATTATGGAAAAGAGGCATGTAGAATCAGAGAAATTCGAGAGTACAGAAGCGAACAAAATGCGACGTTAAGTCGAAGAGTTTCAGGTCTTTGCTACTGTGGAAATCGTTCCTTTAAAGGAATTGTGTGCATCAAATATAAAACTGCTTCATTTCTCTTGTGCAAATGTGAATTCGAAATGGAAGATATGGTTGTGCATGGAAGATGAGCTAGGACTAAATTTTAATAACAAAGATGGTACTTACATTTTTTATCAGTATGCTCATTGATGAAGTTAAAGATTTAAGAAGTAAAATCGACAAACCCCATTGACAGAAGCTATAAAATGATGGCGAAATATGCAGAGACAAAAAAATTGGCGCTAAATTATGCAAAAACCAATTCCCTGCAAAGAAAACCTTTACGAGAACTGAACAATATATTACGACTAAAAAAACATTTAAAACTGTGAAAAGAATTGCGAATGATTCTTCCTTAATTATTACAATAAGCAACAGGTTTCTAGCACTTCAAAAAGGATAAAATCACTAACAACAAAGTACCTGTACTGAAAATACGGTATTAATTTTACAACTGAAGCAAACAAAATGAATAACAAGAAATATTCACACAACAGAAACAGCAATGGCATAAGCAGCAGTCACAGTTGGAGTCAGTCCATTCATCCTATTATGTGGGTGTAATAATGTGTTGTGATAATGTAACTGGCCAGAAAATGTATAGGCCTAGGTAAAATGCTATCAGTTTACAAAGGTGACTGCTTCCAAAACACTTGTGTGTTCCACAGCACAATATTGTTGAAATGTGTGGAAACCATACTAAACATGACTTATTGGGGATACTGAACTTATACAAGTGGTCACATGTTTGTTTGACTCGAAGGAGACCATCGAAAATGCTGAAAAACTTGAATTGGCAGATGCTTTAAAATGGAGACCAAGTATCCTGTGAAAGCCTATTCACAAAGTTTCAAGAACTATTAATATATATGGAATCTAGGAATGTATTGCAGATGCCTAAAAGATTCACTCATATACCAACTGCAAATACAAAATTAGTTTAATTGGAAAGTACACAAAGTCATTCTTCCCACACTGCATATGCAAATTAACTGGGAAGAAACTGTAGTGTGTGATACTGTGAGAAGTACCCTCTGTCATGCATGTCACAGTAGTTGGCAGAGTGTGTGTGTAGACGTATATTTTTTGGACAATTCCATTTATACCATAGAAGAGTTGAATAGACAATATTTATCAGAATTTTGAGACACATCTGGTTACTGTGGTTATGCAAGCCTATCCAGTTATGTCTCCAAGAGTGACCCAAAGCCTCAGTATGATTGCTATTCCCCTTGTATTTCTTCTGAACATTACAACAAGAGATTCTTCCAAGGCATACGTGGTAGCAGCATCACAGGGGTAATGGACATTGTACCCTGTACCACCAACCCAAGGACGTTAACATCCATGGAAACATTGAAAACTACGAAACAGATTCATTAATCAAATTACTACTGTATTATTATTTATGAGTCTAATTTAAATCCAGGTTCAAGTACTAGTCTGTTACAATTTTTCTGTTGTCACAATATAAAAATGATTTTGCATGAACTAATTTAATTAACTGATTTCATTTTTTAATTTTAATTTTTCTATGTAAATATATTATATATTAATAAATATAGGTTAAAACCAATAAGTAAACAGTGCGCATCTTTTGTGAAATAAAAGATAATTGTAGGGCAATGACTGAAAAAATTAGTTATTTTTCTGTCTTTTATTATATCAGACAATAATCACTGATTTTGTTTATACAATTATTGATTTCAAGTGTGATCTACAGCCATCTCTAAATCAGTATTGGAACACAAGAAGCTTTTTTACACAGTGATGCAAATGTAGCATATTTTGCTACATGTAATTCTCTTTGACCATGTGATCAAACTAACAAGAAGAATTGTCACTACAAAATGTGCACTGTAACCTTTTACACTGTGCTAGGAGTAATGGAGAGGATTATACCTACTCCCCTGCTTCCTGCATCCCCCATGTAAAATGCCAAGTTACATTGCACATATATTAAATAAAGCCTCCAAGCACACAAAAACTTCACTTTTACCTTGCATATAATTCTTCCAATGATAACAAATATAAATCTTCTGATCAGGGTACAGCTGAAGATCAAATATGGATACATAACAATCTTTAAATCAGGTCTTAAAGGGCATTATAGCCATAGTGCAGTAAATATCATACCTGTCCATTTGTCTCATGTGTCTGCACGTGCATCAAGTCTATGAGCATTTCTTAGGTGTGTGTGTGTGTGTGTATGTGTGTGTGTGTGTGTGTGTGTGTGTGTGTGTGTGTGTGTGTGTGTAATTCCTCCATCATACAGAAATAACAAAAGTGCTCTCAAAAATTTTTCAGTTCAGATAACAAGGTGATAATGGTACTAGCAGCAACCAACCATCCATGGAACATTGATGAGGCATTTCGCCGAAGATTTGAGAAAAGGATATATATTCCTCTTCCAAACGGTAAATCTGCATTCATAATTCATCATAATAATGGTATTCATACAGCTGTGTATTTGATTCACAGGGGTGTACTTAAACCCAAATCATTGAGCTATGACACACAGAATTGTTACACATACTCTAGCATCACTTGATGGAAAGATATTAACTTTCTCCTTATTATATTCCTAAAATCAATACACATATACACTCAGATCTACATATAATGTACAACTGTGCATGTACATGCAATATCAGTAACTGAAAATCCAGGAATAGAGATAGTATGTATGTAGGATAGAACACTGCCCGCCAAATAGAAGCAATTCTGAACAGTAGGTAATTGCTTATAAAAGACAAAAATGCTTTATTTTTGGAGAATGTCCTTTATTAGGACTACCAATGCACATGCTCAACTCAGCACAGGCTCTTGTATTGCAATGCTGTTTATCTAAATGAGGTCAGCAATGATGTCAAATGGGATAAGTGGTGGGCGAACAGAGATATATGTAGAGTGAGGAGATGGATGAATGGTACAGTAGGTGGGGTGGGGGGGGGGGTTATGAAGGATAGTGCTAGGATGGAACATGTAACTGTTTTGCAAGGTCAAGTTAGGGATAGGTGTGACAGGATGAAAACAGAGAGGAAAATGGGAGAGTACTGGGGTAACAATACAAACTCGTAGATACATATAGGAGATATCGAAAGGTTCAAAGTTATGAGTAAGGATGGAGTAGTAGATAGAGGAAACAGGAAAAGTAAGAGCATGTTATGGGAACAATTGGTGACATTAGTTGATGACATGAAGGGAGAAGAGAAGGAGGACAAGTGTGGCACAAGAGTTAGCAAATATTGAAATCTTAACTGGAATGAACGATATGTAGAAGGGAGATTTCCCACCCACAACATTCAGAAAAACTTAAGGCTGTTGGCAAGAATCCAAGTAGCATGGCTTGTAAAACAAATGCTGAGGACAACCACTTGCATAGCATGCTAACTTTCAGTCACGGTTTGACAATATTTGTTCATGTGAGTGGATAGTTTAGTGCTCATATCTACATAGAATGCTGCATAGTACTTTCAACATAGTTATATGCTGTGACTGCTTCCATGTGTGGCTCTAGTTGTGATGAGTGATGCCAGTGATAGAATTGGTCTAGGAATGGTTGGCGGATGTATAGGACAGGTCTTGCATCTGGGTCTTATACAGGAATGTCACCCAGAGGTCAAGGGATTGAAAACAAGATGGCCATAAGGACACACAAAGATACTGCATAATTTTGGTGGACAACTGAATAGGGGTAGAGGAGTTCTGTTTAAGTCAGGGTTGGAAGGGTTGATATACTCTGCTGATGCTTCAGTACGATCCTCAGTACCCTAGGAAAAGAACTGCTTGTCACTGAAAATTTGGTATCCACTGGTTGCCAGTCTGTATGGGGGAGGGAGGTGAGACGTTTTTTATATAAGACGGGTAGCAGCTGCAGAGTGGATGTACTTCTGGTGAGTGATGGGTTTAATTTAAATAGTCAGAAAGTGGCCATCAGTGAAGTGAAGGTGGCTCTAGGGGCCAAGGAGGACAATATAAAACAGGTGGTAGACCGGTGTTAAGATTTTGAATGAATGACAGTGGGATGTCTTCATTGGGTCTCTAAATCATAAATATGTCATCAGTAAATCAGAAATAACTAAGGGTTTCAGGACTGTGAGTGATTAGAAAGGATTCCTCATGAAGGCTCTTGAACAGGTTGACACAGATCATGTAGATGTAATATGATTTTCCGAACATCCTTTGACCATTGGTACAGGAATGCTGAATATGGGCAGAAATAACTGCAGGTCAAGCATGGAGAAAGGAGGAGATGCCAGTTACATTAAGAAGGCATGAAACTATAAAAACACTGATACCCATATACTTTACAGTGATCAGTGTTTTAAAACTTATGCTGCAAAAGTAGATTTTCTTGGAAAGTTAATAATAATAATAGCATACAGGACTCCATCTGTTAATTTTGAATTATTTATGAAATATTGATGCATTATTAAACTTCTTGACTTCCAAGCAAAATAAGGTAATATTATGTGGAAATATAATTTTTCAGAGAACACCTGTTCCAGAGCTTTACTTAAGTTCCTTGCCATTTTATGTGATCCAGCTCCTTTATGCAATTTGCAACAAGAATTATGGGAATGAGCACTACTGCTACTGACCACATTTTTATAGATGCATTGAGATTACAAAGTGCTATTGAAATTCCCATAGTTAATGGCCTCTCAGAATATTATAGTCAATTGCTGATGTTTAATATCAGAGTGCACCACATAAATAAAAATAATTGGAAAATACAAGGGTGATAAATGGACAAGAAATTGTCAGATACAAACTGGAAAGATATGTACAACATTCCTGGTGTTAATGAAAAACATAATGTATTCTGTAACATTGTAATAGGCTACTAATAGAAACTGCATTCCTAAGAAATTAAAATATGGAAGCAGATTAAATGCATCTGAACCTTGGGTTACATATGTAATCAGAATATCATGCAGAACTACGAGAAAACTCTACTAGTCATCAAGGGACATGGATGATGATACGATTAAAGCCCATTTCAAACTGTGCTGTAAAAGTCCAAGTAAAGTCATCTGAGGGCCAAATGGTATGTATTATCAATAAAAAATAAGCTCCTTAAAGAACAAGATAAGAACTGTTTGGAACCCACCAAAAAAATGAGACAGGAGAAAAGAATCCAGAAAATGGAGAAATTTCTTTAAAAAATGAGGAATTCTGCATAAATTTTTTGGTCAATAACAGATAGATTAGGTTTGAATATTTCCATAGAGTACTTTCCAAAACAAGTTACATAAAATTCAGCATCCTCCTACATTTCCAAAATAAGTTTCCAAATTTTATTAATTCTCTTACAAATAAATGGTCAAGTGGTTATGAAGAAATCAAAAGTAAAATAATGAAATGTTGTTCAGCTGAGCTTACAATTAGTAATATATTGGCTTACTTATGCAACTAATCTTTTCCTAGAGAGACAAGCGTTCTGTTTTCTGCAACTTCACAAAAAAAGGGGTCAAGACACTATTCCAAATTACCAATCTGTCTTATTATTGCCAGTATTTTCAAAAAAAAAATTTAGAAGATCATATAAGTTGTAAACACTTTTGTTTGTTTATTTATTTGTCCATCTTCAAGCATCTGCATGCAAAGGATGCCTAGACATTTGTAAGTACACTCTATTTTATTTAGTTGAGTTGTATGTATTTCTATTTTTAATGTTTGACAAGAATTATCTTGGTGTACAGGTTGCCTTAGGCTATTCCTTCTATAATTTACTTCTATATGCAAGAGGTAACTGCATATGGAGAGAAATAAACTGTTAATATATTTAACTGTGTGGAATAAGGCCTATAAGGTATTTTAGTCATGGAAATTCCAGATGTGCACCTGTTGGTCTTGTTCAAACAGATGCTCCCCCCCTCCCCCTTTCTCTCCCTCTTAATTTTTCTCTCTTCTTCTTTTTCTTCCTCAGGGAGAATCACCCTAAAATCAATACCTTATTTTAAATTAAAGTGGAAGATATCATAATAGGAACTCAGTTATAGTTGTTTAAAAACATATGTGCATTGTTTCCCCAACAAATAAATAACAAGTGACAGAATTATAGATATACCGTCCGTGTGACTATTTGAAGTAAATTTAGTCTCGAAATGTATCCCAAGGAGTTCAGCAGATGTGCACTCATTTCAGCATAGGATTAACTGAAAATAATGTTCAGTCTTTTCCTTGGTATACAATATACTACAATCAGTAAAATAGAAGCTACTACCATTGGGAAATTTTGTGACTTAGCTAAGGGAACCATAGTATTCCCAAGGAAATGCTTAAATATTATGAAGTAGTAGACACAGCAGGTTCCTGGTTTTTATCTTATGTGAATGACAGAAAGCAATGTGTATTCCTGGTTTTTATCTTATGTGAATGACAGAAAGCAATGTGTATCTGTTGCCTGTCAGTCACTTAACAATAGGCATTCAGAATTAGAACCAATCAGACATGGTGTACTGTAAGGTTCAAGTTTGGGTCCTCTGTTGTTTCTGATCTACCAGTACATAAACAATCCTTCATTTGCAGTTTCAAAAAGTACAAATTTTATTATTTTCTGTAGATGATATAAGTGTAGAAATAAGAGGTAATATCAATTTCCTAAGTGAAAAGGCAGCTGTTGAAAGATTAGAAAACGTCATCAGTTGTTTTAACACAAATGCAATGCAATGTAATGATATTTGTGCTATGTTGTGTACATTCAGTTCAGTACATCTCATATAACTCTACAAGCTACAGAAATAGTCTACTGAAACAATGAAGTACAAGAAATAGAAAGTGTTCACTGTTTTGGATCACAACTTTAATTGGAGGACTGTGGCCTGGAATTATTTTAGTGCATTAGTTCGGCTATGTTTCAATTCCTACTGCCATACGTAATTTAAAAATAAAGAAACTAGTTTTTTCTGCACATTTTCATTCAATAATGAGTTATGGGATCATTTTATGGGGATGCTCTACTTATATGAGCAATATTATTTTCAGATGATGGTAATGTGTTATAAGAATTATGTATGGTGTTATCAGTGCTCCTTCAATAAGGCTGCTTTTATTTTTATATACATCATTTCCTTCTCTGATTATGACACAGTTTACATCACTTTTTACTGCAGTTTCACGGTTTTTGAGCACTTCTTGTAATCGAGCTCCAGGCTTTCAAATTCTATTCACTTTATATTCTGACTTAATATCAGATAAGACTGTGGCTAGTCCCCTACCATGACTCATTGATAGTACATATGTTTCTTCTTTCTTATTCACTGTCTGGTTTTCTGCACTGCATTTAATTTCATCATTTGTTGCACTAATACAATTTTTACTTCTAATAGTACTGTACATGGTGGTAATGAGTTTCCATTGGCAGTTTTTTGGTCAATAGATTTTTCTGAGCAGTTTCCTCTGACACTGAATTTTTTTTCGACTTTTTTGGGCTGCCTGCACTTCGAACCCTGTACTCGCTCATTAGTGGAACACGAAAAACGTTTGTTCTTAACACAGGATGAGAGAATTTCTTACGCCTAATATATATAGTACACATTCTTGTTTGCAGCTTTGCATCTCCGTGGGAATGTCCACAACTGCATCAAATTTTTCAACATACTGTCTGGCTTTACTCAACTTGTTTTGCAGCCCTTCCCCCACAATTACTTCAAGTCTGGTGTATTACTTTACTGTATCTTATATAGACCTATTCAGTTGTCTGTACAACCTTTAGGGCCTACTGCTTGTTAAATCTGGACCAGTAAAAATACAATACAATACAGCACAATGAAACTGGTGGTATGCTAAGTGAACAGATGTGCTAAATAAAACATACCGGTAGTTCATAATGTGTTGTAAGAAAGACATGAACGCTTTGTCCCTTAGAAAGCAGTTTCTATTAGAAGTATATATAATTCCTAGCAGTTGTGTTCATAATGACAACATATGGGACCCTGTCCCATTGTTTGTTTTTCTGTCTAAAAAATTTTTTTTGGCCAAATTACATACAGTGTGCCACCTATAACCCACTTTGTAACCTTTCCCAGAAAGTTTGGATACTCACTACTACCTCCCAATATGTTTTCTACATGATAGTCATAGTGGACAAATTGGTGCACAGTGAAACTAAGAAATACACTATAATTACAACACAAGAACATAAGCTGACCAGCTTGTGCGCTGCTAAAACTAAGTGTTGTCCAGTGCATACAACAATATCATGTGACCATTCATGAAATTTTATGTCATAACAATGTGTTATTCATAAATGATTGTTGTCAAGATAGGACTATTACACTGAGGTGACAAAAGTCAGTGGATAGCAGTACACATATCCAGAGGGTAGTAGTATTGCATACACAAAGTACGATCTGTTGTAGAATTTTAGAACATGTTTTTTGCTCGAGTATCATGTCGTTTTTGGAAACCCAGAATCTACTATGTAGGAATCAACATGGATTCTGGAAACAGCGATCGTGTGAGACCCAACTCGCTTTATTTGTTCATGAGACCCAGAAAATATTAGATACAGGCTCACAGGTAGATGCTATTTTTCTTGACTTCCGGAAGGCGTTCGATACAGTTCCGCACTGTCGCCTGATAAACAAAGTAAGAGCCTACGGAATATCAGACCAGCTGTGTGGCTGGATTGAAGAGTTTTTAGCAAACAGAACACAGCATGTTGTTATCAATGGAGAGACTTCTACAGACGTTAAAGTAACCTCTGGCGTGCCACAGGGGAGTGTTATGGGACCATTGCTTTTCACAATATATATAAATGACCTAGTAGATAGTGTCGGAAGTTCCATGCGGCTTTTCGCGGATGATGCTGTAGTATACAGAGATGTTGCAGCATTAGAAAATTGTAGCGAAATGCAGGAAGATCTGCAGCGGATAGGCACTTGGTGCAGGGAGTGGCAACTGACCCTTAACATAGACAAATGTAATGTATTGCGAATACATAGAAAGAAGGATCCTTTATTGTATGATTATATGATAGCGGAACAAACACTGGTAACAGTTACTTCTGTAAAATATCTGGGAGTATGCGTGCGGAACGATTTGAAGTGGAATGATCATATAAAATTAATTGTTGGTAAGGCGGGTACCAGGTTGAGATTCATTGGGAGAGTGCTTAGAAAATGTAGTCCATCAACAAAGGAGGTGGCTTACAAAACACTCGTTCGACCTATACTTGAGTATTGCTCATCAGTGTGGGATCCGTACCAGATCGGTCTGACGGAGGAGATAGAGAAGATCCAAAGAAGAGTGGCGCGTTTCGTCACAGGGTTATTTGGTAACCTTGATAGGGTTACGGAGATGTTTAATAAACTCAAGTGGCAGACTCTGCAAGAGAGGCGCTCTGCATCGCGGTGTAGCTTACTGTCCAGGTTTCGAGAGGGTGCGTTTCTGGATGAGGTATCGAATATATTGCTTCCCCCTACTTATACCTCCCGAGGAGATCACGAATGTAAAATTAGAGAGATTAGAGCGTGCACGGAGGCTTTCAGACAGTCATTCTTCCCCCGAACCATACGCGACTGGAACAGGAAAGGGAGGTAATGACAGTGGCACGTAAAGTGCCCTCCGCCACACACCGTTGGGTGGCTTGCGGAGTATAAATGTAGATGTAGATGTAGAAGGGCAGTGCACTGGCTAAGCTGTCATTTGTACTACGCTAATTGATGTGAAAATGTTTCTGATGTGATTATGATCACACAACAGAAATTAACAGGCTTTTAACGTGGAATGGTGGTTGGAGCTAGAAGCGTTGGACATTCCTTTTTGTAAATCGTTATATAATCCAACATTCCGAGATCCACAGTGTCACGAGTGTGCTGACAATACCAAATTTCAGGCAACCCCTCTCACCATGGACAATGCAGTGGCCGATGGCATCCACTTAATGACTGAGGGCAGTGACGTTTGCGTAGGGTTGTCAGTGCTAACAGATGAGCAACACTATGTGAAATAACAACAGTAATCAATGTATGATGTATAAAGAACATATTCATTGGGACAGTGTGGTGAAATATGGCATTAGTGGGCTATGGCAGCCAATTAGATCCTAGAAGTCTGGAAGACCATGGCCTGGTCCGATGATTCCCGATATCAGCCGGCAAGAGCTGACAGTAGCGTTTGAATGTGGTGCAGACCCCATGAAGCCATGGATCCAAGTTGTCAAGTGCTGTGCAAGTTGGTGATGGTTCCATAATGGTGTGGTCTGTGCTTGCATGGAACAGACTGGGTTCTCTGGTCCAACTAAACCAATCATTGACTGATAATGCCTAAGTGTAGCTAGTTCGAGACCATTTGCAGCCATTCATGGACTTTATATTCCCAAACAATGATGGAATTTTTGTGGGTGACAATGCACCATGTTACTGGGCCAAATTTTTTTGCGATTGGTTTGAAGAGCATTCTGGACAATTCAGGTGAATGATTTGACCACCCAGATGACATGAATCCCATTGAATTTTTATAGGATACAGTCAAGAGATCAGTTCGTGCACAAAATCCTGCATTGGCAACACTTTCGCAAATATGGACAGCTGTAGTGGCAGCATGGCTCAGTATTTCTGCAGGGGACTTCCAATGACTTGTTGAGGCTATCCCATGTCAAGTTGCTGCACTACACCAGGCCAAAGGAAGTCTGGTATAATATTAGGTAGTATCTCATGACTTTTGTCACCTCAGTATATGTTGTTGAAGAGCAACATGGCTGCTGTATCTCATGGTGTTTTTATGCAATATATTTCCAAGATTCTCTCTGGGCAGGCAATTAAAAAATTAAGCGCTAAAACATGTGCAATAGAGGTATTACAAGAAACATTATCAGACTTAAATTTAATACATGTTGCCTCTCGTATGGTGTAATGCCATTCTGTGCAAAACTTAAACTACATAGTGTTTCAACTGTTGCTCCCGAGATCAAACATTGTTTTTAAATAACTTTGTCCTTTGAGGACGGCCCAGTGGTCGAAATGCGTAAGAAGTGATTGAAACATTATTTGTAGTCAAAACAGAAGAATTGTATTATACAAGCTCTGTCACGGCAACATCTTACATGAGTCTGTGTTATGAGAGTTTTATCCCCTGGTAAAGAAAATTTTCTACCGTTATTACTCAGACCCTGTCCCGCCAAATTTGTAAATTTAGTGAGAGAAGAAAGACTCAGAACACACCTGCCTGCTTCCTTAATCCCAATTTTCTCATTGTTACGACATTCACATGAAATATGAGCACCAACTAAGAGAGACTGGGAAGCAGATGGAGATGATCCAAGTCATTTGTCTTTTACGTTATTCACAGTTTGGATAGGATAGTGAGACACGAAAGACAGGTGTGGCTAGACATGTGGTGGTTTGACAGGTGACCCATCTCGATGCATCAGGAGTGCCAACACAGATGCGCGTAGTCCGTAAGGAGTTAGCATGTGGAGCTGTCTGTCTGAGCAGCAGACCATACATCAACCCCTGCTACTGGAACAGTATATGAGTGCCATGAAATGACCCAGCTGTCATAAGGGCACCAAGTAACCTGAGGGGTTATTGTCGACATCTACACTATATTCTGCAAGCACCCTCATCATGTTTGGTGGAGGGTACTTCGTGTACCAGTGACACTTCCCTCTTTTTCTCTTGCAGTTACAAATGGTTCGTAGGAAGAACATTTGCTGGTTAGCCTCCATGTTGGCTCAAATCTTTCTGATTTTATCTTCATGGTCTTTTCATGAGCTAAACGTAGGAGGAAGCACTATATTGGTTGACTCTTCAAGGAACATACACTTTTGGAATTTTAACAGTAAACTACACTGTGATCCAAAATTACTCTCTCGCAGTCCCTGTGACTGTTGGCTGAGCATCTCTGACACTTTCAAGCTTACTAAATGAACGTGTAACTAAATTATCTTCTTTTCTTTGGATCTTTTCTGTTTCCTCTATTAGTCCTGTTTGTCACACATCTTAGACTAATGACAATGCGTGTTCTTTGCAGTGGTTTGCAAAGTACAGATATAGATGTTTAGATTAATTCAAGTGTTGGTCAAACGAGTGTTTTGTAAGTCATCTTCTTTATCGATGGACTACATTTCCTAAGAATTCCTCTAATGGGTCTGTCTGGCATCTGCCGTACCCAAGAGTAGCTGTATGCAGCAGTTCTACTTCAGATTGCTCCCTACGCATATCGCTTTCCAGTGATTGTTCTGCATTTGTGTAATCATACAATAATGGGTCTTTCTATGTATTCGCAATATGTTACATTTGTTTATGTACGAGGCCTAGCGCCGATCCTCTGCAGTTCCTCCTGCAATTTTGCTACAGTTTTCTAGCTTTATGACTTCTCTGTCTATAACAACATCATCCACGATCAACCTAACAGAACTCCCGACGTTATCTTCTAGGTCGTTTATATATACTGTGAGAAGTAATGGTCCTAAAACACTTCCTTGCGTTGCGTCCAAAGTTACTTTTATGTCTGTAGATTTCTCGGCAGTGAGAATGACATGATGTGTTCTGTTTCCTAGAAACTTGTCACTACAGTCACGCAATTGCTGTGATATTCCGTATGATCATATTTTGTTCACTAAGCGGCATTACGGAATTCTGTCAAACGCCTTCAGGAAGTCAAGGAACACGGCATCACTTGTGCGCCTCCATCTACTACTTTCTGGGTCTCGTGGACGAACAGAGCGAGCTGGGTTTCACATTATAGCTGTTTCATTCCTACAGACAGGAGATTGTCGGTCTCCAGAGATGTCATAATATGCGAGCATAAATTCTACAACAGACCGGCGTCAGAGATATAGGCCTATAGTTCTGTGTATTTGTTCGACGACCTTTCTTGAAAACGGGAGTGACTTGTGTTTTTTTTTTTTTTTTTATTTCAATCATTAGGAACGCTTTGTTTCTCCAAAGACCTACGGTAGACTGCTAGAAGAGGGCAAGTTCGTTTGCATACTCTATGTAGAATCGAATTGGTATTCCTTTAGATCCATTGGTCTTTCTTCTGTTTAGTAATTCCAGTAGACTTTCTATCGCATGGTCACTTATTTCGACATCTGTCATTTTGTGCCACGATTTAAAGAAGGAACTACAGTGCTCTTTCCCTCTGTGAAACAATTTTAGAAAAAGTCATTTCCGCCTTTTCTGTGTCATCCTCCGTTTCATTCTCATTACGCTCACAGTGTATCTGAACAAAACTTCTTAGGATTTTCTGTCAAATCGGTCAACAGAATTTTACTTTCAGATTCATTGAACTCTTCATTCATGGCCCTCCTGTGCTGATTTTGGGTTCGTCTAGTTTTTGTTTGTGTGTGAGGCTTTTGCTGGTTTTAAATTTGCAGTCAAACTCTCTTTGCTTTCGTAATAGCTTTCTAACGTGGTTGTCGAACTTTGGCTGGACTTTTCCATCCCTCACAACTTTGCTCGGCATGTACAAGTCTAAAGCCTAGGCCTATTGTACAACAGTGGCGGCTCGTGACTGGGAAGTTAGGTGAAGAGCTATCAGGAAAGAAAACTATACCTAGATTCATACAAGCTTATCTAAATAATTGAATTTATTTCTTTGTTGTACTCCAAATCAATTCTTGGATCCTTTAAGGGTGGCCGGCCGGAGTGACCGTGCGGTTCTAGGCGCTACAGTCTGGAGCCGAGCTGCCGCTACGGTCGCAGGTTCGAATCCTGCCTCGGGCATGGATGTGTGTGATGTCCTTAGGTTAGTTAGGTTTAATTAGTTCTAAGTTCTAGGCGACTGATGACCTCAGAAGTTAAGTCGCATAGTGCTCAGAGCCATTTGAACCATTTTGAACTTAAAGGGTGCAAACTTGTCGGTGATGTCTTCATAGAATGCTGTGTTTATATTAACTGCAGTAGAAGTTCCTTCTGAATTGAAATATTCGCTAAAGAAGAAAGTCTTTCTTCTGAAACTGCATTCTTCGTGTACGTTTTTATACGCTTCAGACAAGGAAAGCGTGTTTCCGTAGATGCCGTAGTAGAAGAGATGGACAGAATGAAGAAGAACGCTTTATAAGTAGCCGGGAAAATATCCTTAGCCTCGTTAAGCATTTATAATATCCTTCCTGTGGGAATCTTTCTCATTGCCATACAAAATAATAAAATACATACTGCATCATCAGCGGGGTTCAGATTTAATACATATACCGCCAAATGCATTATGCGTGCTCCACACACACAACAAACTCTGCTTTACAGCCTTGAGCTGGAAGCAGCCGGGAATAAAATTCCCATCTACATCACTGCATGCCGCCTCCACAGAAAACCTCAAGAAGGTGACATCTTAGTTGCTATAGTAACCATACGATCACGCTCGACCTGATATGTGGCTCTGTCCACGAGGTTGAGCTCCAGGAAACGAAGGCCACTGCAGTTCGCCTGGTCCGAATCGTGTGCTTGCTGCTAGAAGAGAATTCCACACAGTATAAAACATGGAAATGCATTTGGAGTAATAACCAGCATACGTGGTAAAATAAATAAACTTTTTTAAAGTGTAGCAACGGTTGCGGATGCAGGGGGTGGGTTAAGTGGCTCAAGGTTCCCCCCTCCCCCCCCCCCCCCCCCACAAAATAAAGCATCTGGGTCTACCCAGATACAATACTTCGTATTGTCCTTCTTTCTTAGTACAATTTTCATTACTTATCCTAACGTAATCGATTTTAAGTAGGTATAATATGTTATCAACTTTTAAATTACTTAAGGAGCTGTTTACATAAAGAGTCTTTAATTCGCACGCTACTCATTGGCGATGCACCAACAGCGACGCCCAACTGCTACCGCCGCAGAGCCGCCCGCGACGGGGTCCCGCGTGGTATATGAGAGAGTAGTGTGCAGTAAACAATGAGTGGTTTTCTTACTTTTTTTTTTTTTTTAACAGCAAAAGAAGAGGCCGAATCGCGCGAAAATGGACCAATATTACCCGAAAACAATGCCAGCTACTTCTTATTGTCAACACAAACGTTCATCAGGTGCATCCTTCTGATTATTTTGTATGTTTTAAATGAAATTCATATAAACGCGATTAGTCGGGTTTGTGACTTTTTGTTCGGTTGATTTCGTTGATCTTTCGATAGGTGTGGTGTGGCTGCCTGTGGACACGAGTCTGAGCACTCGTTCCTCCCTGCTGGCCCTACAAGGGACAGCATGAAGTGAAACTTAATGTAAATAATGTAATACAACATAAATCATCGGGTTTCTTCGGTTTGTAATTCTTTTTAAACTAGCTTTCTTCGCACGCCTGCAACTGCTCTGAATTTCATAGTTTTATATTCTATTATTTACCTAAAATCGGTAAATAATCTTTTACAGGTTAAAGTACTCATCCATAAGAACAACTTTTACTATCGGACCTACTTCGAAATCGCGCAAAGCACCAGCTATTTCATACACTTCGGTCAAGTAGGTTATCAGATGTGTAACTTCTGTGCAGCTGATTTTTTTCGGGATTTCGAAGCTGCTGAGTATTATTCTAACCCATTAAAAGGAATTTTGACTATTTTTAAATAACCCTGTAGAGTAGCTCCGCAGAGTTAGTTTAGTTGGTAAGTTGTTGATTTCATCGTGCGCGCAGGCCGCTGGTGGCCGAGTGTTTCTAGGCGCCTCATTCTGGAACCGCGCGACCGCTACGGTCACAGGTTCGAATCCTGCCTCGGGCATGGATGTGTGTGATGTCCTTAGGTTAGTTAGGTTTAAGTAGTTCTAAGTTCTAGGACACTGATGACCTCAGAAGTTAAGTCCCATAATGCTCAGAGCCATTTGAACCATGTGAATCATCGTGCACGATTCTCTACTTCGTGTACAAGCATCAGTTTGTTGGCTGCTGTTAACAGAGCCCGACCCAGTGCTATAGGGAGTGGCTAGTGCATACATTACCTGACCTGAAAATCGTTTCGATATTTCTTATGTAACAGGAAAAGCACTTAGCGATGAGGAAAAGTATTAACATCTGACACAGTCTTCAGAACCACCTCGAATTATGAATATCCAGAGTAGACAAGAAAGAAAGTTTCAATTGGATTGGCTAAAGAAATACTGTCTGTAGCCAAAAACAGAATGGTGCATAATGTTTGTCTTGCGTACTATTTTCTGGTCCAGGTGGTAGGGGAAAGCATTCTGTAGCGCTAGGATCTTTAGCCACTCGTCCACTTTGCAAATACACTCTAATATAAAATGAAAAAGAATCCTGAATATGACAGAAATCGGTAGATGTTCTGTGCATCTACAGACAAACAAACCATTACAGTTTCAGAACATTTGGACGATTTATTCAAGAGAAAGCGCTTCACAGATTTAGCAAGTCAACAACGCATTGGTCCACCTTTGGCCCTTTAAGCAAGCAGTTACACAGCTTAGCACTGATTGATAAGAGTTGATATATGTCCTCCTCAGCGATATCATGCCAAATTCTGTCTAACTGGCGCGATAGATCGTCAAAATCCCGAGGTGCTTGGAGGGCCCTGCCCGTAATGCTCCAAACATTCTCAAGTGGGGAGAGATCCGGCGACCTTGCCGGTCAAGGTAGGGTTTAGCAAGCACGAAGATAAGCAGCTGAAACTCTCGCTATATGCGGAAGGGAATTGTCTTGGTGAAATGTAAGCCCAGCATGGCTTCCCGTGAAGGATAACAAAACGAGGCCTAGAATATCGTCGGCCTACAGCTTTGCTGTAAGGGTGCCGCGATGACTGCCAAAGGGGTCCTGCTATGAAATGAAATGGCACACAAGACCATCACCCCTAACTGTCGGGCTGTATGGCGGGTGAGAGTCAGGTTGATATCCCACTCTGTCCGCGGCGTTTCCAGACACGTCTTTGCTGATCATCAAGGCTTAGTTTGAAGCGCGACTCATCACTGAAGACAATTCTACTCCAGGCAGAAAGTGGCTGACACCACTGCAGACAGGCTTGTTGGTGTACAGAGGTTAATGGTAGTCGGTGCAAGGAGCTCCGTGAGCTCAGCCCCCTTTCTGTGAGCCGCCTATTGATGGTCCTTGTGGTCAATGAAGCACCAGTTGCACGTTGCTTCTATGATAATGATGAATCCGTGGTTCTGATGATTGCTCGGTCCTCATGTTCTGTCGTCTGTTCCTTCTTGACATCGTGTTCTGCCATGGTTAATCCATTCCTGCCAACATCATCGAATAGTAGCATCGCTCCTATCCGAACGTCGAGCAATTCATCGATTACTCCAACCAGCTTCTTTCAGAACAACTACACGTCCTTTCTCAAATGCTGATATCTACGTATACTGTTCGCGCGCCCATTTACGAGGTACAGTTGCTGTCTAATTGAATCCACAGAATGAAACTCGCAAAGATTTTATGTCCTAGTATTGACGTGTCCCCTGTTTATTCTCCTTGCCAGCTGCGCAGTAAAACCATGCTGCAGTGTCACACATTCATCCACCAGCAGTCAAAGTTTACAGTTTTGCATTTTCCTTCGATACATTGATGAATACCAATTTGTGAGCAATTTACATAACTCCTACTTGGTGCGTCGTTTCTTTGTCTGGTACACATTTCGAAAGTTCATATGAAAACCCTGAAAAGGCTGCCAATATTTTAATCGAAACGGAGAGAAACTGAAAATGATTAAATCAAAGAGAGTGTGGCTGATTCCTATAGTAAATACTATTATACTATGTTATCGACAAAATATACCGTTAAGAGGCCGCCGAGATGAAGTGATGAAATCGGCCAAGGAAAATTTCAAGCCGTTTTAAAATTTCGCGTTGACTCAGTTGATTCATCTCTCCAAAAAAAAATTAGAGACAGCGCTGCAAAATGATACATATCTGAGCAAAAGAGCTCATAATTAGATGATTGATTGTTACCATTCTGTCATAATAAGAAAGGTACTCAACAAAGTCGACGAAGCCGGCCGAAGTGGCCGTGCGGTTAAAGGCGCTGCAGTCTGGAACCGCAAGACCGCTACGGTCGCAGGTTCGAATCCTGCCTCAGGCATGGATGTTTGTGGTGTCCTTAGGTTACTTAGGTTTAACCAGTTCTAAGTTCTAGGGGACTAATGACCTCAGCAGTTGAGTCCCATAGTGCTCAGAGCCATTTGAACCAAAGTCGACGAAGCGAAATATTATGCTACCCTTGGCGACGAAATAGGATACCAGTGGTGCAGGACAATTTAGTGTATGTATCAGGTATTTCGATGTACTAACAGCACAGTGCGTGGAGATTTCATAAGCTTCCTGTCTGCAATTGACTTGACTGGTGCTGCATTAAGCGATCAAATCGTTCAAGTTCACAATTTGAGATGTGAAGGTTATGACGGAGATGCCAACATGTCTTGAAAGTTAAGTGGTGTACAATTTCGATTAAAGTAACTCCTGCTTCTAGCGACTTTTATGCATTCTGCATAACATAAACTAAACCTAGCTACCGTGGAGGCCTGCAGCTTGCCTAGTGTTCGCAGTATGATGAAAGATGTAAGTAGTATTACCAGTTTTGTAAGTGAGTGAGTCAGCAAAAGGGTTGGAACTTATCAAGCGAACTGTCCTTGAAATCATCCGAAGGCAAAAATAGTTTCAAAATCTTAATGATACACGCTGGCTTCAAAGTCTGATGCACTCCAATTCAAAGAGCTCTTTCACTATAGTGTACAGCTTTCTTTTTTTTTTTTTTTTTTTTTTTAAGTAATTGACGGACCTTCTCCGCAATCGGAAAGTGCAAGTCTTCTGGTTTCTATTCGACGATGGCTTACCTTTGACGGTAACAACCCCTGTATTTGAGATTACTGTTTCGCTTTCACGCCAACTTTAGGCTTTTACATTAGACCTTAACTTTTGCTATGAGATGGTAGACGGTGTAATAAGAACTCTGGAGAGGTACAGAGAAACTTAATATCAAGAAATTTCCCAAGAGGCATGTCGCACTTGTAGAAACTTTGGACATTCAATTGCAGGCTCCCAGAAAAGCCAGACATTCAATTCAGCGCTGAAAAATAGAAGCTCCAGATGCTAAGTAATACTAAGGTAAAAAAAGAACCTTTAATATACAGGGTGGTCCATTGATCGTGATCGGGCCAAATATCTCACGAAATAAGCGTCAAACGAAAAAACTACAAAGAACGAAACTTGTCTAGCTTGAAGGCGGAAACCAGATGGCGCTATGGTTGGCCCGCTAGATGGCGCTGCCATAGGTCAAACGGATATCAACGGCGTTTTTTTTTTTAAATAGGAACCCCCATTTTTATTACGTATTCGTGTAGTACATAAATAAATATGAATATTTTAGTTGGACCACTTTTTTCGCTGTGTGATAGATGGCGCTGTAATAGTCACAAACGTATAAGAACGTGGTATCACGTAACATTCCGCCAGTGCGGACGGTATTTGCTTCGTGATACATTACACGTGTTAATGATTGTACCTTAGCATATGGCAAAATCTCAAAAAATCATCTGACATGACAATACAGAGAGGATGATTTCATCACACTGTGTTCCTGATTATACTTCTTGTGTATATTTCACTCTTTGAATTGCATTGTGAATATGTGCTCATATTCTTCTTTATTTTTGCATGCATCCATAATATTATGTGGAGTATTTGATTTCATGTTTATTTTTGTTTCATGTAGGACTAAAATAGAAACTGTTTCATTGGATAGTGTAGTATGTACTCATGTAAATTTGTTCCTGCTTACTAATCTGTGTGTGCACTGCTCAGTTTAAAGGTATTACAAGTTTGTTGCTAGTATTCTGCTTTACTTTAGATTGCATCCATTTTTATACTTCTCACATTTAATGGAATACTCCATGTTACCAGCTTTTGACATAATTGGTAGTCAGCTTTATTACATCTGGTCATGAAGTAAGTATGTATTTCTGCTTTGTATAGTGTTGCTTCTTGCCATTAAGTATCCTTTGTGGACGTAGTAACGGACACCTGTAACAGGGACTACTGACAATACAATGCACTACAATCATCCTTCCACACCAGTGAAAATTTGATAGGAAATAACACAGACACAAACACACACACACACACACACACACACACACATACACACACACACACACAAACACACACACACACACACACACACACACACAAGCTTTCATAATTGGATCTACTAGTGAATCCTCTATAACTAGAGTTTGCTAGATGCAGTAGTATTCAGTTCAGTGAAAGTGTTTTCAAACTATAGCACACAATCCGATGTACAAATATGTACTTCGACGTAGAATAATTTTTCTAGTTATAATATATGGCACAATAACTAAGAACTCTGTCACTAATATTACAAAACATACTAACCAGTAAAGTACTTGGGCTCGAACAAACAGATCTGTATGAACGTTTGGTTACAGGACCATTATGTTCCTCTGAATGTGCTGGTGGGTGTCGTTTTTCTGCAAAACTCTGCAGTCATGCTCTAGATATCACTGTAGATGTAATTGTAGACGCCATACGCAATGCAGCAATCTTAACTATAAATGTAAATGCGGAATGTCATTAAACTGCTCCGAGCAATACGAATGACTGCAAAACGCACAGTGAAGAAATGTAAGTTGATCGCATGGCGTATTTGCATATTCTATATCAGTGTTGAACGCCACGTCAATGACACTTTTGAAGTTGTTGGATGATTCACCAATATCGTAGCCAGCGTTCTGCCACGCGTAACGAAACATTGGTCTGTACACTCCCGCAGATAACTGATTGTAAATGACAGAATGCATATTCATGATAAAGAGCCTGTCGTGCAATTTCGGCTGCATATTACTGGAGCGTAGTTTAATGAAGTGTTTTATTCTCTCGGCATATATTTTATATTGCCTGAAGAAATACACATCCAGAGGTTGTGCATATTTTGTAGTTTTAGGCGGAATGATTTTTAAATCTACATGTTTTCCACCAGGTGCTTCCAGTAGTACTCGTTCATCCTTATGTCCAGACCAGGAGTCACAAAGTACTAATGACTTTCTCGACAAATGTGGATTCAAAACTGACAGAAAAAACGTCTTCAGATGTTGTTTCGTCATCTTCCCATTCACACTTGCATCGACGACGACATTTGGAGGGCACCGCGTTTCTATTTCCCTTGACACGCGGGGTCCAAACTTTCCACTGGATTCGTGGAATCGTCCATTGATATAGCAACATCGCTCGTGTAACTACACTGCTGGCCACCGTAAATGCAACACCCTGAAGGAAGCATCCGAATCAAGTGAAATTTACACCGTGGAATTGCAGTGATGAGATATGCAACTGATTAGAATTTCAGCGCAGACGCACATCATGCGCGCCTGTGGCGCCACCTCATAGCGCCATTTAAGGCTTGGCGATTTCGACGAGTGTACGTTCGGCACGTGTGTTTACCTAGTGGTTGTTTCACAAGACGATCAGTTATGCCTCGTAGACAACAGCGAACATCGTTTGATCAAGTATCCGAGTTCGACAGATGAAGGATAGTGGCTTACCGAGATTGTGGATTATCATACAGAGAAACCGCTAGTCATGTTGGACGAAACCAAACAACTGTAATGCGGATATGTGACCGTTGGGTGCAGGAGGGCACGAAGGACCGACGTGGTCGATCGCATTCACCTCGGTGCACCACTGCACGTGCTGATAGGCAAACTGTGCGCATGGCAGTGACGGATCGCTCAGTGACATCCCGAACCATAGTACAGCACATTGCGTCTGTAACGCATCATCCAGTGTCTGCGTGTACCATTCGACGCCGTTTACAGCAGAGTGGTCTGTCCGCAAGACGTCCATTGCTTCGTCTACCATTGACGCAGAGCCACAGACGTCTCCGTCGCCAATGGTGTGATGACAGACGGATGTGGACGGCAGAATGGAATGACGTTGTCTTTACTGACGAGGCACGCTTCTGTCTGCAGCACCACGATGGTCGAATTCCAGTGTGGAGACACCGTGGAGAGAGGATGCTGGACAGCTGCATTATGCACCGCCACACTGGTCTTGCACCGGGTATTATGGTATGGGGCGGTATTGGATATTACTCTCGCACGCCTCTAGTACGCATTGCCGGTACTTTAAATAGTCGGCGCTACATATCCGAGGTGCTGGAGCCAGTTGTCCTTCCTTACCTTCAGGGCTCGGCCACAGCCGTATTTCAACAGGATAATGCGCGACCACACGTGGCACGCATTGTCCAAAGGTTCTTCGTCAATAACCAGATTGAAGTGCTTCCCTGGCCGGCTCGCTCTCCGGATCTTTCGCCGATAGAAAACATGTGGTCCATGGTTGCTCAACGAGTGACCCAGATTACATCCCTAGCTGCCACACCAGATGATCTTTGGCAACGCGTGGAAGCTGCTTGGGCTGCTGTACCCCAGGAACACATCCAACGTCTCTTTGACTCAATGCCGAGACGTGTGGCAGCGGTGATCTCCAACAATGGCGGCTACTCTGGCTACTGATTCTGGCAGGAACCACATGTCACAGACGTCTGTAAACGTAATCATTTGATACTTGGTCAACATGTTATCTACAAAATAAATTTTGTTGTGCTACCTCTTGTCTTTCTTGGTGTTGCATTTACGGTGGCCAGCAGTGTATGTGTTGCACAGTTAACTGATTGCAACACCGCGACAGTGTTTCTCTCCCCTTTCGTGGATAGTGTTCTGTCACAAGAAAGTTCATAGTTGAACTGACTGATCACAGTTCCATACAGAACTAATATCGATGTTTTCTCTCGTGACATGCTCATTGACGTCAGCAACAAACGTTTGAGCTCTTTCAATCAGCTCTTCTTCGTCATCCTTATCTTTTTGTGCTTGGAGCATAGTGATACGGCGTGATGTTATCCTATACTCCTTTTTCAAATTAGTAATAAATCCTAGTGAAGCTGTAAAGTTTGTACACCCGAGATTTCTGGCTACGTCCAATGCCCAATGTTGTAAATGCCAATAATGAACGGTGGAACCGCATTCTCGCGCTTCATCGAATTTCGCCATTACACGCTCCTTGATGGTCTTGAACAGCAGTGTACGATTTCCTTTGAAAACTGTATTTCCTTCTCTTTTCTTTGCCACGTAATCCAGTATGTTTTTAATATTGCTTTTAGACTTCAGTTTAGGATATCTTTTCAGAAGCTTGTCGTATGTGTCGAAACCTCTTACGTAATAATCATCGTACATGTTCTCGAGTGTGTTGTCATCAAACGCCGTGATGATACTTGCAACTTTAACCTTCTTCTTAGGAGACGGTTGGTATTCACTGTCACTGCTTCCATCGCCTCTTCCCGCACTTGCCGCAGCACTACCGTTTGCAATGAGTTGTTCGTCATTATCATCCCTATCATCATCATTATGTGTTAGTGTAAAAACAGTATCTGTTTCTAACTTATGCTCATATTTCTGCGCTATAATAGACACCAGAAAACATGCGAATGATTCGTCTTCTACACCAATACCATCTTCGCGAAGAAGGGTTCTTCGTAACTTCTTCTCAACCAATCGCAATACATTAGCAGGATTGATTATCAATCGCCGACCCATCTGACGCTTCAATACACAAATAATGTCACAAAACGCAACTTCAGAGGCACGCTGCACCGTCCCTACTGGTCCCGACTGGCGTACCGGCAGGTCAGAGTGCAATGCGGCATGGCATACGCAGTGCCTCTAACGGACGACTGCAGAGTTTTGCAGATGCGGGAGTATCAATAGTGCAATAAGAGACCTTTACATTATTTCTCACACTATTTTGGTGTATTTGTGTTTGTTCGAGCCCAAGTACTTTCCTGGTCAGTGGCAAGAAGCCACACAGTTCAATGCAGAAATACATACACATTGCGTGAAAAGATGTAATAAAGTTGAATAGCATTACTGTCAAAAGCTGCTAAATGGAGGTCCCCATAAACCCATTGGATTATACAGCTTATACAGCTGTGTCACAGCCAGCCACAGGTTTCAAGTCCGTCATTACATTGCTAGCTGTGAGACGGACCGAGCAGCTATAGCGCCTCCTTAGTGTTTCTTCTTCGCTGTTACTAGATGGCATGAATGTAATATACCATTGGAAAGTTGAGAAATCGGTCTGTTTGGTGGTGAGTACCACACACGATTTCTTTCGATATTTTACGAGTTTTAAGCAAACACTTTCAGGTTTTGTTTGGTTTATTCTCCCCAATCCCATCAAGAAAACACCCCCCAGAAGTTGTGCAGTGTGTAAAGCAAGGAAGAAGAAAAGTGATACACGATATGAATGTGAGAAACTCTAGTGGCGTTGAACATGCCTGCATTTTTTGGGTATATCACACCAACAAAAACTTCTAAAACAGTGTTATCTTCATTCCTCAACAATTCAATAAATAGTGAGGATAGATTTATAAAGAACTGTAATCAAAAATATATATAACTTTGAGGAAAGTTTGTAAGACAACATATGATGATTTTCGTAAATTTAAATAGTAAATGTATGGTCAACTGTGGGAAAAATATTAGTAAGTCACTGGGTGAAATGGGAGAAAGATGAAGAATGGATGTGAACTAAAATAAAGTAGGATATGAGAAATATACTTAAAATGCACTTAAACTGGGCAGTTCACATTCGTATTCGTAGGCAGGAACAAATGTCAACAGAACACTATGCAGCAAAACCAATTTCTGTTTTATATGAAACGAAAACAAATATGGAATTATTTACTCCAACAATCAATACAGATGCAAGCAAAAATCGAGCAGAATACAATCAGCTTATTCACAGTGCAGTTCAAAGAGTGCAATACACACGGGAAGTCATATATCAGGAACACAATGCGATGAAACCCAGTTCTGTTTACTGCGAAACGAAATCAAATACGGAAGACATTAAATCACTCGATAAGAAAGCGAGATGATGTACTGATAATTTTGCAGTGCTCCAAATGTCATGGCAGAGAATCGAGGTCATGTTACCGGAAGTCCCCCTAATGTGAATTTCAACCCCCCCCCCCCCCCACCCACTACACACACATCGCTCTGCTGAGACTACCGGACATTGACTATGCGAGAACTGTCTCCAGTGTTCACGAGATCCAAATTGAATCACATAACTGTAGTGCTTATGACGGGGCAAAACTGCACTAGAATGTTGGCTCCCACAAAGATAATGCACTAAGACTTATACAAAAAACCTTAAGATAGTAAACACTAGTCTAGAAAGTAAAATACAAAGGTACAATTCACTTTTTCGAAGAAATACGTGGGAACAAAAATTAAACTATGCACTGTGAATAAAACAAACTAATATCGCTCCAGGTGCGTCTGTGGAAGGGGTGCCGCAAAAATGCGTGAAAGGACCAGAGCTGTCACGACGGTCCCACGTGGCACGCACACATGCGAGTCAGCAGAAGAAGCAACGGCAGTGCCAACTGAGCTGTCGTATAGTACAGACGCGAATTTCGAGATTCTGTAATTTCAGTCCGCGGATCAGGAGGGTCGAGCTTAACGCGAGCTCCCCACAGACTCATAAGGATCTTTGTTTTTCATTCTCCCTTTGCTTCATCATGTCTGCGAAACACACAGCACCCCCACGATCACGAGAAAAAGATTCGTTTTGTTCCGGACATGCTTCCACTGTTCTCCTGCCCTCACACAACCAGACGACACGCTCGTCACCGAGGAGGGTACACCGTCTGGGGTCGGTGTTCGAGCGGAACTGTTATGCAAAGACAATTATCGCGATCGACGGTTAATGGACATTGCGAATCAATTTCATTTTTGTCACTTGTTCATTTACTCATTTGACAAAATAATTTTCGGAAAGTGTACTTATCAATTTCCTGTTACCACACCGTCGAACAAAGTGCGTGGGTGTCAGTAAAGTCGGATCACTCTACAACTGACATGTAAGCGGCGATACCCACACGTTCCCGCTTCACTGGTGACCCCAACACGATCGCTACGCTAAATACGCGGTGATGAACTTTCATCAGTGTGAGTGATGCAGAACCACAAGTGATCTAACGCTTTCGTCCTCGCGTATGAAGAGTGAGTTCACGAACAAAACTTCGTGAACTAGGCGCTAAAGCAAGGTGACAGCTTTGGAAGAACTGCAAAAGACAATAGACAGTGTACAACAGACAATACTTGAGCTGCTAGTGCGCAACCAGAGACTGGAGAACAAGTTTACGGGAGTGGCAGAAAGCACAGGATGTGTGTTTTGGTTAGGCTGCCCTCCATTTGGCCCCGTGGCCCAATCATGTGGTTCAGCCAAGTGGAGGCAGTTTTCATGAGCAACATCACCTGTGACCTCGCCAAATTTGGACATGTCATGAGCCAGCTAGATCAAGACTATGCAGCCAAAGTGTGGGATATCACCACCACGCCGACATAGTCTTCATATAAGTGACTAACAGAGGAGTTAATAAGGTGAATTGCATCACTGCGGGAACAACAGGTGAATCAGTTGCTGCGACAACAGGAGAGATTAGATTAGATTAGATTAGATTAATACTAGTTCCATGGATCATGAATACGATATTTTGTAATGATGTGGAACGAGTCAAATTTTCCAATACATGACATAATTAAGTTAATTTAACAACATAATTAAGTTAATATAACAACTTTTTTATTTTTTGTTTTTTTTAATTTTTTTAATAATTTTTTTGTTTGGTTTTTTTTCTTTTTTTCTTAATTTATATCTAAAAATTCCTCTATGGAGTAGAAGGAGTTGTCATTCAGAAATTCTTTTAATTTCTTCTTAAATACTTGTTGGTTATCTGTCAGACTTTTGATACTATTTGGTAAGTGACCAAAGACTTTAGTGGCAGTATAATTCACCCCTTTCTGTGCCAAAATTAGATTTAATATTGAATAGTGAAGATCATCCTTTCTCCTAGTACTGTAGTTATGCACACTACTATTACTTTTCAATTGGGTTTGGTTGTTAATAACAAATTTCATAAGAGAGTATATATACTGAGAAGCTACTGTGAATATCTCTAGATCCTTAAATAAATGTCTGCAGGATGATCTTGGGTGGACTCCAGCTATTATTCTGACTACACGCTTTTGTGCAATAAATATTTTATTCCTCAGTGATGAATTACCTCAAAATATGATGCCATAGGCAAGCAATGAGTGAAAATAGACGTAGTAAGCTAATTTACTAAGATGTTTATCACCAAAATTTGTAATGACCCTTATTGCATAAGTAGCTGAACTCAAAAGTTTCAGCAGATCATCAATGTGTTTCTTCCAATTTAATTTCACATCAATGGACACACCTAAAAATTTTCAATATTCTACCTTAGCTATATGCTTCTGATTAAGGTCTATATTTATTAATGGCGTCATACCATTTACTGTACGGAAGTGTATCTACTGTGTCTTATCAAAATTCAGTGAGAGTCCGTTTACAAGGAACCACTTAGTAATTTTCTGAAAGACATTATTGACAATTTCATCAGTTAATTCTTGTTTGTCAGGTGTGATTACTATACTTGTATCATCAGCAAAGAGAACTAACTTTGCCTCTTCATGAATATAGAATGGCAAGTTATTAATATATATTAAGAACAACAACAGACCCAAGACTGACCCTTGTGGAACCCCATTCTTGATAGTTCCCCAGTTTGAGGAATGTGCTGATCTTTGCATATTATGAGAACTGCTTATTTCAAAGTGCAATGACAGGAGGCCATCGCAGTTCCTGCGCCATTTTCAGAGCCTCGCACAGTCCGACATGGTCTTAGACTTGCTATTGCGTGCTGTCTGGATGCGCAGCCTTCCAGCACAAGTGCAAGCAGCCATTGCTGCACAAACAGAAATGCAGCTGGACACTGTCATGAACTTGGCTGATAGGGTGTGTGACGCACCGGCAACAACACCCAATACCACCGCCGTGGCAGCCTACAATGCTGTTGCCGTGCCTGCAAATTTGGCTTTGTTGTGATATGTGTCTCCCGTAGTTACCAGTACAGATGCCAACCTGCCCTACCTAGTTCGAGACCTGGCTGCAAAGGTGGCAGTACACAGGTCGACCAGTTGGCACACTCACAAACAGAGAGCAGCAGTCCCCATAGTGGCACAGATTTCGATACCACCGATCTGGCTCCCACCACCATCAGCGTGTTACCAGCCATTCTGGTGGTAAGCCGACAACATTAGAGCATCAGCTGAGTGGGCACTGCTGGTATCATTCCTGCTTTAGCTATAAAGCGACAAAGTGTCGGCCTCTCTGCTTGCACCCAAATGCCAGCTGCAAATGGGCCTAGGTTCACCCAGCTGCAGTGCAATATCCAGGCATCTCCTCAAAATGGAATGGCCTAGCAGCGTGAAGTACCTCATCTGCATGGGTTCCAATCTGTCTCTTTCCCCTTGATTTATGCTAAGAGCTTGCTGGAAGGCCTAGACAATCTCTTATGGTGGCAAACAACTCAACAATAAAAATGTACAGCACTTGTCACAGAAATTTGGATCCTGGACTGTGTCGCACCTTTCCTTGTAAGTTTGTTGTGGCTGATGTCAACAAACCAATCCGGGGTGCGAATTTCCTTGGTCACAACAACATATTAGCTGACATTACAAGTGCCCTTCTGATTTGACAACAAATTTGAAAATAGAGTTACAGTAACAGCTGGCTGCCTCGTTCAGTGTTAAACTAGTGAAGTTCCCCAGACCATATGCAGATATACTGGACAAATTTCCAGAGCGCACTTGTCTGCCTTGTGCACTGAGGCATGTCGAACATTCAGCAGTCCACCACATTATGACTACATGTGGACCACCAACCTCATGCTGTCCACATCAACTTGCACCCGAGTGACTTGCTGTAGTAAAGGCTGAGTTCGAGGCCGTGTTGTGACAGTGCATTGTTCGTCCACCATGTAGCCAATGGTCCTCTGCCTTGCAATTTGTGCCAAAGATAGATAATTTTTGGTGCCCATGAGGAGATTGGTTGGTTGGTTGGTTTTGGGGAAGGAGACCAGACAGCGAGGTCATCGGTCTCATCGGATTAGGGAAGGACGGGGAAGGAAGTCGGCCGTGCCATGCCCATGAGGAGACTACCTACCTTAAATGCACAAACGGTGCCAGACCGATACCTCAAACCACGCCTATAGAATTGTAGCCACGCCTTGGTGGGCTCTGTTATACTTAGCAAAATTAACTGCACGAAGGTGTTCATGCAGATCCCTGTGGTACCTGAAGACATTCAGAAAACAGTAATTATAATGCCCTTCATTCTTTTTGAAAGCTTATACTTGTCATTCGGTCTACAGAATATTGCCCAGACATAGCAGCATTTACTGGATGGCATTTTACGAGGCATATTTGTGGTATTTTATGTACCTCACTGATATCCTCATCTATTCAAAGTCATCTGAATGCCATCACTGCCACATAACGACCATCTTTCAGTGGCTGAGCGAGGCCGGCATAGTCATTAATCCCTCAAAAATTATGTTTGGGGTCACACAAATTGAGTTTCAAGGGCATTTACTCAGAGCCACTACTGGGTAAGGTGCAGGGGTTGTTGAACAAGGTGCACCCACAGACACACAAAGGCTTACGCCACTATCTTGACATGATAAATTTTTATCGGTGCCATCTGCCTAATGCCACCACATTGCTGGAACCTCTGACTGTGGTGCTACGTGGTCCTACCTTGAAGCCGGCCAGTGTGGCAGTATGGTTCTAGGCACTTCAGTCTGGAACTGCGTGACCGCTACGGTCGCAGGTTCAAATCCTACCTCGGGCATGGATGTATGTGATGTCCTTAGGTTAGTTAGGTTTAAGTAGTTCCAAGTTCTATGGGACTGATGACCACAGATGTTAAGTCCCATAGTGCTCAGAGCCATTTGAACCATTTTTTTCTACCTTGAAGGGAGAGACCCTTGTTAACTGGTAGTATGAAATGGAGAGAGGATCTATTAACTCCAAACGAAGCCTTGCAGAAGTGACACTGCTCTCTCACCTGGTGCACGACGCTCAACTGGCTGTGGTCATGAATGCTAACCAGACAGCTATAGGTGCAGTGCTTCAACAGCGCATTGGCAGCAGCTGGCAGATGCTCAGTTTCTTCTCATGGAAGCTTTCAGAGTGGCAACACACATGGAGTGCTAAGGATTGTGAGTTGCTTGCATTGTTCAAGGCAGTAAAATTCTGCCGCCTATCAGTAGAAGCTCATCCCTTTGTAATTTTCACCAACCACAAGCCCCTAACTCACGTATTTCAGTACAATAATACCACGTGTACGCCACACCAATACTGGCAGTTGGAGTACGTGTCACAGTTCTTCACGGACATCCTCCATTACCACAATAAAGAAAAATTTTAATGGAGCAAAAAATAGTACGTTCATAGTGAAAAATGCAACAGGAAATGACAGTGAAAGGAAGTTTGTTGACATTAATCAGTAGCAGTTGAAACAGAAACAGCAGTATCTTTCATAAATATAATACAACAGTGAAAAATGACATTTCCTAACATTTATACAAACCTAGCAATGCACAGGAAGGAGTAAATTATCCACCTGTTGGCTCTCTTCCAAGATTTGTGTAGTGATCTTGAGGATGTTATGCGTATAAAATAATTTTGAAAACAAATTACTCTACACAGAGTATATGCAGAGTTTGTTCTACTGGACAAGTGAAGACTATGTTATGTATCTTAAACCCACTGCATCATTTAAGCACATTCCGTAAACTGACTTAGAGACAGTGGATGTCGTAAAGAGTTTGGTGTATCCACACAGTCTGTGTTACTGATGAGAATTAATTCGCCTTCATTACACAGAATAAATCCTATATTATTTGTATGTGGCAGTTTCTTCCTTTCCAATTTCTCTTTCACAGACTTTGTGTAATGGACCCTTTTTTACACAGATTGTCATTACTGATATCAGGATGTTTCATGTTGTTTCAGATGAAACAAGATCTGCCTTGGTGAAACTATGCCTAGAAGGAGTAAATGTTGATCCTCCTCTAGATACTAACAAAGTTGCTGACAGCCTTAAGGGCTACACAGGATCAGACATAAGTAATGTATGTAGGTAAGTAAAATACAATTTGTTGAAAATCAAAGTACACTAATAAGGCAGAACATTATGACCATCTTTCTTCCATTTAAATGAGGGAAGCTGATAACCAAAGCAACTTGACAAATATGATTTTCCAGTGAATATCACAGATGTGACATGGCTTGAAAAATGAAACAGTGCTGGAGGAGATAATAGTGCTTGAGAGCACACAATTCATTATTCATGATTGCTCATGTCTTTCTGCACCCATGTGTGTGCACTAATTTATCCATTGACACCAATACATATTATGTCATTCAGCATTACAGGATTCACCTTAGAAAATAGTGTAAGAGAAATGTGTTATCTTCTCTAATAAATCAGGCTTCTTGTTTCATTATGTTAAATGATGCACCAGAACATACTGGCATCTTGGAGATCACCTGAACAACACACACATCATGAGACATAAATAAATAGGCCAGTGATCACAATACCATGTTATGAGTGGCATCCATCTGTGTTTACCTCAGCATTACACAAGGCAATTAGTAATATCCCTGTTATGATCAAGTTTTTATGCCAGTGGTTGACTCACAGAAAATTACATGAATGATCAGTATATTCTTGCTTATAAATGTAGACTGTCACTAATAAAATACTAAATAAAGTAGTTAAACATATTAGTAATAGTATTAACTGAAAGACTTTGAATATTCTGTACTACTGTCAGTCATGCTGCATGGCAGCTCATGTAACAGTGACCCAACTGCTAATGGTTGACACAGTAATTTCATTTCATAAATAACAACAGGTCACACTTATCTCTGTAACATAATAGACCATTATATGAATAAATCACTGCTCACTGTTATGATTTAAGCTACTTCATGAAACCATCATTTTCTCATATATCATATAACAAATTAGAGTTAATAAGTCCGACAGACAACAAGCAGCCTTGTTTAACTTTCAAAGAGGAAAAATTCTGCGCAGTATGAAGCATGAATTATGGATGCCAGTATGGAATCAGAGGACAATTGAGCCACAGGCTAAAATCCTACCTACATGACAGACAAGAGGAAATAATCTCAGATGGGATTAACATGTAGGTAAGAGGGCTGGAGTCCAAATGGGGAATGGTAAATTATGGAGCCCTACAAGACTCTGTCCTCAGTCACCTGCTATTTCTTATCCACAAGCATTGTGATACACTATAAAACATCCACAGATGTAGAGTTTAATGCCATATTATTACTTGCAGATGTTCTGAACTGGTTCACAGTAAATTCCCTGACAATAAACCTCATCAAAACCAATTATATTTACCTCCATTCTAATCAGGAAAGCCCATAAGAAATTAACACTGCACTTGAGAGCCATCAGATACAGTGGGCATATTGTTTGAAATAATTAGGCATACTAATGAATAACAGGTTTAACTGTGAACATCACATCCTTCAAATCTTGAAAAGGATAATCTCCCATCTCTGAGACATCAACGTCTCAAAATCTGCTTATTTTGGTTATTTCCAGTCGCTCATCTTGTGCGGCAGTTCACTGATACTGAAAAAAGTCTTTATCATCCAGAGAAAGATTGTCAGAGTGGTGTGTGGACTGCCTCTAAAAATTTCATGTCCTAATCTTTTGAAGCAAATAGAGATATTAATTACTACCTCTCAAAATCTCTTTTTGATCGTGCCATTCATGCGTCACAATACTTCTCAATATGAAATAAATGAATGAGTACTGCCATCGCCATAACACAAGAAGGAAATGTGGCATACAATAAAACTTGAAGAATTTTCTCTAGTGCAAAAATGTGTAAAATGCACTAGCACAAAAATCTTGAACTCACCTCCAAGTCATATTAAATCCCTACAAGGCAGTAACTGAATGTTTAAAAGTAAGCTGGAGCAGTTTCATCTTGAAAAAGTTTCTGTTCTCTAGACAAATTCTTTAACAGACACAGGTAAGAGCATTTTCCATATCTACCTGTGTTTTCCTGTTTTATTGTCTCTTTCTTCTTTAATTAGATCTTATAAATCACATTGTGTCCTGTAAGTTATAAAGATGGTTACTGTATTTTATAAATCAAAGGCTGTGTTTAGGTAATATCTGAAATTTACATTTTAAACTCTGTATTGACATAAACATACAAAATGAGTTAACAGTTTCAAGTCATTCCACAAGCATGTGTGATCACACAATAATGGATAAATGGAATGTGTATCAGAATAAATAAATAAAAACACATTCCACTATTTCTCTGGCAATTTCAGTTTCTATCTACAGTGAAAGGAATTTTTCCTCATCACATAATAAGTATTCTCAATGGGTACAACTTAGATGACATTGCAGGCCAATGGATAGAGATCATAGCTTTTCAACAAGCTGTGTGTTAAGTAAACATTGGATTTAAAATGGTGAAAAATTGCAGTGTATATCATGCAATGAAATAGCAATAAATGGTACAGTTGGACAGTTGTAATATATCACTGTCTATCTCACAGCCTCTAGTGAACACAATGAGTGATAACAAACAGTAACTGGTGTCACATCAGACTGTAGCACTTGATATTTCTGACACATGATGCTTATGAACCAGTACTAATTACCTGTTGTGCTTTGCAGTGACAATCATTGCTGTTGTCAGAATGGTATAGAAACTTGAAGCGGGCAAGATCAGAGAAAATAATGCTTGCTCAGTTTAGTTGTACCAGACATTTGAGTATTGACTCACATGCAAATTGATGCTGAGGATTCAAACACAAATGGCAGAAGGTCACCTATGTTGTGGTACTGAGTTATGGATTCTAATGTGTTATAGATTCCAGAGCTCAGTATAAAATGCATGGAATGTTACTAAAAAAACCACCCCACTTGATCCTGAAACAGTAAATTAGAGCTTTGTGTAATTATTCATGTTTTGTGTGCTCTTCTCAGGGATGCTGCCCTTATGGCAATGAGGCATAAAATATGTGGCAGGAGTCCAGAAGAAATTAAGAAAATCAAGAAAGAAGATGTTGATCTACCAGTAACTATGCAGGATTTTGATGAAGCATTAACAAGATGTAAAAAAAGTGTATCAGCAGGAGACATTGCAAAATATGAAGTTTGGATGGAAGAATTTGGATCTTGCTAGAGACCTTGAAGTGATGATTATTTTTTATGAAGTGTAAAATGACATGTGATATAATTTTCTAGCATGTTCAGACTGAAATAAAGATTATCCATGTATGGTATTCTTAAACTAATCTTTCCCATACTCACTAACCATTATTACTGATTTGCTCATTTTTTGAAACAAAATATTTACTAATTGTGTCTGGACTATTTGTTAAGATTTACTGTGGTGTGTTCTATAGAATCGAACAAAGATATGAAAATTGTTTTGCCTCATTCTCATTTAGAAGAAAGAATTCTTATTGTAGCGTTTGGCTGTCAGCGTTAGTCCTATGTACTTTATATGGGCAGTTTTCTGGTATCAGAATGAGCCCAATGAGCTTTAGAATGGATAATATATTTTTTCCTTATCCCTTTTCATACATTATTTTTTAACTTAATCATTTTTCATTGTTGCATATTCTAAACTTTTTTAAATTGTTGTTCCTAACCAACCTATGGTATACAATATAAGAGATATGGGATAAATGATATATTAGCATCATAAATACCTGAAATATTTATGTGAAATGGATGAGTACCCCAAAAACATGTAGTTTACATGTCTACATCTACATCTACATCTACATTTATACTCTGCAAGCCACCCAAAGGTGTGTGGCGGAGGGCATTTTACGTGCCACTGTCATTACCTCCCTTTCCTGTTCCAGTCTTGTTGAACTTCATGCATATATGTTAAGTTATTGAGCCAGCCATGCAGTTTGTATACAAATGCACTGTGCTAACACCCAAATCTGTACATAAATCAAAATGAACCAAATCCAAAGAAAACACATTAGGTTGGCTAATGATGGTGTCACACACTGCGTGGTGCCTAGTGGAGTACAAATGTAAATGACATACACATTACTAGGACCAAAATTGATAAAGTACAAGAAATTCTAGAACATATTAGCTTAAAAATATGTTGTAGAAATCTTAAGTAATGACCAGTACAATTGGTGATGCACCACAAATTTGTATAAAATACAAAGATAACAAAGTACACAAATTTAAGTACCTTGGGGAGATCATCAAAGAAAATTGAGTGAAAAAAGAAGCACTTTGGAAGTGAATGCAAGAACTCAACAAAGCACATCAGGCATAAAAGCAATCTAAAACACAAAGTCATCTCCTGAAAGACATCGATAAATTATTGTGAAACCATTTTGAATTGTCTCAGTCAGAACCAAATGGACGAGTCACAATATTTTTTTCCCATTATTTTGCACTTAGGAGAACTGTCCTACTTCCACAGTGATGTCAAAGGGGTGGGGGAAAACTGTGTAGCAAAATTTGGCTCTTTTGAGTTTCCCACCACCTTTTGATTTTCGCACCATTTTGCACTTATAGCAGTTTACCTATGTCAGAAGGATGGGGGAGGGGACAAAATCTGTCAGAGTTGCATGGCATCATTAACGATGATGTAGATGAGGGGGAAATCTAGCAAAAATGCAGACTATCCTGAAACTGGCCTAGCCCAACTACTGAAGAATTCATTAATCAGCAGTTGCGGGCATTATTGAGGAAAGTATCAATCTGGTGGAGCACCTGTGGTGATCATCCCCAAAAAAGAGTGTGTATGGATAGCTCAAAATCATATCAGTTTTGTTTTAGTTACAGATAACTCAGTAGTCGCATGATTACAGGTGCTTATCTGATCTCAAATGTAGCAGAAACTATGGATAATTTTGGATAGACTCCACCATGGACTTAAAGAGTGGTTATCACCAGCTAGAAGCAATACTGGAAGACCAGCCAAAAATGCATTTATTGTTCCTATGGGTAACTACCAATACTGGTATATGCCATTTGGATTAAAGAATGTGGCAGCCACATTTCAGCATTTGCCACATGGATTTTAGCAAGGTTTGAAAGCAAGGAAGTGTACGGTACATTTGGATGACGTTGCTGACCTTGCTCAGGATATGGAAGAACAAGTGCTACTGTTAATGAAGGTGTCTGACAGTTGCGCACAGCACATCTAAGACTGAGTATTGAAACATGTGATTAATCATGAAGAGGTCTGGACTGATGCTAGTTGGTAAGGGCCATGCAAGATTTTCTGCACTGTGTTCTGAGGAAGAGCTATAGTAGTTTTTGGTTTTATTGAATTGTTATAGAAAGTTCAATGTGAAATTTGCAGAGGTAGCATTGCCACTTACTCACCAACTGAGAAAAGGAATGATGTGTCATTGTACATCAGAGTGCAGGGATGCAGTCAGTAAATTAAAAGAATTGTTAAGATCTTGTACAGTGTTGATTTTTTCAAACTATGAATTTGTATTGTCATATGATGCAAGCAATAATTTGCTTAGCTGTTTATTGAGTTAGGAAGTGGACAGAGCAGAGCATGCAGTTGCCTATTCCTCACATTGATTGCATACATTGTAAAGAATTTACTCTAAAACAAAAAAGGAAATGCTTAAGCCTCATATGTGGCATAACATACTTTTGATGTTACTCACATTGTAGTATACTAAAAGTAATAACAGGTATGTGGTGTTGACATGGATATTAAGTTTGAAGGATCCATCAAGCAGATTGATGCACTGGATACTGAAGCTTAGCGAGTTCAATTTTGAGGTAATCCATGGACCAGACAGAACACAAGGGAACGCAGATGGCCTCAGTCTCAAGGTTTGTGTATTATGGTGAGTGGGTCACACAGCTGCAGAGTGATAGAAAGCACAAGATCCGATGAAGACTGCAAGTTATGCAGCTACAGTTCATTCAGCATGGTGGAGTGTTATGTAAGAAAAGAAAACAAGGACCCCCATCTTGTGATTCCAGTCACACTGTGGAAGGAAATGTTGAGACAGGTACATGATCATTTGTTAGCCAGACATGGGGGTTGAAGAACCATGGAGCAGCATATAGCAAAACAATATTGGCAGTGGACACTTGAAGAAGATGTAAGACTGTACATGTATCATGTGCACAGTGGGTTGAATTAAGCCATCAGCATATTCCACTGCAAAGATTAACAGAGGCTAGTGAATCATTTGCAATGATTGATATGGAGATCTTAGGCTCTTCTAAGGTTTCTGAGAGTACAAGTCTGTCACACTGTGAGGTAGTATATGGCCAGAAAATGCCTTCACTATTTGAGGTAGTGAAGGCTAAAGTAGGGAGGAATGGAGAATAGGTATGGAATTCCACAAGAGCTTTACAGAAGGTATGGAATGAAGTGTGCAGGAACGGCTCTGCTAGGAGGGGCTAAGGCGGTGGGCGAATTTGTTGAAAGAAATTGTTCTGACACCTTTTCTTGAAATGAGGCCATTTATTGGCAGAAAAACCAACAGATGCGAATTCAAATGGACAACATGAGTCAGGCCTGGGAAGGCAAGGGTGAGCCAAGATGTAGTGGTGGGCAAAACATAATTTGCAGCAAACTTAGGTGAAGTTAAAGAAAAGTGGTGGCTGCCATTCGGACAAGTCTGAATGCCATGGCAGCTACAGAAACAAAGTCCTCAGCGCCGCAGCACCAGGAAGAGAAGATGATGTTCACAGCCACAGGGCGCGTGGCAGAGAGCGTTTTCAGCTGATGGGCAGCAGGGTACCTCCAGCGCAGCCATGCGATTTCCTCCACCCTGATTGGCCAGGAGCCGAGAAAACCACAGCAGCACCATGGAAAGTTCCGAAGCATGACTTGGTCAGCTTTGCCTAAGTGGTATTACCTCATCAGCACATGAGGGAGGTGCGTGATTGAGATTGCCCACCTCGGTGGTGACTTGCTGCTGCCAGACCATGGGACGAGAAAATTACAGGCAGCTGGATCTACTGGCTAATGCTTGACCATAACAAGAGAATGAAATAAACCTTTTGAAATAAAATAAAGATAGAATCCCCTACTATCTGGCTCAACCTTACAGAAGTGCAAAGAGCAAATACAAAGGCCCCAGAACATCTTCAGTGGATGGGGTAATGAAATGCTAAGTTACCTGAATACCATGTAGGACAGCTGGTATGTTAACAAGCTATTACACCCCAGAGGGAAAGGTACCAAATTCTTCACTTATTACCAAGGTCCATACTTCATTAGTGAACATGAAGCTACAACCTCCTCCAAGTACACGAGACATCCATATTGGGCATATCCATCTGCCTTAGGGTGTACTCGACTCTTTACTGCCATTACTGGTGTCATTTCCAAAAAAGGGGAAGATGTAGGAAGGAGAATGTAACACAAGTGGAGTGGATTACTTCTGTGCAATCTGCATACAAGTCACTTTCACATTAAGACAGACAGTTAAGCAAATGTATAGAGGAAATGACAGTGTACTAAATTTTCTTATAGTTTTATAAGATGCATTTTATAGCTCATATCATGTATCACATCCAGCTCCATAGCTGAGAAGTCAGCATGATTGATTACCATACAGAGGACTTGGTTTTGATTCCCCATGCTGCCAGAAATTTTTCATTGGTGGGAGGACTGGAACAGGTTACACGCAGGTTCATGATGCCAGTAACTGAGGAGATACTCGACCACATCATAATGACACCATATTTATTCAACAATGGCTGGGGGTTAGGTGTGTTGACTCCCGCTCCTCCATACCACATCCACATGATGCCATTAGTTGATACATGACACAGTGGTTGGTCAGGCACAGTTCACTCATCTGTGGCAAGAACAGCAGTGCTTATATTTTATTGCTTCATGTACCATGATAATGAGAGTGTCTGAATGTATTATGTGCACATGATGAATGAGTTTTGTTTTAATTTGTATGTATTTTGACTGAGATGTTAATTTGGTGGTTGCAATTAGTGGATGAATTTCATTCTTGTGATATTTTAACAGCTGTGCAGGAAATATCTTTTGGGTTGTCTGAATTGATTCTAGTGTTTTGTTAGTATAGTAATTTGGGGATTTCTATTGTTTTGCAATGGTGGGAGATAGTGTTTGCTTATTTTTCTCTATAAATATACTGTAAGTGAGGTATAGCTACTAATGTTTTCAGGTTGTAGATTTAGATGGAACATTGGGAGAGGAAGTAACCCACACAGTTGGTACATGGTACAGCATTAGAGAAATTGTATTACTGGAATGGGGTGGTGTGCAGTGATTTTGTGACAATGGTTCAAACTGTCACAGATATGTGCAAGATACAGCTGTTTCTCAAGGGGACAGGAGCAAGAAGATGCCCACAGGCATCCTCACAGAACAAGCATATTTCCAAAACACAGGACCCTACTGGGCACAATCTGTGTGTGACCTAATTAGAGTTATCAGCACTTGCTATGAGCAGGGATGTTCAAGGGGAACAGAGTGCTTAGAGCTATGGAACAGTGGGCCACTGTTGAATGGTACAAAATGTGACATCTTGGGACTGACTTTTCAGCTCCCAGCAACAATAACAAGAGCTATGACTCTGAACATAACAAATTTACTGCTGTGTTTTCTTGATAATCCTCTACATCACTCCATACTGACATCGCTCATTGATCATATAGCTGCACAGAAAGGGGCACATAAGTGTGGAACAGATGTTCCAATAGATTCAGTAATATTGCAGCAGGTACCAGCACAGAGTCATGGTAATTGTAATTTAATCCTGGGGCACCATCTTAATCCCAGTCCGAACCTCTGTCTATGAATGCTAGAGAACCAACTGTCGACCCAAAATTCCAGTCTATTACATACTGATCAAGTGTGTCAGCCCCAGAGTGCTGAACAATTGTGGGTCTACCAGCCTCCATAAACCATGTGATCAAGTGAACAAAGAAAGAAGGTGCTCAATGTAGAAATTGTAAATAATGGTGTCAGAGGACAGAGATGCTACAGTGTTAGGTTATTTTAAATGATTAACAGGCTTAGAACAAGCCAGGGATTCAGAGGACTGAATATTCCTGAAGAGGAAGATGTTTTGTGTAACACAGTCCAGACTTCACAACCCATTGAGAGTCAGGCAGGTGAGCTGAATATGAAATCTTGTTACTGGGTGCTAGAATTCTGCTGGCACAGCATGCTGCAAGACCACAGTCTGCCACAGTGGTGGGCTGAAATTCCACATGTCATGACACAATTCTACACTTTCATGGTCACCTACATGACTAGAGACAGGGCCCTATCACACCGTAGCTGTGCAGAGTTACTATACATACTCATTACTCAGCACCTACCAGCACTTTTATTCATACTATGATTGGCTCTGGGATGTCCAACAACAGCTGACACCACCTCTAGGTCAGCTGCCTCTGTGGGGCAAATCAGCTTCAACTTCACCTAGCACATTGTAGGAACCACTGCTAGAACTGATAGTTTTGGGTCTGGAACTGGGACTACCAAGGGAAGACCTCCTTTAGGGTGTCTTCATCTGCTACCCTAGCCACCATCAAGAACCCTGGGCCAAGTGCTGGGCATCTGTGCATCTGACTTGCTGTTCACAGTCATTGCCTCATAAGCCTGCTGGCTGCCATAGGTGCCTACCATACATAGTATAGCTGGGGCGCTAGCTGTGGTCTTCTGCTGAGGCAAGCATCATTGCCTTTAGTACACAAACACTCCTTTGAGCTGGACATGTAGCATGGAGCTATACTGAAATAGTGACCATTGCCTGGGTGACCACTGGGATGCTGTCATCAACCTCTGTACAGAAGTCTTGCAGCATAAAGAATATTATTACTGATTGAGTTCTCCTGATCTGCACTTGCTGTGATACTGGTGGAACACAAACCACACTTCCCACACACTTCATTCTAGGGCAGAATTGGACATCTGGCTAATAATGATGTCCACACCCTGAAAGCATTACACTGTGTGTGTATGTGTGTGTGTGTGTGTGGGGGGGGGGGGGGGGGGGGGGGTGGGAGAGTGTGTGTGTGTGTGTGTGTGTGTGTGTGTGTGTGTGTGTGTGTGTGTGTGTGTGTGTGTGTGTGTGTGTGTGTAGAGAGAGAGAGAGAGAGAGAGAGAGCTAGAATATCACTTTCTGTTTATCATTAGAAGGTCTGTACCAGTCATTCTGACTGGTGAGCATTGTTTAACATTCAATAAATAGTGTATGCCTGTATTTAATGTAATTTGGTGGTTTATAGCTTCTGTAAAAGACAAAAACCTATTACAAAAAGTGGATAACTATAAACATTTTTATCATAAAATGGCACCCAGTTATGTTGTCTGCAGAGTATTTTTTACATTTATCATCTCTACATGTGCAAAAATGGATTTTTACATCTGCTTAACTTATTTTATTTCATTCTTCTGATCATCCCTATCTTTCTTTCCATTTTACTTGATGTAGTGGAAGTGCAAACGTGTGTTTCTTGCTGCTCTCTGTCAGTATATTGTTGTGCTCTGCAGAAGTTCAGGGCTCCTCATTATTGTGGCTCATTGGTGTTTCCACATGTGTAGAGAATTACTGAACTACTTGAACAGTTTACCAGAAGAAGAGTCTGCACGAGAAGATATTTATGATTCTGATGAGTTGGATGATAAAGATGTCAAAGATGACACAGAATATCAGCTTCATGAAACAGAACATGGGGAATCATCTGAGGTGCAAGATGAATATTCAGAACCTGTAAAACAACACACAAATAATCCAGTTCTTATAGATTCAGTTCCTGTGGTGCCTCAAACCCCTACTCACAGTCAAGGAAGAAAATGGAAATAATCACATTCATCTCAGCATCTAGAAGCTAGAGTGAGGAGACTGCACCAAGTGGAAAAGTGTGGACTTGACTGCACCATGTCATGCACCTGGGAGATCAGTGCATCATAACATGTTGGAAACTATAGGGCCAACATGTAATGCTAAGAAACTTATAGACAGATGGTGATAGACAGAGGGTGTTACTTGAGTGCATTGTGAGTGCTAATAGACAATAATACTCTACAAATCATAAATACTTTACAGAAATTATAGCCCAAAAAGTTAATCAACATGCTTAGGTGGTGGCAAGTGTGGGGCCCGCCATTTTTTTCTCGCACTATGGGAAGACTTGATAGAAGTAATGAGTAGGTTAACAAGTAGAGGCAAGTGTGGGGCCCGCCATTTTTTCTCGCACTATGGGAAGACTTGATAGAAGTAATGAGTAGGTTAACAAGTAGAGGTACTATACAAAGTATGTTGCTGATGATGTCATCGATGATGCACTTGATGGGTCATCAGATGTTCCCAACCCCACCCCTCCCTTGCCTGACAAAGGTCAATTGCCCCTCCATAAAGTGGTCAAAAGTGCAAATTTTGGCAGGAAATTCAAATTTTGATGGGCAATTCAAAACATAGCCCAACTGTGCTAGCATCTTTCCTGTTGAAGTAGGACATTATCCTAATTCAAAAATGCAAGATGGCGGCCAGCCCATACTGGGACGAGCTCTACAACATCATAATCCAAGAACAGGAATACTGGCACTGGCTGTATTACATCACAATCCAGCTCAGACCTTTTGGGCTATTTACAACAGCTTGGTGGGTTTCCTATGGAAGGAGGTCTGTGGTCCAAAATATAAATTTGAAGGAAATTAAAAATGGTCCATTGTCATGCTGGCTGAACTGGAATACTGGAACAGGCACTATAACATCATAATCCAGCTCAGATCTGTTGAGTTGAAACTTCCTGGCAGATTAAAACGGTGTGCCAGACCAAGACTCAAACTTGGGACCTTTGCCTTTCGTGGGCAACTGCTGTACCAACTGAGCTACCCAAGCATGACTCACGGCCCGTCCTCACAGCTTTACTTCTGCCAGTGTCTCGTCTCCTACCTTCCAAGCTTTTCAGAAGCTCCCCAGCGAACCCCCAACCATGGGGTAACTTTGACCAGTGACATGAAAAAATTATTAGGTAAATTAATCAGTAGCTAGGTGGCTAGCCCCCAATATACAATATTCAGTTTCAGGAACTGTTTGTGTGTTCTGATATCACACTTATATTGAAAATTTTGGTCAAAGTATCCCCATTTGATGGTACCACCTTCCCACCTGAATGATTTTTAGTAGAAAACAGAGCAAAGAAGAACAACACAAGATAAACAGGGTCAGGGCTTTATTGGAGGTGAATGGTTCATCAGAAATGACTGAAAGCAGTAGCTGCAGTAAGCAAATTAAATCTAACATTCTGCCATTTCATATAATGTATCATAATGTTCAGTCTCTCACTAACAAATTGCAAGAACTAGAAATAATACTATGTTCTGACCTAAATGTTGATGATATCTGCATAACATAACATTGGCTAGAAGAACCACAAATAGAAACTCTAAAGATCCATGGTTTTTCTCTAGTCAGTTCATTTTGCAGGTCTTATTATAAACATGGAGGGAGAACTATCTTTGCAAAGCAGCATTTGAGGTATAAAGCAATCCGAACATATTCTGAACTGAATAAAGAAAAAGTCTTTGAAATGGTGGTTATTGAACTTACTGACATTCAACAAGTTATTATAACTATATACAGATCCCCTGATGCTGACATAAAAGAAATCCTGTATAAATTTGATATGATGTTAAATATTGTAGAACTAAAGAAAAGAAAATCATTTGTGGGGACTTCAACATAGACTTTTTGAAACCCTCAAACTACAAAGATGAATTACTGTACATGACAAAGAGTTTCAAGTTAATCCCCACAGTAAATACACCAACACGAATCACTAGGCGTAGTAAAACTGCACCAGACCAAATTTTTATTCAAGAAGCCTTTTCTCACTACAGTAGTGAAGCAGTTAAGATGGGATACAGTGATCATGATTCTGTGTTGTTATCACTGGAATTATGTTCAGAGAAAATATCTCCCATTAAAATAACTGAGTGCAGGGATTTCACTGATGGCATTATAACAAACTTTTGCAACATAATAAGGTGAGGAACATGGGCTGAAGTGTTTAATGAAACAGATATAAATAGAATGTTTCATAACTTTCATGGATCATATAAGTACTATTTTGACACAGTCTTCCCACTAAAGCAACATAAATTAAAACCAACCAGAAACAAAAGTTGGATTACTAAGGGCATAAAAATCTCCAGTGCAAGGAAAAGATTTCTACATTTGTATAAAAAACAAAACACTTTATCATTAGAAATGCAAAATTATATCAAAGAATACAGTAAGATCTACCACAAAGTTATTAAAGAGGCAAAGAAAAGGGGGAATGATGAATATATCTGCAAATCAAACAACAAAACACGGGCCGCATGGAACATCATCAGATTTGAAACACACATAAAACCAATGGCAAAAAATATTAACTTAAAGCTGGAAAACAAACAATTATCAGATGCTACCTCTGTAGCTAATATCTTCAATGAGTACTTTGGCGAAACTGCAAATGATCTTATCCAAAGCAACTTTCAGAATACTAATATGAACTACATTGAGAACTATAAACCACTGATGGGGTCTTTGTTACCCAAGCAGGTCACACAGAGTGAGCTCATACTGGCAATGAGCTCATTAAGGAAACTTTATGTTGTTTTGATGAGATTCCGGATTGTATTATAAACCAAACAAAATGATAAATTGTAGAACCTCTGAAGCATGTTGTTAACCACTCCTTTTCCAAAGGTACCTTTCCAAATTTTCTAAAGATTGCAAAATTAGCACCCTTGCACAAAAATGGAGCCACAGACAATGTTAACAATTACAGACCTGTAGCACAGCTTAGAGGCTTCTCAAAGTTCTTTGAGAAGCTCTTTTATAATAGGTTGCTAGAGTTTGTTAACAAAAACTCATTGCTGTCAAATCATCAACATGGCTTCAGGCAATCTAGATCCGCAACCACAACAGTCTATGAATATTTGCACACCATTCTAAAACCTGTAGATGAAAAGGAAATGGCTACTGGAATATTCTTGGACCTATCCAAAGCATTTGACATTTTAGATCATGGTATCCTGCTATGTAAGTTGGAAAGAAAGGGAATTAGAGGTATTCCAAATCAATGGATTGGATCATATCTTACTAGCTGGCAATTAAAAGTTGTTCTCAGACAGGACGAATAACTGAAAACGTTTCAAGAACAACAACATACACTTCAGAAAAAACTACCATTAAATATGGTATGCCACAAAGATCAACATTAGGTCCTATCCTATTTCTCTTGTATGTTGATGACCTGAATGACATTGTCCATGCCAAACAGAAAACTTTATTTGCAGATGATACCATTATTTCGATTACAGGGTCAGACCGAAAAGAGCTTCAATTAACTACAGGTGCATCATTGCTGGAGCTAACACATTGGTTTGAGAAAAATAAACTTATAATTAACA